>NC_087230.1:9842546-10158395 GCF_034640455.1 Diachasmimorpha longicaudata
AAATTAGTTACGATCAATTTTGTGTTGTCCAAGTTTTTGTCTAGTATTGTGCGTGTGTCACATTAATCAACTTTTTTTTTCTTCTCTTTTGTAAGTCTTTTTTGTCCATTGGACCTTCATAGAAGTATAGCCAAGTCATTTGTTATATCTGTGTACAATCTTTTACATTTGTTATAGAAGATGATCAACAAATGTGACAATTCGAAAGGAAAAAAAATATGAAGTGCAGACTTTTCCAATGAATTGATAAACTTAATTGATTTGAATTTGTGGAGAATGGGGGGAATATAATAAATATAAAAGTGAATGGAGATTTTTTGGTGTTCATGGAGCCAGGGGGCAATCAAATGTCATCTGCTTGCCATTAAGAGACTCTAGACTTCATGAATCATTAATTAAGCATCCATTAAAACTTAAGGTAACAGAGACATTAGCTAGACTTAGTGGCATCGATTTGAACAAAAAAAAAACGTGCAGGAAACTGGATGAATCAATAAACTTTTGCCTCTTGTGTAATTTATTGCAGTATTGAAAGAAAAAAAATCTGGTTCTGTCGTTCCACGTATCACATCCCTTTCATTCTTCCTCAGTTATCATGTAGTCTCTACTCTTCCCACTTAATTAGAAATAATAAGAAAAAAACGAAATGAAAAACGAAAATTAAAAAATAAAATGAAAGAAAAAAATAAAGAATAAATGAAAAATAACATATTGCAAGCTTTGAGTCAACCTTCAGGCCGGCTAATCAGTGCTCTCGAATTTATTTAGTGCAATAATTAACACTTAATCCGAGTGTTCCAATCCTTATTTTCACATTACCATTATTCTCGTCGTTATTTCATTTTTACTCAAGATTTTCAATGAGTCAACGCACGAGACCCACTTTACTGTTTACTTAGGAAGTATTTTTATATTGATTTGTGGACAGTATCACGATCGTAGGGGATAGTCCAAGATGTATATAATTATTGAATTACGGGACTCGTGAAGATATTCGTCAGCCTGAAGTGTTACATCAAAGACATGTTTTTTATGATAACAGAAAACATATTTAGAGACGTGAGGGGAACATAAAGACCGTTGTATCCAATGATCACTACTAGAATTTACTTCGCCATTTAGTACACGCTTTGTATTTGTCCCCCAATTTCCATTTTTTTTTCCTTGACATTTAGATTACGATGAAGAAAGTAAATGTTTTTCTACTTCATTCTGCAGACTCTACTCCTATTTTTTTCTTTACCATTTAAAGTTGGGGACAAATACTGCGTCGACGCGCTACGTATATTTCATAAAGTCTTCATTTTATAGTTAAACAGGCGTACGAGTATGAAAGTTTATAGTAATCCTTATCACCGGAGTCACTAGTGACTGTTAACATGATCTAACTTAAAAAGGACAAAAAAAAGTATAAAAACGTATATAAATAACAAAAAAAACGTATTAACTTACTTCTTTGCACGTGACATAACGAATTTATAGCGACAATTGTAGTGTAATATTTAATGGCGTAACATTTGGTATAACGATGTGTTTTCGTCTATTGCCTTTGTAATACCAATTATATTTAAATATGAGTTTGTCTATCGGAGTGATTGTTTAGATTGCAAAATTGTTATCCATGCACTCTTTGAGAGAATATGAATGGCATCGTTCTGACGGCGAGTGTATCTCTGCATAATTGTTATCGAGGAATGAATCATTTTTCTTATTAGTTTATTTTTTCTTCCACCACACACAACAATTTTCGGGAAGAACCTGATACATTCTATGGCCAACTTGATTGAATTTGTATTGAACTGGAATGTCCAATAGGAATTATTTTATTTGTTTTTTTTTTATTAAGAAAAGTTCTACAGGAATTGGATTTTCTCAGTTTTTGGTTCATTCTTTTCCATATCAATTAGAAAATGAAGCACGAACTATCAAAAGCCCAATTCAATTGATTCTAACAGTAAAATATTCTTTATTGAACATTTCTATTTGCCAAAGTTGCATAGAAATTTCAATAGAAATTCGACAACGTTCTAGGGAATTCGTTAGGTTTTTCTTAATTTTTTTTGTACGCAACGCCTCATGAATTTGACAATTTACCGAGAAAAGAAGAACAATCGATGTATGAATAAAGTCAGTATTATTTCCAACGAATCCAAAACCTAATTGAATTTGTGGAAAAAATTGATTCGGACAGTAAATCGACAAAAAAAACATAATAAAATCAATAATGACATAAAATTAACACCATTTTGAAGTTTAAATGAAAATATGAATAATCCCTGGGATGACGTTTTATCTTATGACTCTTTGCGTGACAGACTGTCATTATTCCATGAAATTCTTTGTAAGCGAGTAGATCGTACTGATATAATTCTCCAAGTTTGAACAAAATCTCTGGCGTAAGTTGCAATGATGCGCGACGATAAGAGAAACAAATAGTTTACGGGAAATAAAATTGTTAATGAATCTCTCGACAAATTACAGGAACAGGATAAACAGTGAGGAAAATATTAAATGAAATTAAAATGAATGATGAAGAATAAAATGAGAAGACTACGAGAACAAGCCCTAGTGTTGCACCACTTACTCTCAGCCTTAATGTACATTTGATACGTATCCAGGCACGTGTATGTATATAGAATTACCACCACTAGAATTTCCCCAGCGTGTTAGTGATAAAAATTGAAATGAACAGAACATGAGAAACAGATATCATATTAACAATTTTTATCATTCAACTTATAGATTAGAGATGCTTTATTTTCATGTCAATCATTGAAATTGCCTCGACATCTCGTTGACTATGCATTCAATTAATCTCCAGTAATCTTTGTTATTAGTCTTGACATACCTCTGCTGTAATTTCTTCCATGGTAATCTGATATGAGAAGAAGAGACCAGTGAAATGTTTGAATATACATCTTGTGTAATCGTTTCACTTGACTATTCGAGTACCTTCTCGTTAAAAATATTAATTATTCCATGATAAATTGTTAGTTCTCACGAATTTTCCAGCATTCTCGACGTAAGAATCTCACTGCCAGTCCTCAGCAATTTTTAGAAATTTGAATAAAACGCTAAAAACGTTTACGAAAAAATTAAAAAATAAATAAATGTAGTTCGAAACTGTGGTTGGACTATAGGCATGTTGGTGATAAGGTGTTATCTATAGGTATATGCGGTGCATGTATTTGGTATAATTTTTACTTATGATTGATTGATTGATTTCAGGTTGAATTTTTTTATAGCGCTGTGTAATATTATTTCCAATGAAAAAAAAAAACAAATCTGAACATTTATGAGAGCATAACGAATACTATCAGTCACGTCAACGATTGATAACACAACTGTCGTCAATTAATTAATTAATTTGTAAACATGTAAAAGAATAATTGAGTGAAAATTTATGTGAAGATGGGCCTTATCAACACCTTCTCACCTCCCAAAGTTACTCACCTCCTCCAGATGCACATTAATTATGAAAAGGATATGAAAAATGGCAATTGTCCAAATTGAATTTTTATTAAACACGGTTTTTTGTTTTCTGTAACATCGAGGACGAATCATATAACATAAATAATTATTGATCAGTATCACTTTCAGCGCTCAACAATGAATCTACAAGTAACACTGGAAGATAGTATTTTTTTTCTTTTTCATTTTAAAAAGGGGGGGGTGGCGACGGCGTTTCTCTCCTCCCTCTATACCAGTGCTTCCTCATTTATATTCATCTACGAAATCGTTAATTATTTCTCATCTTAAATCACGCTCTATCGCTCACTCTCATCACTCTCTCATTCACAATTTCAGATAATTACTCCATTAGTCAATTTTTTTCATAGTTATTTGGATTTAAATCTTTCACACAACTACGCAAATTTGGTACAATAATACCGCATTCTAGTCTACCTTAATACGTGCAATTATAGCTTCAAGCATCAATGGTGGTATGTACATAACACGCGTACTATTGCAACTGATAAAATGTTTTTTTTAATTCCCTCCCAGCGTTATCTCATCAGCGAATACAATAGTTTCGTATAGCATTATTTCTCATTGACATTTTGAACGGTTAAAGGGGGGAGAGAGGAAATCGTCTGGATTGTGACATGATCTGCGTTGTTTCTACGTTTTTTTTGTGAATCGATCGGACGAGGGAACTACTCTCATTTCGGCGCAGAAAATTATCTTCTGGATGTTCTCAATTAAAAAAAAACTGTATTTCCCTGTGATTTTAGTCTTCATCTTCATTGCCATTTCTAGTCAAATAAATCCCATATATTCTTCCCTCCAACCGAATGTTGATCCGCCGCCGCGAGAATGTTCGAAAGAGCGTTTATTTTCTTAAATGTTTCACATTACGATTTATTTCGTTCCAGTCTGTCCCCAATATAGTTGCATTTTCAAGCGAGAACTTTGCAAACACTGTGATATGCATTCACTCGAGATAATTAATTATCCCGTTCCATTCATCATAATCAAACAGAAGTAATGAACATCTATCTAATCGAAATAGTGTTATTCTCGAATTGAGAAGCAAAGAGAAATCCCCTCCCTCGCCCGGAAATGCCTCTATACGTTGAGCTCGATGTTTTTGTTATCAGGTAATACAAGGAGATACTGCCACAGTCAATAAAACACGGTAAACGAGTTAACAGGTGATTCTTTCAATCGATTCATTCAATCTCGTGAGACTGTCCTCAATGGTTATGTTTGTTTTCCATTGGGTTATTTGTTTTTTTTTCCCGAGGATACTGGAGTCAGACAAAGCCAATTGCCAGCTCCCAGGCAATTAGCCCTGTGGACCCAGGGTAAATCTTCATTTTTGGTATTACTGAAACAATTCCCTGCGTACCCGCCACCATGGACTCAACGAACTTATTATGGAATGTACAAATTGTTACATTTTGTTTTTCATTATTATTTCATTTTAACATTTATTCGCCTCACGAGGCCATTCTCAGGGCCTCATACACCTCAATTTCGATATTAATGTGCCATTGGTTCATCTTCTGGCGCATCATCACGTGTGTTTAATTATTATCTTTACATTCCTGGATATTTGTGGATGGTGAGCAGAATTGATGCTGGCCATTGCAACAATTCTTGGCTTTTACGACTATTTAGCTTCTATGAATCACCGAACATTCGTCATTACTCTTTTTTTTTATTTCCAAGAGAGTCGACTTCTCGTGAAGATTCATTGAAAAATTTCGTCGTTAATGCAATCAAGTTCAAGCAGCCCCCAATGAAATTGACTTAATACTATCGAGTATCAATCTTATATATTTTTTTCAATTCATTAAAATTTCCGGATCAGTTCATACGCAAAGTTCCCGCTATCAGAAATCCATTCCTCACGATGCATTCCTCCCTTGCGCATTGATGCGTAGGCGTTCGATAATTAATAATTAATTCCAAAAATTCAAAACAGAACTTTTTTAATGTACAAATGTTATTATGCTGATGGAGAATTTTCATCTGATTCTGAAATGTCGTTTGTTCGCGTCCAGTTCAACGCGTTATTCTCACTTTTATGGTGACATCAAATTTAAAAATGATTTTTCATCGCTCACATTGATCCACAGAACACCATACGCCGCTTATTATTATTTCCCACTGATTTTTTTGCATAATACAGTAATTGTGCTAAGTATTTCTCGTTAATGAATAGAACCGCATTTTTAATGGTATTTTCATTCATTTTTTTTTATAATCTTTATACACTGAGTAGAGCCGATTAATTTAATTGATAATTCAATGTCAAACTATACTATAAAATGATTACTATACAATGAAAGAGAAAGGTTTGTCTTCGGCGTGGAAAATCAAGAATAGTGTTTTTTTTTTCATGGTTTGTGTGCCTTCATTCTCGCTATGTACATCTCTGCTCATTCGTGTTTGCATACTGTTGTGAATTATTTTCAATCATCTCGCACTATTTTTCATTATCCATAGCTCAATTACAGCCGACTGTTGCACGCACATTTTTGTTATGGGAGAAACAGGATTCAAATTGTTGTCTGTCACGTTTTTTGTTTCGTTAGTTTTGTCTTTAAAATTTTCAAATTAATCTTGATATTTAACAATGATGAGATTACAAGGTTCTGTGATGCTTGATGGTGGGTACAATATGCAGAAATGTGACTTCTTTTAAGTAAAACGTCGAAATATGTTGCAATATTTATTTAGTTTCTTTAGGGAGCGTTGGTTTTTTTTTTATATCAATTTTGTTCTTGAATGGCAGGCAATAGTATCTTGTTATTCCTGCCTCGACTGTTTCAGTGAATTCGTTTAATTGCAATTTGTTTTCTTCCGAATTTGTTTAATTCTTGGCGTAGAGGAAGATGGCAACGATGAGACCATAGAGACCCAATACCTCGGCGAAGATGAGAATCAGAATCATTCCAACGAAAAGACGTGGTTGTTGGGCTGTACCTCTTACACCGGCATCACCCACGATGCCAATCGCAAAGCCGGCTGCCAGCCCTGAGAAACCGACTGCCAGACCAGCACCCAGATGAACGAAACCCCTAGAATATTCAAGAGTAAGTACTGCATTACATCCCGGCCATTTGATAAATTTCAACGAATTCTTATTTCCCAATCTCCTCCCCGTATCCATTAACTGCTCCACAACTTACTTGTACAGAGGATATTGGTCAGGTGGCTGTATAGATCCAGCAATGAGTACAGCTACGACTAATCCATAAATGGCAATGATACCCGCCATGACAACGGGAATGATGGATTTCATGATGAGCTCAGGCCTCATTACGGACATAGCTGCAATACCTGTGCCAGACTTTGCTGTACCATATGCCGCTCCGAGAGCTGAAAACAAAAACACAATGAAAAGGATAAACACCAATCAATACCTATCCTCCCGTCATCTACGCTAAATCCGATTTGTCTGAGGAGGAATTGTGACGTCGTATGAGGGGTTCTCCCACGGCGTTAATTCCTAAATTTAACGCTGGAAAATGGATTTCTGGGTTATATTACGTGAGTAAATAATCGTCATCAGTACCTAGGTGAGCATTAGTATAGCCTTATCAGTGGTGTCACATGATAGGTGAGTGATGGGTAAATAAAATATTTCACTCCTTACCCTCACATAATTATTAATTTACGAGACTGAACAACGAAATGAAGAATCATAGGAATTTTAGGGGTGTAAAGGAGAAACATGATTTACGCGAATCAAGGGCTGACCAAGTATTTTTAGATCATGTAGTACCGAAATTTGGAGACAGGTCTTTGGAAATTGAAGGGCTTGCCCCACAAATCTTTCATAATCGACCATTAATTCCTAAATATTAATGGCATGCTAATGAGTTTGCACTAACTGCAAATTATTTGAAGACCTCAGATACTTAAACTCCAAACTTCAGCCCTTGACAGTTGATATATCGACACCAGGGAGGAATGTAAAATATTATTCATAACTCCCGGAAACATGAGCTATGTTCCCTCTCTCCCATTCACTCCTCACGTGCGTGATTATTGATCAGCTGGTTTCGCCGGGGTCCCAGAGTCCTCCAACTCTCGACAAAAAAAAACCTCTTGAAGAGAATATCGCGACGGGAAACAATAGAGGAAGTATTTCCTCTTTATTTCCATCCAAGTATGTCGATCGATTCGCCCTTTAATTCCAAACTCAATGAAAATAAACGAGGGAACCCCATGGCCGGGGGCCCAGCCCACAAGTCACATGAGTCTCACGTTGGCAGTCACATGACAGTCATGTAAGAATCGTGGAGGCGTGGCACAGAGCTATGCTCCATGTGTCCATCAATCAATCGAATCGCTAAAAATCTGGAAAATCAGTTTCCTTTGTCATTCTAATGGCAAGAATCACCAAGAACACAAGTTGTGAGGATTTTTGGCCAGTCACCAGACATGACTGCCTTCTCTGATATATGTGTGTGTGTGTGTGCGAATGCGCAGAGAGCCGAGACAGGCGCGTTGTGAATTTCCAACGGGAGAGTTTACTGGCTGGCCCATTTGGCCGTCGATCAAGATTCTCCCTCGCGTCTTCAACTGACAATTTTTCATTTCCAATTACTGATTTTTTTTTATAATGAGCTGCATGATCTTTCTCCTGGGGCATCAGCGGGGGTTTCAGTAGGACTTGGATAATTGTCTGGGAGTCAGGACTGGCTGGAGTTGCTGGAGGAACGAATGTAGGGATTCGTATTGATCTCCTCACGATAGGGACGTTCAAGGGAAGCCGCTGCGCGTCACCAATTCAGTCTTTGGTATTTGATGATCGATCGCCGAAAATTCCACCTTTCGTTCCGAGCGGATGAAGAGGGAGAGGGACTCATTGGCTTCTAAAATTTGTAATGTTTTTTTGTGAATATTTTCACGGACAATTAGATGGTGCTCGTGAACCAGACTGATCGAGGTCAGCGTTACGAAATAATCGAGGTAGAAAATCAACGGTGGAGCACAAGTTTCACTCGTCCTGCTAGCACATTTTTTTTTCTTCAATTATTACGAAACATTAAGTATTTTGTCCCGGGGAGGGCCCATTGTCAGTCGAGAGCAGCTGAAATAAATGGATTTCAAGTAGAATGAAGGGTTTATCAATCGTTTGAGATAATAAATACTCTTCCCTTTGAGATTTTCCATTCGTTAGCAAGTATAACTTGGTATAAAGCAATTGAGGAGAGTCTAAATTGATTCGAAGGAGAAAAAAAAATGCTCAGGAAAGAGGAAATAATCACGAGATGGCGCGGTTGGAGCACTTCATCCCTACCCAGCTGCAAAAGCCTACTGATTAACAAGAGAATCATCGATCCGTGGAGTTTTCCTTATCTCGGAATGATTTTAGCGAAGAAAATGATAAAAGGTGGAAAATGGCGTGCTCATTGAGCATGAAGACACTTCTGTTATTCCGAAATGATATATACTCCTCATTACCGCCCCCTCTCCGGCCACTAGTGGCTGTAGTGAACCTCTCGGGGAGGAGTGAAAATACCAAATGGCTAATGAAAATTGTATTTTCGGAGTGGCTGTGGTTGTTGGCCCCCGAATGAATGGAGCCTGAAATAAAAATACATGCGAATAGTTGTGGACAGGAGGACTTACCGGAGAAAATAATGGCAGAGGCGACGCCCATAACTCCAAAGAAAGGCCCGTAGACGGGATGCTCTTCGTCTAGCATTTTTTTGTTATTTCGTTGAGTTAGCGCGAACACGGAAACAAACCCCCTAGTTTACCGATTATTAATTTTAGGAGCTTTTTTTTTCTAAAGCTTATTTGGATGTAGACGAGTATTTACAAGTTGTCGGGGGGTAGGGAGGAATTATTTTAGATTGAAACACGAAAGGCCCGTTAACTGCTCTTGGCGATGAATCAATCCTCGCGCACTCACTTCACTAAACTAGTGGCACTGTCAAATGAGGGCCTACTGGGTACGGTGGCGGCGGGTCATGTGATGAGTGACGAGTTAAGGTGGAAGTGACCGTACAGCAGACCCGTGACCGAGACTTCGGCCTTTCATTGGGTAGTGCATGGAGAGCTACAGGGGAAGGACCAATGGCGCGAGCCGTTTCATCTCATATGACCTGACGTCAGAGGTACTTGTAGCTCTACCGGCCGGAAGACGGCGTACCACGTTATCACTCTCATTTCCGGTATTGACGAGCGCGTGACCAATAATTTTCGCGATATTTTCCACATTCCGATCATTAAATCCCCGAAAATTCATTCATTCTCTGGAGTATTGTTTTTTGAAGTATTTTCGGTCGCTTAGCGAAATTGCGGGATTTTTTTGGGAGGAGATCTTTTTGATTTTGTATCGACGTGCCCCCATTCGAAGATGGTGAGAGTCGAGAGAGTGAGCGCAGCCTAAACCTTCATAAATTTGCAATCTTTTATTTTATCAATTTAATAAACATATTTCTGGTGCTGATTGATGTTGGATTTTGTGAGGATCACAGGCTGTGGGTTAAGAGGCCTTGTTAAGAGATAGAGATGATCATTTGATTCCTTTTTAAAAAATTCAAATTGGACAGGGGCGTTTTCGAGCGCGTGACCAATAATTCTAGACTAATTTATGAAATTCTAATTATTAAATACGCTTTGAAGAGTAGTTTATATCATCTCAGGATTTTTAGCGGCTTAATGGAATATTTCACTTGCTGCAAAAGCTTTCAATGCTTTTTTAATAAATTTTTATATTATTGAAGCTCACATGGGCGTTTCTGGACCCCAACAACTCGTGACTCAATTTTTTTTTCATTCTCCATTTTCCCGAGGATTAGATAAAAATTTGAGTATGTGAATTTCAATTATTGATTGATTAATTGATTCAATCTCGTGCGATTACAGCTTTCCATTATTTGAGGTCAATATCTTCGTTAGATAAAATACGGTAGGTGATTATCATTGGCCTTGGATCCCCCTCTCGTTCCCCCAATTACTATTGCATCGGATGTTATGCAATAGATCGGTCTATCGTGAGGAAGATCCAACTGTGCACATTATCTCGTAATCCTTTGCAATGAATAATCATTTGATTTGTTCACACGATTGGAATAAACACTGATATCTCTAGATGTACGAAATTCGGACTTTAAATATTGCCGCCAAGGGCTATGGTGAACGCAACCGGAAGTTAACACTTCTCCATTGAAATGTCAAGCACGCATGGCACACTGCGTGCTCTTCGTTGAGTTTTTATAGTTGAAAATATAAATATTGTTAATACCTGTATTCATGGAGTAATCGAGCAAGATGAAATTCGCATACAAGGTAAAATATCGTCCATTTTCTGATACATTCACTTTTCATGGCTGACATTGTGATTTCAACAAATGTTTACATACACTCTTTCTAACCTCTTCTCAGAAAGAAAATATTGGCAATTATTTATACGAAGGGATGGAAAAGCCTCGGGGTTTAAAGATTATTCTTGTATTTTTTTTACTTGAATATTTATTTTGCAAGATTTAAGGAAAACTGGGACAAAATGGGTTCTTTTTTAGCTGCTAGACATTGTCAACAATTAACTTTATTGCACACCAAGTAGTTCAAGAGCCTGATAAAGCTGAAACATTGTTTGCCTATTTATTTAATTCACCATGATCTTCAGGATAATTTTAAATGATTAATTATTTTATTCACAGTTCAGCAATCTCCTCGGTACAGTGTACCGAAAAGGAGATATAATATTCTCTCCTGATGGGGCCTCTGTCGTCAGTCCTGTTGGAAACAGAATCAGTGTATTCGATTTGAAAAACAATAAATCGACTACACTGCCAGTAGAATCAAGATTCAATTTCACTGCTATTGATTTATCTCCCAATGGGAATATACTCATTGCTGTCAATGAAGAGGGAGAGGCGCATATCATTAGCATGATCAGTAAAATGAGCATTCACAAGCACAGGTTTAAACGGCCTGTGAGGTGTGTTAAATTCTCACCCGATGGGAAACACTTTGCAGTGTGCAAGGAGAATAGAGTCTTTATTTTCAACGCCCCATACCTTGAATCTGGTGAATTCAATCCCTTCGTCATGGAGCGAGTGTTTTCGGGGCCAGTGGACGATACGACAGTGCTTTGCTGGTCTTTTGACTCAAAAATTCTCGCGGTGGGTTCTAAGGACACGACAACAAAACTCTACAGCCTCGAAAAATTTGCAAACTTCAGGTATTGCTCCCTGGGCGGTCACTCCGAGGAGATTGTCTCCTGTTTCTTTGAGAAAAGTTCCTATGACCTGACAACGATTAGCAAAAATGGTCACCTCTGTGTGTGGGAGTGTTCCCTAGAGCCAGAGGATCTCGTCATTTATGAGCCCCCGATCAAACGAGAAAAACCAAGAGAAGACAGTGACAGTGAGGACGACGTCGATCTGGAGAAGGCCCTCGAGAAAACCGACAAGCAAAAAAAGAAAATACCGCAGTCAGCAGAATCTCAAGAGAACGACGACGATTCTTCTGCCAGTGAGAAAGACAAAATAAAGAAATTCATATTCAAAAGACTGGCAAGACATTATTTAGCGGATGAGCCCAGGAAATCCGACAGAGCAGCGATCCTGACAGCAGCTGCTTACCACCCAAACACTAAGATCCTCGTTACAGGGTTTAGCAATGGGAGTTTCTTTCTTCATGAGATGCCAGAAGTCAGTATGATCCATTCTCTCAGCATCTCCAACCAGTGCATATCAACTATCGCTCTAAATACAACAGGTGATTGGATTGCTTTGGGATGTGCCAAACTGGGTCAGCTCCTCGTCTGGGAGTGGCAGAGTGAGACTTACGCCATGAAGCAGCAGGGCCATAGCAACTCCATGAACACGTTGGCCTACAGTCCCGATGGTCAGTACCTAATCACTGGAGGAGACGATGGAAAAGTGAAGCTCTGGAACACTCTGAGTGGATTCTGTACAGTTACCTTCTCCGAGCACACATCCTCAATCTCCCACGTTTTGTTCAGCCATAACAGGAAGTTTATCGTATCAGGATCGCTGGATGGAACAGCTCGAGCTTACGACCTCATTCGTTACAGAAACTTCAAGACATTCACATCCCCAAGACCCGTTCAGTTCTCGTGCCTGGCTCTTGACTCTAGCGATGAATTCTTAGCAGCTGGAGGGCAGGATGTGTTCGACATCTACCTCTGGAGTGTAAAGCTGGGAACTCTGTTGGAGATACTCAGTGGACACGAGGGCCCTGTCTCTAGTCTAGCCTTCAACCCCAGTCCTGCTAGTACTGCCATGGCGTCCGTCTCCTGGGACAAGACTCTGAAGCTGTGGAATGCCATTGAGAGTGGATCCACTCATGAGACCATTCAGTTAACTGCGGATGGTTTGTGTGTAGTTTATAAACCCAATGGGGAGGAGGTTGCTGTTGCCACTTTGGATGGACAGATATCGTTCTTCGATTGCAAAACATCAGATCAGACAGGGAGTATCGAAGGGAGGAAGGACTTGGGAAGTGGACGAGCGGAGACGGATCTTATCACTGCCAAGAAAAATCTCGCGGGGAAGGCCTTCACGACATTATGCTACAGCGCTGATGGTGCCTGTATTCTCGCTGGTGGACTCTCTAAGAACGTCTGTATTTACAATGTCAAGGAGACGGTGCTTGTCAAAAAATTCCAGATAACTCAGAATCGATCGTTCGATGCTGTTGATGATTTTATCAACAGACGTAAAATGACGGAGTTTGGAAATCTTGCACTGGTGGAGGAGCGAGAGGAGAGGGAGGGAGGACATGTCGCACTCAGGTTACCTGGAGTGAGGAGTGGGGACATGGCTAGTAGGAGTGTGAAACCAGAAGTCAGGGTCTTCAGTCTCCAGTTTTCGCCTACTGGGCAGGCATGGGCTGCTGCCACCACTGAAGGACTTCTGATTTATTCGCTGGACGTTGGATTGGTCTTCGATCCCTTTGAACTCGAGATGGGGATAACAACAGAGAGTGTGGTGGAGACTCTCGAAGATGGGGAGTACGCGAAAGCTCTTATGATGGCATTGAGACTGAATGAGAAGGACTTGATCAGGAGAGTTGTTGAGAATGTTCCTTATGGGGATGTGGAGTTGACGGTTGTCAGTGTTTCACAGGTTTACATTGAGAAACTACTGAAGTTTATCGCTGTTGAACTGGAGGGAACCAGGCATATTCATTTTTATTTGATATGGATAGAGATTATTCTTACAAGGGTAGGACACAAAATTAATTCCCCACTTCAAATGCCGGTTCTGTTGACCCTGCAGAAGAACATGCAGCAGAAGTATGATGACCTTAGTAAGATCTGTGATTTCAATCAATATACGATGAGTTTTATCAAGAAAAGAGGGGAGCTGAAAGGGCCGGTTCAGAATGGAGGCGGTAGTGATGGAGATTCGGACCTGTCTGGCGAGGAAATGGAAATTGATTGATTTTGTACAAAATTGTTTTTTTTTAAAGAATTAAATATGAACTTTCTCTTAGCTTAAAAAAAATCCCAATTCTCTTATTTTTGTTCTTCTAATTGTCATAACTCCGGAACAAATTCACCAATTGAGTTCTTCGAAAAACATATATTTCAGGTCATCAATAATGCAACGAGTTATTCGCATTTCCAACAAATTCAATAGTCATTCAGCGAAAATTCAGGGCACTTTCTTTTTTAGAAGAACTATGGGCCAGTACAGAATAATAAACAATAAAAATAGTGCTGGAAAGATAATTCGACTGTATCCATCAATCTTTCGTGACAATGTTTTTTTCGGTCTGGTGAGACCCTCGGGATCGAGCCAAGCTGTTTGCAATAGATGTTTGCTTCCTGCTCTCGTTTTCCTCGGCTGCGGTGCGAATACAGAGTCGTAATCCCAGACTGAAGGACTCGAGGCCAGTCTCTGAAAAGAGATACATAATATTCAAATTTATGGAAAATAATACTCGTAATGGTTTTCGTGTTAACAACGAGGAAAGAATTGGTAATTTTACAGTTGTCAATTGACGATGGTAATTAACAGCTGTTTCTGCCGACTGTTGACGCCTCAAGTCCAAAACCTTGACCACAACGAATTCACTCAGGGAGGCGAAGACGAACACCATGCATCCAGCCATCCATAAATCAAGGGCCTGAGATCAAAGAAATCTGTTTCCAACACTTCATTGATCATAAACCGATAAAAATCCCTCAATTTTTCACATATTTACTTCCATTCCCAGGTATTGACATCTGTCATTTAAAAATTTTTGTTTATATTGTTTTGGGATTCTTTTTCATAAATTTCACGGTTGATTGAGTTATCTACAACCGAATAATGTAGGGCCTGGAAAAAAATAATGTGTTTTGACACTTTGTCACACATTTACGACGAGACTCCCTTCATTTTTCACGAGCTTTGCTACTGCCTCCGGTTATTTATATGTTTTAGCTTTCTCATTTACCAGTTTGACAGTTGACTAATGTCTCAGACGTCAGATTGCTGATGACATTTTGATCAATTTGTACAGGCCGGATATCCAGCTGTTCATAAGCGTGAAAACTGTTATGAGAACTCTATCTCCTCTAGTTTTGACTCTATTCTATAGCCCGATAAGACGTTAATGTGAGTTTCAAAGACTGTCGTAAACCCGGAAGTGAAAATTCGATGTTTCTTTCTATACTTCCTTATTATTCCTCAATTTTTATTGATCCATAATTTGTTGGCACTTGCATGCCTCGGTTTTTAAGCGATGGTATTGTAACCATTTGATTAGCGAGAAAGTTTACCCCTCGGACTGAAGGAAGTACAAGAATTACCAATGTTGCGAATGTTTTTGCTTCCATTCCTCTCGTCTTTCGTCTTTTATGTTGTACCGTTATACTCCATTATTTTCTACACATTTCACTATTTTACGTTCCCATCGTGTGATTTTTGAATTCTCTTCGACAATTTTGACAGCTCGTGATTGATATCGTAATACTTGTAAAGCTATTGATGCCGGCGGGATCGACATCACAGACACGGAATTTCTCCCAGAGGCATTGAGATGATACTTACTTTCACATAAGCAACAGGCGGAATATCAGTCTTTAACCCAGTGAACATCGTTACCAAGGTGAGCATACTCGTAACCAGAAGTGTCACCCGACCTGGTATAGCATCGAGACCCAGCCAGAAGCTGAACCACGACAGCATTACAACCAGACTTGACGGTGCAAATGTCTGGATCAAGTGATGCCCAATCTGTCTCTCAAATTTGAAGAAGACGATGAGTCTTGAGAACTTTCCATTCTTCTCCGGCACGTGATTCGTCTCCTCCGATAATCGCGGTTTGCCAAAGTCGTACTGGAGGAGCTTCAGCTCCGGGTTCACCGTGACACCATCGTCATCCCACCGGAGGCGTAATTTCTGACTGTTGTAAGAGACTTTGAGGAAATTATACGTTTATCAATCTGTCCATCACAGCGTCAGGGGAGATTTTTCGGGAGTTGATCTGGCCAACTTAACGGGACTTGTGAAACATGGTGCGATAATTTTTCAATCGACATTTATTGGCGATAATGCGGACTTTGAAAATTTCACCTACAATATTTACTGCTGTGAGAACTTTTTCGATCAAATATTTTCCTTTCTCCGGTTTAATATTGTCGTATTATTTTGGATGTGGGAACAGTTTTCGAAAAACTCTCAGACGAGAATGTGGAGAATTTGGAAAATTAATCACGATAAAAAAAACTTTCAAAATTCTATGCGAGGAGAAAAATCTGTTAATAATTACCCGGGAATTTTTCCATTAGGGTTTTTTATCTTAACTCTCCTTGAAATATTTCGGTGAAATTGCACGTGAAAAGTGTCGATTCTCCGTTAGTCTTACTTCGGTTTATGGATCAAATATAGAGCCATCAATGTCTCATTAGAATTGATTTAATCATTGTTTTGAGGGAATACTAATGAAAAAAAACCAGTTGATTCGCGGACTAAGGGCTTCTAGCGACATTAACTGGGACGTTGGCAGTAATCATTGATGGAGGAAGATCTTTTCTCTCCTATGTAATTTTATTGACTGTGAAGCCAACGACACCCTAATTTATTCGGTTTATAATTTATTCCCCTTTTTTCGATGTACCATGTGCCGTTAAGTCTATTCGAACCCACTCAGATTTATGATGTCATCCTCAACCACTCACAGCTCTCGATGTATATGGGACACACTTGTATGTCCATGGGGTACAGTTGAAATTCCATTTGACAGGCAACAATTGCATGCATCCGTGCTGCGTATCTCACTGTTTTGTTCCTGAACAGCGTCACCGATGAGAATTTGTGGGTCAGGGTGGCGATCTCTGAAAGAACGAGCCATTCACATTTTTCGAAACGCAAACGAATAACAGTTTCATAGGAGAACCTGGCCAATTTAGTGAAAAAAATTCTTTCGCCAGATTTTTCTATGAAATATTTTCGCACATGTATGAGTATGGTGGATTCAAGCCGGCAAAACTCTCTACGAATGGAAAAAAATATACCAGCAATTTTGGAATTTAAAAAATAGGGATCCGGTTGCCAAAGGTTGTCGAAAAATTCCGGTGGAAGGGTGACGTAATCATCGCCTTCCTCGAATATATCCTCCGGTATATTGAGACGGGATTCCATCCAACTTTGTCGAATAAACATGTCCACTCTGCCACATAAAATCTCATTAAATGTGAAGCTCATTAATAAATCAAGAGTTCAAGGTAATTTTTTGACCCGCGAATGCCTGTGATTATCAATTTTTGTTCATACACACCGAAAATCCATATCCTCAACATTGATGGAATTTATGTCTACGATGAAGAGATTGAAGTCGACAACCACTGGACCACCTTTCGCCACAGACGGTCGAATTTCTGCAATGAGTCAGGAAAAGAAATTAGTACAACCAATATCCGATAATTGTGAATTGGTTATCAAAAATAATTATTCTGTAAAGAAAATTCATGAGGTGTTCAAACAAACCTTTGATATAATCTTTAGGGAGTACAACTTCCGGCCTGACAGTAGAGTTTTTCTTGTTGCTCGCATTGTAGAGTCTATCGCATTGAATAAAAAAATAATCAACTAAAAACGGAAATTGAAATGAATGCGAATTACCTGGCGGATTCGACTCCACAGTATGAATACACAAGGAATAAGAACACTACGTACCAACTCATCCCACTATTCGACAAGAGCCGAATGAGGAAAAAGTCAGAGTGAAGTTATCAGGTAATGTCAAGATGATGCTGCCGCCAATCAATTAATCAGCCAAATTGAAGACAATCACATTCAATTGACATAATTTGATCCAGGTATCAATTAAAATCCAACATGCGCAGTACTTCCAGCAGCTCGTGAAATATTCACTCATTAAGACGCACATAAAATAACGAGTGATATTTTATTTATCCAAAATCCTCAGGATTAACGGGAATAGCGAGACAAGTGGCCTTGATCGATAAAAAAATAAAAGGAAGAGTAAATCTGGGAGAATGAAGGACTTTTTCTTTCTCTTTTTATGTTGATACTCTTCGAACGGTACCTGCGCTACATCCAACGACCTCAATCCTGCGACCTCCTTGTGTTGCTTCTCCGCGTCATTCAAAAGATGCCAGGGGACCAACGAGTACCCTTTGCCATCTCCAACACCTTTTTCTCATTAATACTAAGTATCTCAATCTATTGTTCACAGTTTGTTACAGTTTTTTATCGACATGAGTTCGATTTCTGGTAGCAAAATTAATTATTTGCATATTATATATAAGAAGTGTCAGTAACAACCACTGGACCACCTGAACATAAACTATAATTTTTTTCTAAAGTCTCAAAGTGTTTTTTAGAGTCCGAAATTTGCATTAAAAGTTATGGGGAAGTGTCCGGATGGTGGGTATTAAATGGGGGTCAAATGATGGCTCCGATGTTGGACTAGAAAATAATTTTTCTGCAACATAATAGAGATTGGTACAGTTACTCGTGTTTTACATCTCCTTTGTATCCCCCTGTGTATTCCCAGGCGGTCTGTCAGACTGTGTCAAAGACCTTTGCCATACTCTTTCACCCCCCAGCGGTTCAGAGTGAAAGGAGCACTCGGCAGTTTTCCACTTGGAGCTTTTTTTTATTCTCATGCCCATTTGGCCGCTCAAGTTCAGAGACTGCGACGATCATTTGAACATATTTGCGTGAAAATTTTGAGAGAAATCAATCATCGGATCGAGAAGAATGGATTGAACGAAGGCTAATTGGAAAGTACATGCGCTTTCTCGTTTATGTCGACCACTTGCTCATTTTGCCCATCAAAATGTCACTAATAATACTCAGACCAGGTGAGTTTTGGTGTAATACGCTGTAAATGAATGTAGGACATGTTCGGGAGCGAGGAGTCATCTCAACACTTTATGATCGTCATTCTGTGCCCGATTAGTAGGTTCTAGGCGAAATTTAATCGGAGAAAAGAAGCTGTAAATGCTGGTGGTATGAGGGGTGGAGAAAACGAGAGAAAATGGACGCTCCTTGCTAGGGGAAATATTGATTTCAGTTATGGCGACCGGCCGGCGCCCGTAAGCTTCACATTTTCGTGTTAGTCATCCCGGTGTTTTGTGGAGCTGGATTATGGAGGTCAAGAAATGTGTGAAGGATTCGTAATACTGTCGTTAACTATTTAGAAGTCAGTGTTCAGTTTATTTTACTCAGGGATCAGTAGACTTCATTCGCTTTTCCATCCTGAGATTAACCACGAAATAGAGGACAGAGGTATGTGGTTTCATTTATCCAGGATTTATCACTGAATACCTCCATATCGTGATTGAGGGCTCTTCGCAGGGAGAAATGACACTGTATATTATTTAAAAATATCAATATTTGTGTCTACGAGGTTAGAAAGTGCAAATATTTATTGACTGATCCTTAACATCTCGTGAACTGTGATAAAAAAAATTCCAAGTATACCGGAAGTTAAACCGTTTCAATAAAGTAGAGCAATAGTGACAAATAAGGCTGGTCATTCTGGTGTAGGCGAATTTTTGTTGTTCCTGAAATCTCAGCCACTTTCACTCTGTACAAAAGTCCGTGAACTTCGGTATTTTGTTGAATATAACCTCCCTCCAGTCTGTAACGATTCCATCGAAAAATGGGTCTATGAAGTCATTAAAATTCATGGATTTTACGAGTCTTAAAAAATGCTCGTTAGTGCCTCAAAACGGCGATCACAATCACCAAGAAATTCACGTCTTCATGTAGAGAATCGTTGAGAGCCTTTATTAATATTCATTCTGGGAAGAGATGTACGAATGGCTCGTAGTGAGGAAATAACAAATTTGGGTGATTAATTTCTCCCTCGGATAGATCTCATTGATGTAGTAGAGAACGCTTGCACTTTCTAAGCATCTCGTTGCACTTGAGAAACTTCACTTTCGCTGGGAATGTCGTTGCCAGTTCGCTCATAAACACATTCGTATATTGATTTGAGGGTTAACCAATCATAGAAATTTTCATTATAACCTCTTCTGGGGAGCGGATCGAGTACGAGACATACCATATTTCTTTTATTCGCGATTTTCGCTTATCATCATCAGTGACGAATCTCCCAGTGATTAATTAATCGATTGATGAATTAATACTGCCGGTAATCTTCAACGGTCGCAAAAAAAATATGATACAGGAAAGAGAATATTTATATGAAAATTAATGGGGGCATATTTATTATTGATATTTTTGCTGAAGAATAATGACAATACAAAGAGAATGAAAACTCATATAAAGAACTTCGCACAATAAGTGATGAATATTTATTATAAAAAATTAATGTGAATTTATTGATGAAGTCAGTAAAGAAATGTATAGCAATAAAAAATGACTTCAGAATTGGAGACTGAATGGGAGCAGATTTTTTGGCGGTTGATCTCTGTACATTCTCCGCAATGAATCATCAATTTATTATTTCGTTGTAGACAACAGGTAAATAATTTTTTTGCATATTCCCAGAATATGAAAAATATAAAGTATTACACGAGAATAGGGAATTCGAAAAGTGGATAACAATAAATAATAATGATTTACAGTGAAATAAACCCCAGGAAGAAATTTATCATTAATATCCGCGTATATTCTCACCGATCAGTAATCCCACTAGACATTGACCTCGAAAGTGAGGTGATTTGCCTCAGCGAGCTGCATCGAGCCTGGAAGAAAGTGCAATAAGCCGACGAGTAACGTGAGATTGACGTCTTTATGTACTCATATTCACCAACAAACAAATGGGAAAAACCCAGCGGTCATACCACATCAATTGCCCAAGAGCACATGAAAGGATCTTTATTTTCAGGGAATCTGCACATCATAATTGTTTACACAAATAGGAATTATCAATGAGGATATTGTGAGCATGTGTCTCATTCATTCGTCTGGATGAAGTGACTTTGTAGTTCTCTTGTACTGCGTTTGTTGTCGGATAAGAGGTATTTGTAGAAAGCGAAACCTCACCAATGTACTCGCCTATTTGATCCACACACTCAACGAGTTATCACTCGAGGTGTACCTATCCACTCGGGCTTGGGTTCTGTTAGTGAAACCAGTCGGAAGTCGAGTTTCCTTATGCTCGATATGTATTTTTTTTTTCTCTCTACGTCAGGTATTTTTGCATTATCGGTTTCAAGACCATAATTCAGATTGTACTGTTAACAGCGGAGTAATGTGGGTGATGAACTTCAATTTTTATTTCTTTATGGTATTTTCACTAATTCGGTTGTTTGTTAATGCACTGAGAAAAAGAATCTCTTGGCAAATTTAACATTCAGCTGGATTTCTTGTATTTTAATATTTTGTATCCTCATTACATTCCGTAAAGTGCAAGAGAGGCTTTAGAAAACTTTACGTTGGATTTTTTAAGAGGATAATTTTTGCTGAATGCTCCTGTCTTTTGCTCCAAATGATGGAGAAACTGGGAAATTTAAACTTTACTAGGAAAGGGTGCGCACTCACTTCGTGTAAGATTAGCTCGTGATTTATGGATATGACTTTTGATCATTATGTATTCATTTATCCATTAAAACGTAGTTAATGTTCAATTTTATTATTCTCAGATTTGACAAAAAATGTGAGAAACGATCTTTGAAAAATTTTACGATGAAAATTCACGTTATACGGTTTATAAAATAATGTGCATTTAACGGTGAAACTAGCCCCATTATCCAGTGTGGAATTATTACCTTTTGCGAAGAACTATAGATCAAATTTCATGTCAATTCTTTATTAAAAAATAGGTAAAATATTTTCCGTTAGCAATATACTGTGCCACGCCTATACGTTACTTTAGAATATTTACAGTAAATCTTAGTCTACGCGTAAACATAATTTGAAATATTCTCAAGTCTCTACTGACCAAAGAAATTCCAGCTATTTTGCAATAAAGAACATAAAAAATAATATGTCATTCAATTGAATACGGTGTCTTCACTTCTAATGAAGAAGCGGAGCAAGAGTACTTTTTGTGCTATTTTGTAATTCAATGAATTGTTTTCTTGAATGACTCGCTAATTCTCAGGATGATGAAATAAAATGTTTATTGGGTGAAAGGACGATAGCACTCTCTATTAAAACAGCTTTTCCCTTCGTTTCATACTCGTTGATTATAGACTACCGGTGGATGGCTGGAGATAGGTATGAGATGAAACCTCGGATCGCATGCTAACGGTTCCTCAGCTATGGTTTCTGCACATTGTATCATCGTTGGCTGGTTTCATTCACTTATGAAATTTGACTGTAAAAAATTCTACCGAATTGGAGACTCGATGAGTCTTGGGGCATCTAGGTGTGAGTTGTCCACGAAATTTTGCGCGTACCAAAGTCTTACGTCAGTGAATGAGGACTCTGTACCCAAAACCTGAGAAAGCCAGTCAAGTCTACAAGTATGGTTCATTCTAGGAACAGTTGCATAAGTCGCGAGGGTAAATAAAACGTTTGGACTTGGCAAATATTTCATTTTCTTTTATTCGCTGTTTGCGTATTTTTCGCCTCTTAATTCTTGGCATGTAATATCTTAAGGAGAAAATCAAATAGTCCTTTTCCGGGATGAGAAAAAAAATTGTGGAGAGCCGCTCTCGACTTTGGAATTGGTGTTTTATAGTTGAATAAACACTTGATGCCTTTCTTCGCCAGTTTTACAGGCATTTCATTGAATTTTTTTTTGTTTACTAGGGAAATGCGGACGCACAATGTTGTGTACGGGAAAAGTTGATCACTTAGAGAAGTTTATCAAAATGGGAGTTCGGTTATGAGAATATTTAATTGGAATTGTTATAAATGTCGTCATTGTCGTCTCTGTCTCTCTTCTGCCTTTTGTCGTTCTTTTGCTTCTAAATCGAAGTCGTCTTGTCAATATTTGGGTTCATCAATTTATTGAAAAACCAATAGAATTATCTCAATAAAGTTGTGCTAGAGAGGATGCTAAGTTTCAATTTAAATAAAATAAAAATACAAAGGAAGTCAATATGGTTATAAAAATTAATGATGAGCATAAATATTGACGACCAACTGAAACACTCTAAAATTGGTGGTTTACGCCTGAATAAATACTTGACGCCTTCTCCCGCTCATTCCCCTCTCATTTTTGGTTGAATCACTGCATGAACGAGGAGAACAAGGGCCTCGAAATAATTGAGACATAAAAAAATTAACTGATAAAACAATTACAAAATTACCGACTAAATTTCAACGAGGAAATACTCCGGGACATTCCACGTGTCATGTAAATTGGAGTGCAAAGAGCAACGTCAACACTTGCCCATCATATTTCCACCTACCTTTGACTAGTCAAACGCCTGCGATGACGATAACTGAAAAATAAAGAGGCCATAAAATTCCTGTTTGTGCATCGATCGCTCCTGAATTTTCGAGAATGAAAAACTGGATATCAACTGGAGAGAGTAACTCTGGAGTTGTGACACGATGTTGGAGGACTGCGCCACTGACCGAGACCGTGGCCTGACGGTCCATCGGCGAAAAAAGAAGAAATAAATAAAAATAAAAATGGGAAGACAAAATCGGCATACGTCGAAAGTCCGCCCGAGGCGATACTCATCCTCCAGCCAATTAATACTGTTTATTCGGGAGGGGTCAGTGACCTCAGGTGTATAAATTCCCCCGCTTCCCCCTTCCCAGTGGCTTCTGAGATTGACCAGTGGAGCATGACAATTTGAAATTCCTCAGAAAATTCAATCAATCGAACTTCTCTATTTCCCTCATTGTATCGCCCACAGAGCGAATAAACGAGTTGAGATTGGAGTATCACCAGTTGTGCCCCACCCTCATTTCCCCCCCAAAATTGGGTCCATCCAACGGTACAACAGGTTTTGTTGAAGATAGTCTGACCCTTCGAATACCCTCACTTAAACTTCTGCACTATCTTTCATTAAAAAATTATTGTTACAACTATAAAATGAAAAAAAAACATCTCATGACTCAGCGAAATCTAAATATTTTTCATAGCTTTGAAACGGGAAATAGGAATACTAACTCTTGTCAGCAAATGGGGACACCCATCGACACTCGCTACACCATCCTCCTGGGGATATAAAATAATGGGTATAATAATAATAATAATAATAATAATAATAATAATAATGATAATAATAATAATAATGGTGGGGATGAGAAATGCGGTTTGCGTTTTATCTCCCGTAAATATTCCCTGCGATGATCAAGGAACGAGTAGGGATAGAGAATTTCTCAAAAGTGTCGTGAAAATGTGGAAAGGAAGGGATGGCAAATGGTTAGGCACCGCGGATATCCCTCTATCCCCACGTGCATATCGTATTGGCCCCGTTCTACCTGTGGTACGCCTACCAATATTGGCTGAGACGCGTGGTGAGGCTAAAGTTATAAAGACCACTGGACTGTCCCGTTCAGAGACGCTGGCACTTTCGTGGTAAGACGTCGTCGTCTCGGCCATCCGACGACGTTATTTTTCAAATTTTTTTTTATTGCCATCACACCCCCAGTCCAATTGGAAAGTTACCGTCATGTGTTTTTAGATAGAATTGTGTGTTTTTTTTTGTTTTCGCCTTTTTTGGTTCAAACTGAAGACTTTGTTTTTGCTCAATACTTTTGAATTTTAGTTGAGGTAAGTTTGGGTGCTCTTTAATTAGTGATTTTTATTTTATGGGGTGTGAAGACATGTGTGCCAACAGAAATTCATTCAACAGGTTTCGCATGCATTTGTTTATGAGTTTATGGGAACGAGAGTGAAATCCTTAGGTATAGATACTTCTTGAAATGATGAAGTTATGAGGAGAATGCCTTTTTTAATTTTTATTTCCATCCCCCAGTCCCATTGGAAAGTGCAAAAAGTCAGACGTTTCAGCCAGCTCGGGGGCTTTTTGAACTTTTCGTATTGAACTGGCAAATCTCGTTAATTTCAATTTAGAGAAATTTTCAGGCGGGGTAAACGCTGCTTTTTTTTATTAGTTCTTTTGATTTTATGGGGTGTAAAAATACGTGTGACAACACGAGTAAATTCACCGCGTTTCACATGCACTCGTTTATTATTTTACTGCAACGAGAGTGAAATTCTCGAGCATAAACCTCTCTTAATTTGATACTCGGGGAAAAATCAAACGTCAGTGAAAGTTGGGATATAAGTGTAAACAGCGGGCTGGGCTGGAGTCCTTCATGTGGAAAAACTCGATCTTGTGATAGAGGAAAAAGAGCGGATTGCCATTCGACCTAGTAGAGAAACCGCTGCGATAGTCAGGCAGTTTTTCTGTAACTGGCGTTAAGGATGGACAAACATTTTTTTCACTTTGGTAGAGACTAGCTATTTCTAGTCATTGAGTTTGAGATTAAATAATTGTTTTAACAATTCAAAATTGAAATTTCCACTGAGACTTGGAAAGTTTAATTAAACGGAGCTCAATCGACGGCTTAAATTTTCGGCCGGAAGATTGCCGCATCATTTCACTGGATAAAAAATAGCACAAGTAGTTGAATATTGCTAATTGTTGTATCCGCGATGCGTCAGGTGCAGTCAAACCTCATGACTTATTTATTATTCTTTATTTGCGGGGAGGGCGGAAATTGGCGGTGGAATGTGTTTCCTGTATGAAGTGATTTTTTAAGTTCCAGTTGATTTCCGAACATTCTCCCCAATGAATAATCAATTGATGAATAAGCGCATAAATACATGCCAAATGATTTATCAATGATTTGAAAAATAGGAAAACTTTAAACAGTGGGACATTTGCTGAGAAAAATGAATAGTCAACGAGTACAATGTTTACCATTGAATGACCCTCGTTGTTGGGAATTAGTGAATACAATGTTGATGTTTCTAATTTGTGCAATGGACGATTATTGTTTATTATTACTCGGAAATTGTTGGTGTCACGCGGTCGACTTTAAATGAGTTTATTTTTAATGACAAAGTGAAAATGCACGATATGTGCTGTACACAAGTGGTTAAGCTGCTCCAGGAGAACGTTTTATTCGCAATTGTGATGGGACGTTTAGTGGGTGAAAATATTATCGAAGTGGTATAACTTGAAATGTAAAATCTAACGGATCATAATTGACATTCTTACGAACTTTCATGAAGACATGAAAGCTCATGCCATCACAATGTGAGAAACCCACGGTCTCCTCGGCCTCTGTGCGTGTCATTAGTTCGAATCATAGAGAGAGGGAGAGAGAACGAAGAAATAAAAACGATAATTGTTGGGGAATTTTCGCTTTGCGATGGTGAAGTGCAAATGCCTCAAGGCTCTCCACGATAAGGAATAAGGAATAAGGAATGGTCAAGTCATATTTACTAATCATTGGGGACAGTCGTGCTGAGGATAGTTGAACGTATTTTCTTTCCATTATTTATGTTTATTCTGGTATTTTTTACCGGGAATTGTTTTGCTGCTTCGTCATCATTAATTTAGGAGAATATTTGTCGTTAAATAATTGCTCATCTTTTTACCCTTGTGTGATTCTAGGTGATGGCGGGCCTTATTAATTCCACGTCGACCTTCTTAGGTAGTGCGTACGACTACTACCTCTGGACCCTCTCACTGGCAGGTAAATACTTTTATTCTAGTGCTTTTGCTCAGTCCTTCATTTTGCCAAAAAACATTATACAATTTTCTGTTTTTGAAGACGACAGAACAAGAGGATGGTTACTAGTAGATTCTCCCACTCCAACCCTTCTCTACACTATGGTCTATTTATTCATAGTGTGGGCAGGACCAAAAATCATGAAAAATAGAAAAGCATTTAAACTGACATGGCTCCTGGTACCCTACAATTTCGCCATGGCGGTCCTCAACGGGTACATCGCAGTTCAGGTACTAATCTAGCTTTACCTCAGGATAAACAACAGGAGGACTAAGTACCAATTTTTTTTTCAGTTGTTTATAGCGTCGACTAAATTGAGGTACAGCTACGTGTGCCAGCCGATAAGGAATACGTGGAGAGCCGAGGAGCTTCAGGTATCGTGAATTGAATATTACTCGCGCTTTCTTCCTTTCATTGATTTATAGATTTAATGGTTTTGATATCTATTCCATACATAATTGTATGTATTCTTATGTATCTGCAGAGAATTGCACCTGCTATAATTTGTTTTTAAATTTTTTTTGAAGATCGCCAACGCTGTTTGGTGGTACTACTTCAGTAAACTCCTAGAGTTCTGCGACACCTTCTTCTTTATATTGAGAAAGAAGGACAATCAACTTAGCTTCCTCCATGTATATCACCACTCCACAATGTTTTCATTATGGTGGATTGGAATAAAATGGGTTCCCAGTGGTTCGAGTAAGTAGTAAATAAAACGTTTAGCTCGATGATTCGTTGCGTGCTAGGCATTTTACCGATAAGCTCCTATTATCTAACTCATACGGTTGTTTGGTTCTGGAAATATTTGAACCGATAGAAAAATTACGCCAACCTCGTATCAGAGAAATTACAGGAGATAATGTGTTTGTCTTTTCTTTTCCTTGTTTTAGCGTTCTTACCAGCCATGGTCAACAGCTTTATCCACGTGCTCATGTACTCATATTATGGTCTCGCAGCTTTCGGCCCATCGGTCGCAAAGTACCTCTGGTGGAAGAAGTACTTGACTATTCTTCAGCTCATTCAATTCACAAGTGCTTTAATTCTTGGCGTCAATGGAATTAGAAATGGATGCGATTTTCCACTTTGGATGCAATATGCTCTCGTCATTTACATGGTTTCTTTCATTGTGCTGTTTGGCAATTTCTATGCCAAGGCCTATATTGCCAAGGTACAATTGCATTCATTGAATTCATCTTTTTGGAAAACTCGGAAGGACCACTTTAAAAAAACTCACATTCCGCAGACTAATTTCTACTGTTTTTTTTTATTTTCTCAGGGTAAGCAGGTGTACGCAAACCGACAAAATGCAGCACTGAAGAAAAAAAAATTGGCTGACGAAGAGACAACGAGCAAAGTGAATGGACGACACAACGGTGTATCCAATGGCGTTACTTCGAAGAAGATCCAGTGAAGAAATAACGTAGTCATTCTAAGCATTTTATTCATTTGTCATCAAAAAAGCCTCAAACGAATCAAGTGACTGAGGTAGCCCGTGGAGACGGCACTTTTTCTTTATGCTTATGTTCTTTATTTTTTTGTCACCGTTGTCTGTTCACCACGAGGGCCCACCGCGCAAGTCATCCTCGTTCCCAATGAGTCTACATTCGAGTCCAGCTCCAATCATTTCTGTTTTCCTTATTTCCTTGTTTTTTTTCTTTCTCCTGGTTTCTGTTTTCTCGTCACCCTGAAGTGAGAAATAGAATAATAGGTTGCAAAAATTTGTGTATATATTATGTAGGTAGAGTATCCGGGGGAGGGAGGTCGATGAGGGAAAATTAAACAAACATGGAGTCAATTATTTCTTGCTTCATGGTGATATGTTTTTTCTTGTTTTTACGGCATGAAGAATAAAAGAAATGATTAATTTAAGCTCCGCTCGGTATGAGCGATTTAGTGGATGGTTGAAGAATAATTTATTGTCTTAGATTAATGCTGATTTGCGCAGAAAAAAAAATGATACAACCGTGAAATCGAATCCACTACAGGACGTGGTGAGAGTCGAGTCTGTATTTATTACAAAAAAAGCGAATACCTCGTAATTTTTTTATGTCTACTTCAAAATCAGGTGTTAAGGCGTTTGAGGACAATGTGTGCTTCTCATGTCTCACTGCCATAATCGAATTTCCGGAAATTCATGAACCAGAGTAGTTGAAAAATAATATTTTGAGGAATACTTAGAAGAAAACGCCACCAATGTCTACGTGATTCATTAGCGAAAGCTGAATTGACTCATCAGGAGCCCCAGTCTTACCCCGATTTTTCTACGAAAAACATTAATTGAATAATGATGAATAAGGAATTCACGAAATGTGTACAAATACCAGGGACTACAATATAAGATTTCGCAATGTTCGATCGTGTATTGAGTCGCAGTAGATAAAGACAGTGTGGATGAAATCCCAATAATCTGCCATTAATGGGCACAAATAATACAAGTAGATTGTACAAATTAGTATCTTGTCATGTTTATTTTCATTCAGGTAGTTATAAAAACATGATTTTATCATTACTTCTGAACATAATCTCGGTCAATTATCAAATGAAAAATGAAACACTTTTATTGAATTACTGTCTTGTGTGTATTTCCACATATATATTTTTCCAAACTGAAAATGAAATCTTAGGCAATAAAATATTGTTATGTTTATCATTGCAATTGTCGAATGTATGTAATTGTTGAATAATTTTGTTCTTCATCAGTCTCGATTTCTCAGTATTACGACAGCCAACCAAAGTGATGATGTTTTACCCACGTACCGCTGCAAGTGGCAAACTAGAGCGAATTCCACGGGTCCAGTGACCTCCTGTATACGTGTGGTGGCGAATAATTCTAATAATTCGTCCATCGGAGACCAGCGGAGGTTCAGCACGAATCCGTGAAGGTGATAGGCGCGATACAGCTGTCTCAGGTCCTTTTTTTCGAGCTGTCCATCGACTCGGCTGGATAATTTCATCAGGAAACTCCGCAGTACAGACATTGCGTGGCGGTTGAAGACAGTTGTGAGGCCCATTCCACTCCTCCACTGCGATAATCTGTCTTTCAGGTGGGCCTCTATCTCTAGGTGTGCATCTTTATCCTCGTCGGCGTCTCTCATTGCACCTTCTATCTCGAGGAGTTGCGGCTCGTGCAATACAGCTGTGGAGGCCGCGCCACACGCTTGCCAGTCGTTCGGGATTTTTGTGTTGAATTTTATGTTTGATAAGGTCGTCGTTTTTTGGAGGTTTTTCCAAACCTGAAAGCAGTGCAGGTCATGCAAATATCGTACAGTAAAAAAATATATTTATTTCAATATTCAATTTCAACTCACGTTCTGATGATTAATAATTCTCAGAATCTTGATTATCGAGCACCTAGAGTCTCCAAAACTATATTGATCCCCGTTCTCAGGATCCCAGAGCACATACTCTCTTTTCTCATTAATCGAAACGACAAAAGCCGCCCAATTCCTCGCCTGGGAACTGGCTATCAAAACGTAACCCTCAAACCCCAGGCCCCGAAGAAGAGTGGCTAACAGCGCTGCTCGTCCGTAATGATCAATCTTGTTAAGTTTCAAAGCCTGTCTGGGTGTCAGCGGTCCATACTGCGAGGGCAGAGGAGTCAACAGCATCGCGAGTCGCGCGGCATCTTCGGGGCTCTCAGTTCCTGATATTTTATAGGGAGTTACCAGACACCGTTGGATGGCTCTTGATAAATTTCCCAGAGAGCTCATCTCCGAGGTCTCCCCATTCGTATGTCTTTCCATTCGCATCAGTATGTAGATTCTGGTGTATGACCGAACGGGACTCGCTTGGACGTATCCCAGACGAACGACTGGGCTGCTCAGAGAAGACAAACCGATCCACTTCTCCACCTCCTGGTAAGTTCTGGGGGACTCCAGGGGGATGAGGGCTTCCCCGAGCCACTGAAGACCCCAGACGGGGTGCTGATCATAAAGTGACAATTTTATGCTTGAATCCCTTCCTCGTGAGGGTATTCCAAAGTGCATCGTCTGTTGCCAGACTGGGGCTGCTCCTTCGGAGGCCGATGTTGCCTGTTTCAACTCTCCCCATTGGATCTGGACTATTGGCTGCACTAGAGTGGATTCTTCCCGGACAGGTACCTGCAATGATTGCACCTATTGTACCTTCGAGTCAACAAATACGCGAGCAAAGCAAATCGTGTGAAAAAAATAAATTCATTGCATTGATTCATCTTCTCTCCATTAAAATGAAAATCACGGGGTACTTTACACACCTCTACGGCTCTTAAAACGGTTATCGTAAGAACTTCATCCCTTCCTCCTCGGAATTTGGGGCCTGACGTGCCTGATGACGGTCTGAGTGGTCTTCTCGCTTGTAACCAGTTCCCAAAGGAAATGTCCCAGAGTGACATGAACGAGAATACTGGCTGCTCCAGGATCACCAGGTCCGGCAGCTTCTCCCTCTCCTTTTTCTTGGATTTCAGCAATTCTACCTCTTCGCTCTGGAGGGTCAGCGATGGATCCTCCAGGGTGAAGTACCCTACATGCTTTTTCCGGATATTTCTTCGAGCTTTCAGAAGGGAGAGACAGTTCTGAGGGTCGTTGGGATCGTTTGTCGGTTTGCAAGCGAATACCGGTGGTTCCAAGGGCTCAGGGCAGCCCTGAGTTGATAGAGATATCGTGTACATCACTGTTCCGGAATGTGAGACGCCCGAATGATCGGTAATCGAAAAATCTATCTCCATTTTTTTGTCTTTGACACATCGCGTCGGCAGGGGAAAGGGTAAGTCACTGCAGCAGTCGTCGCGGGACTGCACTCGCAACGATAAATTGCTGGAGTCTGAGGAGTTATTCACCAGTAATTTGTACAACTTACGGTTAAATGGACTCACTATTTTACATATCACTTTTTCCTGGAACAAAACTAACACGGAATTGATCTCTAACAATTTTGATTGGGGCGCGGAAGTGATTGTCACCTCGCGAATTCCGATTTCCAACAATTTCTGAGGTATTTGGGGAAGTCTCTGGGTGTCCATGGCTCGCTGGTGACCCAATTGGTAGGGCTTCACTGCATTGTGGGTCAATGGACCTGTTGATGATACGTAGAGACCATCTTCGGCTGGCTGATCCCCGGGAGAGGGTCGGGGTTTCGGACGGGCTTTTTGAACGACAGACTCGTCGTCGGGGGTTTCCAATCTTGGGTGCGCGTAACACAGGGTCAACTTTTTAGATTTTTTCCTGTGGAGACGAGGTGAGGGCCCTGCGATGAAATTTATGTGTCTGGACATCACATGAAAATTCAATGACAAAAGAAATATCAGGTAACTGATGAATATTGCGAAGTAAATGGGAAGGAAACTAGTCCACGTGAGGTGAGTTTGTTGTGGACGGGGGCACTATGGCAACGTGACAGGTGGTGCTCACTGCGCTTGTTCCTTAGCCGTATGAGCGATAAATATTTCTGTTTATATCAACTTCTGAAGATTTTTATTTATTCATAGAAATAAACATTCAAGTGGTAGTAGTAAGTTCACTTGTCTAGATCAACAATTGAGCTCTCCTCAATGAGTAAGAAAGGAACCTTAGATTTACATAATATTTATGTATAATAAATTCATTAAGCCATCTACAGTCTGAAACACAGGCCGTAGTACGCCAAAATTATCACCAAGTATTGCTTTTCATAATGCATTATTTCCTCTACAAATCGCTGTAGTAAAAATAATCTCAATAAACAAATAAAAATGGGTAAAAAAAGAAAACAATGAAACGTATTAGATATTAATTGCTGACTTGTTCTCACATGTAAAGGATCAAGAGCCAACGATGCATACAACAAAAAAAAATGGAGGAAAAATGTGCGAGCAAGATTGCATAATAAATGCCGTTATGTTTTCTCTCATTTAAGTCTAGTATTAATTCGATATACTCTGTTCATTTGGTATTTCAGCCTTGCTCTCCTTTCTACCGAATACAATCGAGTAATCGCAGGATAAATGATTGGGAATTATGTATAAACAATATTCGACAGTTTCTCACAGAGAATAAGCATTGATTCTTACTTTGATTTAATAGTATGTGGATTATAGAATCTAGGGAATTAGAAATGATCGAGTTTAACGAGTATATGATCCGACGTGGGCTCTGGCAGTTTGACGTTCAGCCAGTCACTCCTGAATGTTGCATCGTCTGTAGCTTTTAGGGCTAATTTGTGAGCTGGCGTTGCATTGTGGGGAATTCTTAGGTCAACTGGAACCTTGAACTCGAGTCCTCGTGGTCCACATTCCACTACAGGACTTAATAAAGATTCACCTGCAACATAGATTCGATTTTTTATTATTCTTTCTATTTCGTTTTCTATGAAAATGTTCTTGAAAAGTTGATTGGGAGCTTCACAAGAATAATGAAGACAGAACCACGAATACAATGCAATTTTTTTTAAGTGATGAGCGAGCGGGGGGACATAATTAGGGTGTCTTTATGAATTAGCAAGCTCACCCTGGTGCATTGGCGGTGAAATAGATGTGCGACGATGATCGTTGTTATGTGATTCAATAACATGCGGAGTTGTAACCGCGAAGTAGATCTCTTGTCGTGTATTTGGGGCTAGTGCACCCGGGGGTATTGTTAAACTGACCCCACCCGGTCCCTCGAGGACACCACCCTCACTATCGAACAACCCACGTGCCACCCCAGTACTCCTAAGACCAACCACCACCCGTTAGATTTTATTTATTGCTCTAGGGATAAATATGAACAAATTTCACTCAAACTAATAATCAACACAGATGCATATTTTATTCGATAGTGCCCTAGTATTCAAGAAGATTTTATCGAGTTTATCGCAAGAATACTGAAGTCTCGAAGGAGGTCACGAAGTTAGTACCTTGAATAATTGTTATTAACCAAGAAAGAATGTTAATGACCAGAAAATTAATTATTCAAGTATCTTCCCACGTACACGGATTTACCTGACATTGTGATGATGGAGCGGTGGTTTCCGATACAATTCAAAAGCACTCCCTCGCTGCTCACGACTCCCGGCCAAATCTAGTCCGCTGGCGTCGCGATTATGTCCAGCATTCCCTCCTCCCGAGGGATGAACCGTCCCCACGTGACTGTTGCTGTGGCTGTGGCCGTTGACATTCGCTGTACTGCGATTATGCGTGTGCCCCAGTGTGAGCTGACCCACACTGTTGCTGTGGGAGTGGGCGGTTATCGGTGGATTGGAATGTGCATGAGTATGACTGAGAGAATGACTATGATTTGGCGACGTATGACTGTGACTGTGATTGGAATTCATCAAGTAATTTCCATCGCCGCGGTTAGGTGGAGGGATGTTGTAGTAGTACTGTCCACTATTGCGCTGTATGTTTCCACCATTTTCAGTCTAAATGGGAAGATATCTTATGAGGATTTTCGTTATGAGCATACGTAATGTATAATTAATTTAATTTAATTAATGGTATCTTTTAGTGATCAATTTATTTACCCCATTATGAAGATGTGAAGCATTCATGGAGTAACTCTTGGCATGTTGATACATGCCGCCGCCGTTATTCTCATCCTGAACGATCTGCTGCTGTGGGGGCCGATAGTTCTTCGGTTTTGGGGGTGGTACAGGTTTGTAAGTACCCCCCGACGGTTTTCCCGGTGTTGCAGGTATGACTTTGTTATGCTCTCCCGTTCGGCTGTAATGCGAAATAAAAAATCTAGCACATGGTGGGAGCTGAGGAGATCGAACGGGGATCAATGATAGAATGATGTCTTTCTAGACTAATGTATCGCGACGGGATATGTAAATTCTATAAGCTCTTCGCATCGCTCGTGGTTTCCGCGCCACCGCTCTGATGCAATGTACAATCACTGGATTAATCTTATGTGTTAAAAATAAAATCACAACTGAAGTCATAAGTCTTAATATAATTGGACCAATCCGCAATTTTTTCTAATTGTCTATTTATCTCCAAGTTAAGTGGATTTGTACTAGTTCTTTGAGCTGAAATCTCTCATTCTCGAGACAATTTAATAATTCAACTGAGAAACAAATAGTCCCACGTTCTCCTAGAAAAATAAATCTTCACAGACCTGTACTTGGCGTAATCAGTCCTAGTTTGCGAGTCCTGGCTATTAATTGGTTGGGCAGTGGATCTAGTGAATCTGTAAGGGTCATGAGGCCTCTGTGATCCCGGCATACTGCCAGTCTTGAGATCATCGGGGACATTGGGGCCGAGTCTCCCAGAGGAAGTGTTGATACTCGTTGCAGTGTACGGTGCATTCCCATTGGTGTTGTTGTAAGAATCATAAGAAGACATGCTGTCGTAGCTCCCAGTTTTGGGCTGAGTCCTTTCGAGGGAGGATGTGGCGTTAGCGCGATGGGGAGTTGCGTTTATGTAGTTCCCCATGTCGAGGACGGAGTCAGTTTTGTTAAGTAATCGGTCAGCAGCCGATCGTCCAATTGTACCACGTGGAGTCTGACTCGTGGGCTTGACGTTTCTGTCGACTCTTGGGGGAAGATCGGGGGGTCCCTGAGGTGGCGATCTAGTCTGAGGCTGTACCGGATACTGCGGTAGACCCGGTTGTTCGTTCATCGAGCTAGACATGGAGAAACCATATTTGCTGTCTGTTGGCGCTCCCTGCGCTCGTTTGTGCTGCTCGAAGGCCTGTTTTATTTGGAATTGTGAGTTTTTGGTTTACTGGGTCAATTGAACAGGCGCGGAGCATGAGGAATGAACGGATAAATGTCAGTAAGGATGACATGATGATTTAGCGGATGAAATATTACCTGATAGCTTGATGTGTATGGTGGGGGTGCAGTGGTATCATCCTGAGTAGCGATACTTGGATCTGAGCTACTTTTAAGCCTCGCAGGTGGCCCCAGGGCACCGGGAATAGGGGGTGCTGGGCTTAATTCCAGATCACTCTCCGGGGAGGAGGCGTAGGAGAGGCGTGATGTCATCGGGAAGAGGAAGTCATCCGAGAGGGCCTCTTCCGGCTACGCGATATACGCAAAACACACAGGACACCACGTTACATGGACACGTTAATAATGTTTTGATGGATGTTTTTGGTATTGTTTTGTTTAGGGATGACACTTTATTTTTTTAATGGTTTTAATATCATTCAGCGATAAAGCAGAATAATTAGACCAATGGACGCACTAATCGACGGATGAGGCCATCCAATTAATTGTTATTAATATTTATTAGTCACTGAGTTAATAAAGCTAAAAGTGGCAGTGATATTTTGGCTTGGGAAATCTTAATTACATCAATGGAAGCCTAGGTATTTCAATTATATTATCATGCATTCATGCTTGGCATTCGTACTAATGCACTTATGGAAATCGAAAATTAAATTAGAAGTAATGAAAGTACACTGTTAAAAATTCGGTGAAATTTCAAAGAATTTGGGAAATTATTCTATGAATATCAATGAATATTGTTGAATTTAAATCTGTTTGTGGCTGGAAACAACTTCAATTTTAGTATTTTATTTTGCCCAATTCTTCAATTGCACGGTCATTATCCCTTTATCTCTGAAATTTCATTCTTTTAACAGTGTAGCAATGAATAAGATGGTTCATCAAATCCCCTAGATGTAGCCGAAGAATTGCTCGTGAATGACATTCTGGATGGGGATTGGGGAACGTATTGGTGACGAAGTGATGAAGGGCGAAGGTGGACGGGGTGGTGGTAACACATTGATATTATTATTATGCTCGAGGTAGACAGCCGTATCGGAGAGAGCTCGTGGGCTCGCTGGACGATAAGGATGATACGGTGGAAGGTAAAGATCCGACACCATTTCTATGGGCTACAACAACAACCAACACCAAATATCTCATCGTCTCTTAATTATAAAAAAAAATTATTTGGACTGAAGAACAGTTCAAATATTGATTCCCCGAACATTGATCGCAGCAGTCTGCATTCGCGTGGTAGAACAATTCCGGTTGTAATTCAGGCACAAGCAGGAATTAATTATTAACAGACATTCAGGCATTTATCGTAATTCATCAGGCAGATTTGTTTCAATTTGTCGGACATTCTGGAGATTATAATGATCAATTACTCACCTTGGTCTGGCTCATCCACAATGGGCCTTGTTGTTGACGGTCTATTAACTCTCTCAGCTTCCTGTACCATGCCTCAGGGGTGGTCAGAGTTATTACAGCACTGAACACGTGGCCCCATATTTTGTCAAGCTTCTGACACTGCTCGAGAAGCTTCTTGCTGCTTTTGTGCGCCGACCTGAGTTAATCGATTGATTAAGTGGGAGTTAGTGCATGAAGTAATTAAGGGCAAATGGAAGGGCGTAGAATAATATATGAAAATTAAAATTGATATGTATAAAACTTGAAGGCAATAAACCAACTATAAATAAACCAATAAATAATGAAATAATCATACTTTGGTATCCCTGCCCGCATTTCCTTGACCACTTGCTTAGTTTCTGCCTTCAAAAATATGACTATTGGATAAAACTGAGCATAATTCAGTCTGTCAACAGCATTAGGAGTTATGTCGAGTAGAGCGTGCTTTCCTCTATCCATCACTTCTCTAATTGCACTCAAACGAATAATTCCAGACGTCTTCGTGCTCTTCCCTCCATCCTCCATCTGGCTTTCCATTTCTGAAAAAGGGATCACAGATTGTACCGAAAAGTAACATAATTTTCCTCATTCCACAACAAGTGAAATACTCACGAGGTGAGGTGAATTTATCTGGAAAATCTTTAAGCAATTTCTCCCTAGCGAGATCGGCAACTGGTCCAAATAACACAACTGGCCTGATGAAGCCAGGATGTCTGAGAACAACTCTCTCATACGCCGGAAATTTACTGACACTATCCGAAAAGACAACGTCATCCCAGTGATCACGACCGAGTGATTTTGATCGTCGATGACTGCCCCTTCTCCGTCTGAAGAAACTTCCACGACTCTCACTAGCACTCAATTCCTTTTTGGTTGCGTTAAACTGAGCAGTGGCGAGTTCCTCAGCTCTCGCCTTATTTGGAATAATGCCCTTCTGCACCTCCTGATTATTTCTACCAATTCTGAATACCTGCCATGAGCCAACGACACCATTGTGAAGTGTATCAACCACGTGAAAAACATCACCACTGCGAAAGCTCATTTCCCCCTTCTCCGGTTGTTCATAATGAAAATGGGTTTTAATGTGGAATGAATCACCCCTACCAGATGCCACAATCTGCTCGTAATCCTGCCTTCTGTGCTGAACAATCAGATCAATCTGCTCCTGAAGGCTGAGAAGAAACAGCACAGCTTCTTCTCTCGTCACTCCTTTCATGTCCATATCATTGACTTTGAGAATTTTATCACCCGGTTGAAGCCCTTGAAGAGAAGCCGGACTTCCAGGCTGGACTGCTGTGACGAAAACACCAGTCTCATTGCCTCCAGTCAACCTTACCCCTACGGAGCCTTCCTTCTGAAAAGTTATGAATCGAGGATCTGGCATGGGCTGCTTTGATCTTTGGACAAGGGGATCCTCGTCGTAAAGCTGTCTCCTCGAGCTGTAGTAATCTTCTAATCGAGGGGGTGGAGGTCTCGGTGGATCTACAGTTGGTGTTGCTGGTAGATCTAGTTGGCTGAGTGATACATCCATCAGTGGTCCTCTCGAGCGTCCCCTTGGGGCGAGATTACTCTTGTCCTCGATGGGCTGTCGAGTCGGCGGTGGAACGTATAGATTCTGACTGCTGTAGCTCGCTCCTGATAAGTACTCTCCTCCCTCGCCCTTTCCCGGGGGATAACCGGTGGAGTTCGGAGTGTCCCTGGTGACTACAATCGATAATCTGTCTTTGCACTGGTCCATCATCTTCCTGGCTTCCTTCAGACTCATGTTGTCAGCGGCTACTCCACCGATTCTAGTGATAATGTCACCCGGTTTCGCTCCAGTTCCCTCTCGCGTCACTTCTCGAACATAAAGACGACATCCTAGGACTATACCGAAATCGTCTTTCTTGTTGTTTCTTGTGAGTGTCAGACGATGACTCTGTGGAGTACTCGCTGGAGATCCTGGGATATTGCCGAGGGCCCGGCGTTTCACAACGAGAAGAACAGTCGAGCCGGAGTCCCGGAGGACTCGCACAGCTGCTCCGTAATCAGCACCTTCCAAGGATACTCCATTTGCAGAAATTATTCTGTCATTCACCTGGAGCTTTCCCTCTGCCGGACCCGCTTTTAAGACGTCTGATATTGCTATCGCTGGGTCGCCATTCGTAAAGTGAGGATTGTCTCGTCCTCCGGATACTGCGATTCCGAAACCATAACCTGGGACTCGGGTCACAGTCACGTGGTGGACCTCCCATCCTCGGTCACCAACCTTAAATTCAAAGGATTATCTTTATAATTATATTTGATATTGAAGAGATACGATAGTAGAGAATACTCTTGAGATAAAATTTCCTTAAAATTTCAATGAAGCCGTGACAAATCTTCCAGAAATGTACCTGAAAGCTCAACCCAAAATTATCACTACTGCTCTCAGCAATGTTCCCTTAAGCTGGGTCAAAACCCCGGGGACCCCGGTTTTTACAACTTCTCGGAAAGAATTCCTCTTCATTTTTTGTTTAATTTGGATTTATTCCCCCCAGTGAGGCGCACAGATAAACGTCTCATCCACTGTTCAAACATGTCGTACATCACAAGAGATAAGAAATTCTTTGAGTATCTCATGCTGCCTTTCTAATAGTTGAAACATTATTCCTCGAATCCTCAAACTTCAGAAACCTTTTAAATTTACGTACAAGACATTTGTAGGCTGAAGCCTGGCACGAGAGCATTACGCAAAACCATACCTATATTAAACATTCGCATTGAATGTCTTAATGACTCCATAATTATCGCAAATTTCTTGTTTATGCCGAGTGCCCACGCGATTTGTCAAGACGTGGGTCGATGAAAATGACAAGAGGATTGGGACATACCGCACGTCCCTCGGAATGAAGCATTTAGAATATTTTACGATAGGCGCCTGCCTCCACTAATTGATCAATTCATATATCAACAAGTTGACTTTATTGGTGACAAGAGGTGATAACCGAGTGGTGCATAAAAATTCCACTGGTATCATTCAGAGAGGTGCCCCTATCCGTTGATATCCCGAGGTAAATTTAACCCATTAGTGTTCTCTTCGGTAGACGGTCTTGTAATAAGCTTTTCCAGTCAGTGAGATTGACTTAATTACCATTTATTGATTTAGAAAGTTATCTCTATCGAATGAATACACAAGGAGCGTATCATCTTTCTCACTGCAATGCTATGTCTTCTATAATTTTGGGAATTAAATGGAGCCTGATTGTCGTGGTGATGAATAAAAAATTCTTTGCTGCTATTTAGGGTGGCGCCGATCTATTGACCCGGATAAATCGAATTGATTCTGGTATTCTGTGGGCTACACATTGAAATAAGCTTTTAAAGCCAATGAGGTCGACTTAATTACCAGCAATAGGCGTAGAAAGCTATCTCAATCGAGTGAATAAAGGAAAATATAATAATCCTTTTCACGAGTAATACGGTACTGGTGTTAGCCTGCTTTTTTTTCCCAAGAATACCTCAATGAGAAATGAATATACATAATACCGTTGAGTATAACCATTTTGTTGGCAAGCATATATGTATCGCGTGTTACTGAGACATGAAAAAATATATGGGTAGAGGCTGTATGCACATATATTCAAAGAGACCACTAGGAGGTACTTTAACACTAACATGGAGTTACGACTTGAGTTCAGTTCACGCTATTAACGTCGTCGTCGAGGTGGTAAGACGATACGGGTATGCTCTCCTCTCTTGACTTCTCTATGCACTGTGAAACACCCACTGAGATGTCCCGTGGTATTTGCCGTTCTTGGAAGGATTCAGAATTTTTTTTTTAAATGCCGTTTCAATGCATTGCATGCATTGACAGGGATGATTGGGCTTCCGCGTGAATAATCGTCGGTTGTGGCGAAGGGTCCCAACGGGTAATTCAAAGTGAGAGTAGGTGAATAAAGACCTCGACCTCGTAGCACCTTCGCTTCCCACGATCCGCTCGAGCTCCTCTTCGATGATGTGGTGGAAACAATCTGTATATAGTTGTTTTGTATGCAGAGAAAGATTGGCGAAAGGTTTAGCGAATGTTGCGAGGAACAACTTGTCGCATGGTTGTCTATAAATTGCCTTCAGGGAGGCGCTAGAAAGTTGGAACACCAGTAGCTACAGCTCCAGATCAGTGCTATACAAGAATTATACTTTTTTCCCCAGTTAGTAACAAATGAGAGAAATTACTTCAAATTCACTAATTCCAGAAGAAATCAGAAAACTTTTGCTTGATTGAGAACTCTTAAACGTCATTAGTCATCAATCAGAGAATAAAATTTATTACTTTTTTTTTTCTATTGAGATTATATCTAACGGCATTGGCTATGAAATTGCATCTTTCCTCGAATATTGTACTCTCAATCCTGAGGATCAGGACAATGTTCCTTTCTCATTCACCACCATCCGATTAAACCATGTTTTCCAAAGGTCGATGGATTTTCACCTGTTTCACTACTCCAGTCTTATTAATAGAAATGACTCGTCACGAACAGTGAATTACCGGGGCGTAACAGTATGAGTTACTCCATAACGGCTCCAGGTGTAAGACCATACACCGTGATATTAAAAACAACGGCGAAAAAATAGTTTATTATTCACAGCCTCAATATTGAATCCGGTTTGAGCTACTGGAGAAAATTCAGACAAGATTTTCCACTGGGTCGTGTGACTGTACACAGACCCAGAGGGAGGATGCCAACACCTCGATTGTTCGATAAGATCAGTGTTTGTTGGGTCTCGTGATCTCGTAATGCTAATAGGAAACAGTGGATTCATGAGGAGTTGTGGAGTGTTGGGTGTGCCGTGAGATGATGGCGTCGAGTCACTTTAACAAACATTGATTTGTTTATCTGATTATATTCTAGTCTTGGATTTTTCCTTAGCTGTTAGAGCAGTTAAAATTGCAGTTAAAATTTTGTAACAACAACGATGAAGCATAAAGCTACAAATGGTGACTACATGTCAGAGATAAAAATCATAGAAGGAAGTAAATAAATTTTTGAATTATCAACGTTCAAAGTCCTGTGAATTTCAGCGCAACAATAATACGTGGAGAGATTTCCAGCAGTACATTTAAATTTCAAGTCCCCTAACAGTGTGATCTCCAGGGACTTGACTCAGGTCATGGTGAGACGATGGGCATATTTCACAACTTGTAATGAACATACGTCTGATACTTTGTTGCTGACAAATATATATTCCCTCAGCCTCCAAAGTACACCTACACTGCCAGGCCTCATGTTTCCTCATTGGCAATAAAACGTATCTCTGTGCATTACAGTTGGAAGGTGAAAAAAATCATTCTGGTTTCACGTTTTCCACTTGGCCATCTAAATTCACGTCGCATAGGGGCAATAGCTATTCCGGGACAGGCATTAAACAACTCGTAGTTTATAAGACTCGGTAAAATTGGTCGTAGAACGAGGGCGAAGGTACTACTACCGATCCGGAGACATTAACGGTACTACCTGGTTAATCCACTCACTATTTCTGCACTAGTTTCTATCCTCATCGCACACATCGCGAGGATTTACTTTCCTCTTCATCGCGGTACTGACGGAATCGGTTGATGATGCAATCAATCGGCAAGGACGTAGCAAGGCAGCCCAGATCGGTTCTCTCCCAGGCTTTTACCAACATTTTTCTAGCTGCACCTGTTTATTATCTAATTTTTTTTTTTATTTCTCAGCTTTATGAATGCTAATTGAGGTGTAGGGTACTTTGAACCTGTCGTATGAAGGACAGAGGCGTTGAAACGTGTCTGGGCCTGAGGATGAGAGTTGGCCCGTGAATTTTTACGGGTTCTCGGTGGTGCATTCTCTTCCAGGAAAATGAGAGCGCACGTCTGAACGAGTCTCGACACGCTTTTTTCACCGCTAGTTTTTATCATTCTCCCTAAAATTCTAGTGTTGCAAAAATTACAACCTTTGCGTCATAATGAAAAAAAAAATATAACTTGCCATTACAATATTCCCCAACTACTGTACCGCACAGGATTCCTGGACATCAAAGGTACTGTCAGAAATTTTTCTTTACGGGTTAAAACTCCACTTCCCTTCGTCTCATCACGCTAAATATTCTGACTAATTAATTCCCCGTAAGTGCATTTGCACGTAAAAACTTTCTCCCGATAGTTCGATCAAATTGAAATGGTTAAAAATAGTCAGTACCCGTTCTAATGAGATCCACCAGTCACTTGTCGAGTGTATCATCTCCCTGGGCTTTCACCCTCAACTCAAAAGGTATCAAAGCTGCTTCATGCGGTAATTGTTGTCTTTAATGACCATTTAGACCAACAAGATTATGATTCCCATGCTCCACCGACCTCAAACTCTCCCCCTCCATTAAAACTCATGAATCTTTTTCATCTTTGTTACAATCTAATGGGTAAAAGGACATTCAGTGACTCGTAACAGCAGGTGCTTTCTCAGAGAAAAGGTCGAGTGGACGTGCAGCTATGAGAATCACTTGATTTTCGAATACGTGAAGACACGCATTGGCGAACAATTTCAGGCATCTCTGTCCACTAATCAAGTAGAAACTATACCTGTGCCACCTGTTTACCTACTTCAACAGCTCCAGAATTCACAATAGAAAATCAATAGAAAGAGTTTCAAATCGATTTGTTAGTAAAAATAGGAAAACTTCACGGAAATACTTTTCTTTCTCACCCAAATTTAAATTTGAAATACTAATCGACTAGTGATATTCAGAAGGATCAATCGTTCCTTTTATTACTATAAAGGACTATCGGAATTCATCCAGAAATTGAACAAATATGTGAAATTCAATGGCGAATGGGTTCATGATGTTCAAACCGTTGGCATTAAATTTAAATGAAGGGGAAAAATCGTAAAGCCACGTTGGCGAGCATATCTGTCTTCTCGTCAAAGATAAATGATACCTGTGCCACCTGCCTACCTAATTCAACAGCTCTGGAATTCACATCATCGGAATTTTGTGTAATACTGAAATTTAAAAAGGAGAATGTGGCACCGTTAGCAGCCACAGGTGTTATCCTCTCTCCTCCCACCATAAATTAACAGATGTAGTTTAATTTTCTTACCGAGTTAACTTTCTGCGCCTCGTTGTTATCAATTCGCATGCTCGAGACGCTAATGTACTTCGTGGAAGTTCATTCAACACTGCTAACAATTGTTCTTTATTTTACGAGTGTTCTTTCTTTTAATTACGTTAGGGTAAATGAATTTGTAACAGAGCTGGTCATTATTCAGCTTCAGGGGAATTGACGGGACCGATAATGGAACATCGAGGGGTTTGAACTTCTATACATCAAGTTAAATGAAGAAATTTCATTCTCTTGGTTCTTAACACTTGGGCCGGATGGACACTGTTGCTGCTTGCATACGAAATTAATGAAACGGCGGCCGGAAGCCTTTGGAATTTAATGAATTTTTTAATGATAATTTCGTTATATCGATTGTAATTTTACATTAACGATTTATTTATGGAGCATTATTATCACAATGATAGTTACACTGTCACTGATAACACGAGAAAATTAACTAGTTGGATGATAGGTACGGGGCAGTGATTAATTAACATCCACTTCATATTTTATCTAGATAATTCACTTGTTGTGAATTAATCGAGCTTTGGGGGAGATAACACATGTTGTTGTGGTGGAAAATTGAAAGAGATAGAATAAAACGGGGGTTCGGTGCGCACAGAACAGCGGCTCGTGACCGACTGACTAACCGGAGGCCATGCGTTTCTTCCAGTAAAACGTCAGGAGAGACCGGGAGAATCGAACTGTCTCGTAGCCACCATGAATGTAGTGGGAGCAATTATAATAGGCCTGCATCTCCAAACGATGGCTATACATTTATATTCATGTGATTATCCCCTCAAACGTGACTCCAACTAAATTCTCCATGACATTATTGTACATTCCGGGAATATATTAACGTCAGCTGGTTAATCTGATATGAAACTGTTAATTTTAGTTCAATTACTCCGAGAGCATTGATGAGACTGGACTATAGTCAGACTCTACGTATTTGTGTTAACTTTTTAATCAAGTATTTAGTGCAAAATTTAATTGGAGTTGCGATGGAGTGGAATATCATCTATACAAATTACTTGAATACACGAATTTGCATTAATTAATCTGATGTGAAGTTTCGCCGGAAAAAAATAAGAGGATTTCGATGGGATTTAGTTCTGGGTATTATTCTTGGCTGGAATTAGTACGGACGGAGTCTGCGATTAGAAGTCATAACTCGTTTCCGGTGCGGTACGAGGGTCCCTTCAAAAGCCCAGACACCCACACCCTTCAGTAAAAAATAACTGAAACAGGAACTGGAAAAATTGAGACGTGCAGAAACATGTGGACTCGGGATTTCATCAGAATTCCAGATGCAGGATTAATTCAACTCTAGGGGGGAGGGGGGGGGGCTAGCAATGAGGTAAATGAAAACAATTGTGTCAAGTGGTGGAGGCTATGGAGTTGATGCTGGGCTCGTATTTCTCTTGCGAGTGAAACAACTTCAATTACATATGACTGTTCCATTACATATTAATTACAGTCGTAAGGCTTCATAAATAAAAAGAAATTGATGTTTATCCAAATTATGAGAAAAATTATTCAACGATTACGTTATTGTTTGGATATTCGCGAGTGTTGCCAATATTTCTTGCTCACGTAGGCATAAAAATTCAGGTGGTGGCATGAATTTTTCAGCGAATAACTTCATGAACTACAAAAAAAATAAATGAGGGGTTTGTCTGTATTGAACACGTCCCACAAACAATATTAGAAATTTTTGAAAAATAAAAAATGAAAATATGCATCTAGTTTTTATTCAATGGATGAAAAATCATCGCATTAAATAATTCAAATCATGCAGACTATTTATATGATTTATGATGGGCAGTATATGCACCAGTTGAGAGCCTGTCCTACCCATAATTACGTGTTTGATTTAACACCGAGTTTAGCATAACTGATTCCGGGTGTAAATGTATGCACTTGCATCATAAAACTACATGTCGATGATCGCTGAAGGAGACAGAGAAAAAAAATCATAAATAGGAACGCAATTCGTCTCGTGATATTCCAACAGGTCGAGTGCACGTTTGAACCTGTCTGGTGTCGGTGAGTAACGCCCCTGGAATGCCTTTGTCGTGGATTTCTTTTCCCATGTGGCATCGAGAATTTGAAAAGAGAAAAAAAATTCGGTGGAAGTACGAAATTTTTTGAAGCTGGGACACCCGTGGGATCTCGTTGACTCCAGGGGTCACGCTTGAGTTAGAGGCACATTAACTTGTGACTGCTAATCTGTCAGCTTAGTGAGTCACTGTTGAAACAGTTGTTTCATAAATACGGAGGACTTTCATTTCAGGGAGTTGTACAAGTTTATATGATTGATTCTTATCGGATAAACAAGTTGTCGTTTAATGTTTATCCAGTGAAAGGGAGAGTGTGAAGGAATGCCGCGCAGTGTCGCTCCGAATCAATGATCTATTCCCTGTTTTATCGGCTGTAGTGGCGAGTCGGTAAGTGGGAGATCTACGGATCTAAAAAATAATCCTTAAGAAGTTGAGAGAAACCGCTATATGAAATCATGATCCTTGCAATTCGGAATTTACAGAGGATTTGAATGAAGTGAGTCGTCGAAAGCCTTCGGATGAATTGTCATCTTAGATTTGTTATTGATTAAATTTTATCCACGAAACCAATTTTTATAAATTGATGGAAATGTCTGTAGAACAAAAACAAAAACGAAATCCAACCAAGTTCACAAAATTACAAAGATCAGTTATAAATTTTGATACGATGACTCATAACAAATCCAGTCCCTCGAATGAAACGATTAGGACAGGTAGAGAGTCATTCCTGGCCCGATGAACGGGCCCGTCCTCAAGGTCGTCCCCAAGTAAAATTTTTTTGACGTGAGCAAACTTTTATTTTCTCCTGTCTCAACAAAAGCCTCTAAAAATACCTGAAAACCAGTTTCCCTGCATAAAATTATGAGGTTCGTATCACTAATCACTTAGGGATTGCAACTCGCGGGTGAAAACCATTGGACCATGGCGTACGCACCCATCGTTTCCATGCATTTCACAATTATTGGGCTTGCAAAATATCACCATATGTGTTAACTCCACACATAGATTCACGTGAATGTCTACAATGGACAATTGTCGATGATAGCCGCGGTTAACTCACATTCTCTGTTCCAGCTGGGAGAGCTGATTCAACAGGATTGTTGTGTATGTCGCATGACAATTTCAACCGCCATCGAGTTGAAAAGCGAAAGGTTTTTCCTATCGAAATAAATTTATCCTTAGTAATGCTGGAATGCCTGGAAATGCATTTTCATTGTTTTTTATTGTTTTCTCAATGCAGCTGGTATAACTGAGGTGCACTTGAGAAGTCGTTACACTGGGGGACTTAAAGACCCCATTGAGAGAAAGAATGCATGAGTCAAGCAGAACCGGTAGTATCCTGGTCACTGAAGTGGATTTTCACATTAAAAAATAACTAACGTAAACTTCGCTGTTCAACATTTATGGCTGAAATATCTGATGCAATTCCGGGGAATTTCAAGGAGCTCTGTCATCGAGAATTTCGAAATTTCTAAAAAAATCAATAATTCAGGTGAGTTGGAAAAGTTTTCTCCTCAACCTGGAAATTTTATGATTCTCCACCATAATCAGGGTCCCTCTCAACCCCATTGAGTTCTTTAAAAACTCAATAAATTTTTTTTATTACGTAAAATAAACGAAGAATGTAAAAATGATCAACGTGAAACTTTCGTTGATCTCGCCATCGGTTTTCATAATATGGAAAGTCACCAATGAGCGACGTCCTGCTTCACCTATAAGTACGACCGGAATACGCTTTACCCACACCCATGACTGTTTAAATCTCTCGAAAGTCTTCGAAGGCCCTGTACCACCAACTTTCCTCGCAGATTATTTATCGGACGCGCGCGTGGAATGCAGCTTGCCTTATCGGGTCGCGCATATAACGAGGAGATCCCCAGGACAATCTAGCATTACGACTCGTGTCTAATTCATCTAGGAAATTCTCCAGTCTAACGACTGATGATTGTCCCGTTTTATGTCCAACGAATTGTCATCTGATTTTTTTTAATGAATTCCTTCATTACCTGATTATCGACGTTTCCAACTGAATTATGGGGTGGAGTGGGTCCCTGTGGTGGTGGCTGCTGCTGCTGCTGGCCCAATGGTGATCCAGAATTACCACCACCGCCACCACCACTACCACCACCACCACCACCACCGCCACCGAGTCCAGTGATACTCTCATTTCTATCCATTTTCACTGATACGATCAACTTTAATTTCGTTTAATCCACTGGTATGCACATTCCAAGACACTCCCTGTCGTAATCCATCGATTATATCCAACAACGGTTATTCACAATTTAATTGAGAAAATATAATAATCCGGGCTGAATGGAATTCTACCCACGCCTCAGTAGTTGCATCAACTTTACGCACATCAGGTGCAAAACTCGTTCTCTCAGCCGAGTTATTATAGGATCACAATTTCCACATGAGGCTTTTTGTACTCTAAATCCACTTGTGATGGCACACGGTTGAGCACGTGGCTCGGACTGTACAAAACCCTCTTGAAGATTCACTTGGTCCATGGAGAGTAGTGGGGAGGGAGTCAGGAGTCTTCACCTGCTTTTATGTACGTTTTTTTTTTCGTTCTCTGCGGGAGATTTCAGAATGTTTTCCGTGGCATACCGAGGTACACTGGTTCTTCCTCAATTCCATCTACCTGTTGCATTCCCACTGCTCCATTGCCATTTGTTTTTTTAAATTTTGACAGATGAAGAGCGATCTATCGCGTCAGCTAAGGGAAATTTTCAACTGAAGATTCAACTACACTGGGAGAGAAATTGGGGCTGTGATGTGGATGTCCTTCGGTGGGTCCTGGCCAAGCGACGATGGAGGAACGCGCACGACTGATGGGGGGAAACGAGGAACGCTGCGAGGTGAGGCAGAGAGAAATGTTGAAGGAGGGTAGGAAAGGTAAGAGAGGTATAGTTGGGAGTGTGGAGGCTGTAGGCCTTACTGCTGAGTGCCGACACACCGGTTCTTTGCCTGGGCATAAATACTATACACACCAGGGCCCAATCTTTAGTTGGCGAGTCTGTGGCCAGAGGTCGTTACAACGAGCTCCCAAGTCCCCGATAGAGCTTAAGGACACACACAAATACGTACGAGAGAGTTTGCAAGGTGGGCATGACACACCTAGAGGAGCTCTGATATGGCTTTTTTTTTTTTTCATCTCCCCCCTCGTCCCCCATTTTATCTTTATTTTTCCATTAGCACTGGCTCGACATCTCTCATCTCCACTTCAATCTTTCGTTTTTGGGTCTTTTAATACCGGAGGAAAATAATTAGTAAAAAGTGGAGGGGTACACGCTCCAGCGAGAAAATTAAAAATATCCGTGGATGGATTTAAAGTGCGTAACCCAGGTAGTTTTAGAGCTGGTGAGGACGGACAGGTAGCTCAGGTCCAGTTTCAGGCAAAAGGTGAATGCGAGGGCGTGGTTTAGCCCTTACCGGTCGGTGCCCTCTTCACATTCTCTCTTCCCTGTTTTTTCTTTTCATAGGTTTTTTATTATCATTATTTTTATTTCTTATTGCTCATACGTGGCTGGGTACACACGTCTTTACGATGAGTCCCGGAGGGACGTGGAATATTAATCATGTGATTTGAAGCGATTGAATAGGTGACTATTTGTGGACCGGGGAAAATTCATTTGTTTCAGATCAATGAAATGAAATGATGCCTCAAATTTCTAGTTAATCTTTATCCCAAACCAATTTTTCTTCACTTCGGTAAAATATTTTTTCATTCTCAGAAAATGTGTCATTCTTAAAGATCAATTGATTGATATAAGAATTTTTTACTGAGAAAATGAAAATCGTGAGCAAAGAATAAATGTTAAGAGCAGAAAAGAATCGATAATTTTTTTTCAATTATTCATTGATGACTCCCGTCAATGCAGGACGGTAGAGGGGTAATTATAGTAAGCAATAAATATGCAGTGAATGCGCATTCCAATCTAGTTTAACAAAAAAAAAAAAAAAACATGCGATGGAGTATAGAACGTGGTTATCTGTACCCTAGCATTGGCATACCATACATATTTCAGGACAGGTAATTGCAGGGTACTTTATTGCGGTAGAGCAAATATCCACGTAATTAATAACCACCTGGCGGTGATTTTGACACGGATGAAAATTCGTTTACTCATTGAACCTCAATGCCCCAAGGATTATTTCTGCTCTCTCTCTCTCCCTCTTTACCCCAGAGCTACGGAGGACCGTGCAAATGAATTTCATGGACATTTCCTCCGGAAGTAGAATGGCTTTTTACATTGCAAACAAGTGCACACACCTCAGGTGAAGAGGCTTGATGTCAAGGTCAAGAGGAGTTGAACGGCTAAGGACAATGTGTGTTATGCTGGTGGTTGTGTACCCTCGAACGTGGGAAAGGTGGGGCATCCGGAAAGTGCTATTGTCATGGGAAAATGCAATTGTTAGGTCCTTTCCACGAATGCATGGGAATTTATTACGAGTGCGCCAATCAAATCACTGGGTCCGGATATTTTTTTTGGGGCGTAACAGAATGGAATTTGATACTACTGACTAAAACTGGGTGGATGAGGCTTTATCAGTGTCGAATTCTCAATCCGTTTGTCGATAACGTCGGGAGAGTGCTTGGAGCATCTCTAAATATGATGATCTCAAATCAATGGACGACTGTGTAAATTAGGAATGTCAAACGCAAAAAATTTTAACAAACTATATAATGTGTTATCTCCTACCCTATGTTTACGTCGATGACGTCGTGTGCTAGTGCTAGCAGTACTCCCAAATAAGAAATCATCCCTTGGCAGATGGGGTGGTCCAATATAGGTCCTGGATCTAGGTCTATGTCTCGTTGAACTGGCACGTGATCTCGCGGAGGTAATACTCTTCTTATCACTACCGAAGAGCTTACTAAATATCTTCATGACTCTGTCGATAATTGAGCCGTTGTAAACACCGATTGATCCCAGGGTATTGGGTTATGACGCGGTTGGAAAATCTGCACGCGTCCTCTTTCTACGGTGCTCATCAAAGCACTAAGGTAATACAACTCCGTAACGGCCTATGGGCACATGGGGCACTCGGGTATATCACAATCAGGCACACGCTAACGTCAGTCATGGTGGTGGATTGCACTGGTGTCGAAGGGGGCGGTTCACAATATTTTATCAGGCTATTGAATTTCACGGGGTGATTAGTCCAGATGACGAAGTCGTGATGTACTCGATTGAACACTTCCGCATAGAGTTTGGAAATTATTTTGACTGTCGGTGGTTGTGGAAGTGATGATTCATTTGTTCATAAGCGTATTCAAGTATTTTGGCTATTTTTTTTTCTACAGTTAAATGCATTTCTAGTATTGCAGTTGAACATCAAAGCTGTTGCTTGGACTTTTGAGTCTCAAGACATTTTACAATGATTTTATTATTTATAGCTTGTAGACCTGGATTTCATTTTCAATATGAAATGGTCAGAAAACATTTTGAAAAGTTGCAAACAATAATGCATAATTAAAAGCACATCAAAGGAATTGAGTGACTTGTGTAAATGTCAAGTGCAATTAATGCCAAATCAAATAAATGCTATTGAGTAACGAAAGAATGATTTAACTAGATAGATTCAATAACTGAATCCTCTAGTACAACTTGTGCACAACGAAAATCAACACTCCATTATGAATGTAAAGAAAGTACTGGCATACTTATTGATTCAGTCGACAAAGCGCTGTGAATGCTATCGAAGAAGCTCACGGATATTATGCCGCTCAAAATGGATTAGAAGCCTTACAGATCAGCAAAGTTCAGACCCAATTTCCATACGTAAATAAATCCATAATCCCTTTGTGTTATAGCAGGTGCCACAAAGTAATTGATTTTCTATAATTACCTAATTCAAATGGAATTTCAAGAAGCCTCACGAGGATTTTCTGTCTTCGGTCTATATCACGCAGCAATTTTTTAATTTAAAAATTCATAAAAGTAAAACATATATATAATTTTTTGAGTTATGAATTTGGCTCGTAACTACAGCCATATATAGTTCAACCACAACATTTCATTGATAAAATTTGTTGGTCGATAGCAAAGCGATGCATTCGTACCGACTGAGCTTCTTTACCCTCACGAAACGCGCTATCTGCCTTAACAGCAGCTAATGATAGGTCATTATTCAAATGATAGCGCATTTGTGGATTTTTCGCTTGAATATCCCCAGTGCATTTCCCACAATTGAACCTCTAGACATCGAAGCTTTGAGATGGGCACTCAGTACCCATTACCATCATTTCCGATTGAACTATTGGGAATAGTTCTCATCGCAAATGATCCTCACACGTATCCCTTAGGTGCCAAATAACCGGAATAACAAGTTCTCGGTGTTATTTCCTACTGAGTGCTCGGTACACGGTACCTACGAGATGCTGTGATGGTTTCGAGTGATAAAAAAAATAATATATGTTCCCTACTCAATGTCTCCATTATGTTTTCACGATTATTTAAGTATTTGTACTTACGGGTTCATCGACCGGCTCATCCAATACCTCGAGAATGGGCTCAGTTGTTGGTATTATGCCGTTTGGAAGGGCATTTGCGGGACGATAATTTGCTGGTGGCGGTGGTGGAGTTCCTGATGGATCTGGGGATATTGAACCGTTTCGTTGACTCTCGGGATAATTGCTCCAACGGCGTGGCTCAACCACTTCCGGGCTGAAAAAAAAACAATTACATTCAATTCAATCTTAGTTATAAGTTCAAAAGATACTCCATATTAGATACCAATTCCGTCTAAAATAATAACTAATTATATGTTTAAACATTTTACCATTCCATCCCATATTTAAGCTCATAGCTTTCCTGTATTTCCTCCACTCCATTTATGAATATTAAATGCGGATTGATGGAGTGAAGTTTTTATCAAGATAAGAGGAATAAGTCCACTTTTCAGAGAAAAAAAATCAAGTTAATAATTTAATTTGATTCTCAATGCCCCATTAACGAAGCAGCATTCACTTCACTTAATTATTGAATAAATCGTAGAAGACCATTATTGAACATAAAAACTATCAAAATTTAATCTTCCCTATTAGCCGTTACTCCGGAGATGACACATTATCACTGGAAAACTCGTTATCTGTGACAGTTTGTTTCAAGGTATTGACACTTATAGATCTGAGCTTTCACAATTCGCTACAGATTTATCAGCAAAAAATTTTATCAGATAATTCATTGAAATCTGCAAACACAGTTCTGTGATAATCAATGGTGGCTGGTGGCATTCAAACAACGATATCTTGAGTATCTTCTGCATTTTTCACTCTCGGCATGAAGTCATAAAAACGAACTTTAAGAAAAAGAGGAAATACCGAGGAACAATCGTAATAAAACGTGCGATATGATTTTATAGGAAAAATTTCGCGCGTTTTATTGGGTTTCTAATTCTTTACGAGTTTTATGAAGAATTTTATTGAAAAATTATGGAAGTTGCTTGTTTTGATTGTCAATAAAAAAATATTGAATTCATTTTTCTATACAGCTTATTTTATTAACATATATATTAATAAAGAAGCGTGAGTAGACCCCCCAATGAAAAATTAATAATCATCCATAACATTGACACAAATAGTAAAGAATGAAATCGAGTTGATACTGAATTAGAGAATTACGTGTTCTAATTTGCAATTATCTCATGAAAAATGAGAGGAGGGATTATCACTTGAGGGTCATACTCTTAATTGAAAACGCGTGTCACTCTCGTCTCAATTCTAAAACGACCGGATCAAGACGTTAACCGCCAGAACAAATAATCCAATAAAGGATGAAATTTGGACTCAATTTTTTTGCATCACGTGACACACACGTTTTTCCAGAATTGTGCCTCAAGACAATCACCTAGTTGATGTGATGTATAAGTAGGCGAGGAAGTGTCGTCAGGAGTCATTAATAATTTTTCAACGATGGTGTGAGAAACCGTATATGCACGTGTCTCACGACGAAATACTTTATCAGACGCGATTGGAGGGCTAATCGCCATTATTGAAGTGGGCCCCCCCGATAGTGGTAGTCAAGAGAAGGAGTACTCGTTGTTAGCCCGAGGCACGATCATCATTGTCGTCAGACAGTCTGGATGACAATGTGCGAAGATCAACGTTGAGGGGGACGTGGTATAAAGTCATTGTTGAGAGGCTGATTGCAAATTGCCTGGGGTGATTGTCCCCTCGATCAATCCTCAATACATCCATTGGTGGGAAAATGATGGATCATGTGATGAAATAGAAGGAAAAAATTACAAGAATTTTGCCATTTACTTCATCCCCTCACAAAGTGAGACATGTTTCTGGCGAGTGTATTTCAACGAGAAAAACAACAATTCAGGCGTTCACGAGCCAGATCGAACAGGGTAAATTCAAAAGTTAATTGCATATAGAAGACAACTACAGCTCTTGCATCGGGTATAAATCTTCCAAGATAACGAAATCATAAAGACGACAAAGACGGGGTAAGGGAATTTTAGCTGAGCGTTTGATGATCGTTTTGTTCAGTGTATCATTGAGTGAGTGACAGGATATGTCGCCGGAAGATACTGAAAACACTGGTAAATGTGAATACACTATGGAAATGCAAACAGTGGAAATTAAAGATTTCAATACAACAGCAACTTATAAAGAAAAAAATGGTGTTTTGGATCCAATACTCAAGCCGGCCAGACTCAAGGAGGGTCAAAAAATTTTCCAATGCCTATCGACATTGATAGGTAAGTATCACTAAACTGATTATAAATGTTGTATACTCATTACCGCACAAAATCCCCAGGATTAATGTTCCTCAGTTAATTAGTACAAGCACAACATGAGAATACACTTGTCAAGATAATGATAAGCAAGTGGGAATTGAGTTATGTCAAAAAGTCAAGGAAAAGAAGAACAAGTGAAAAAATGATATTCACGGTCACTGAGTCTGATAAGTGTTTAATTCAATAATGAAACCGAGTTAATGCACTCATCGATCAACCAGCCATTCTCGCCGGCAAATGTACTCGATTCATTTGAATTTCTCACAAGTAAAAACAATGTAACACCATCTCATGTACGATAGTTGTGCGCTAACCTGAATACCGATTGCATCCGCGTACAAGATAGATCGATAGCAGGTCTTATCGATTTTTTGTTTACAGTTGGTATTATGGCAATGCAGAGCGGAATGACATTGAGCTGGACATCACCGACAATACCATATTTGGAATTGAATACATCGTTTCTTGGTGGTCTCGATGGTAGTCAAGTGTCCTGGGTCAGTTCATTAATGCCACTGGGTGCGGTTCTCGGTGCGTTACCAGCGGGAATGATAGCCGATTCTATTGGACGAAAATTAGCATTAATGATAACAACAATTCCCCTACTGTTATCCTGGCTAATGATCATATTTTTACGTAGTTTAAATAGTTTGTATGCCGCGAGATTTATGGGAGGCATTGGATCTGGAGCAGTGTGTGTTCTAGTACCTCTGTACATTGGCGAGGTTGCTGAACCCTCGATTCGTGGTGCCCTAGGATCATGCTTCGCACTGTTATTCTCTACCGGTGTTGTTTTTATCTACATCGTTGGTGCCTACACCAACTATATTATCCTCAATATCGCTTGCTGTGGTATGCTTGTACCATTTCTACTATCTATTTACTTTCTTCCTGAATCGCCAATATGGCTTGTTCAAAATAATCGCATAAAGGAGGCGGAAAAATCACTCAGTATTTTGAGGGGTAGATTTTACGAGCCCAAATTGGAGATAACTATACTCCAGGAAGAGGCTGATCGGGTCGAGAGAAGCCGTGGGGGTTTTAGGGACTTAATTGGTACACGTGCTGGAAGAAAGGCCATTGGTACATGTCTCGGGCTCATGTGGTTCCAACAGATGTGTGGAATTGATGCTGTTCTATTTTATACTGTTAAAATCTTCCAGGAAGCTGAGAGCTCCATTGATCCCTTTTTAGCTACCATCATAATCGGACTTATTGAAGTCGTTATGGCAGCTGTTGTCGCAGTTACTATTGATAAATTTGGAAGAAAACCATTGCTCGTATTATCTGGCACTGCTATGACACTTTGTCTGGGTGTACTTGGGTACTATTTCAAACTCCAGAGTGATGGCTTTGATGTGAGATCTATTGCCTGGTTACCCCTAACATGTCTTGCTCTATTTAATGTTGTTTTTAGTCTTGGATTCGGATCTGTACCATTCGCTGTCATTAGTGAATTGTTCCCTCCAGAGACGAAAGGTGTAGCTATCAGTATGTCAATTATTGTTAATTGGACACTAGTATTTGTTGTCACTAAATTTTATCCACCGATGATTGATCTCATTGGACAAGCCAAAACTTTCTGGTTTTTTTCACTCATGGCGTGTTCATCAGCGGTCTTTTCATTTATATTTGTGCCAGAGACTAAAGGAAAAACACTCCGCGAAATTCAGACTAAATTGTCCATCAAAAGATCTTCAAGTAAAAAAGTTTCTACCGTAGAAGCAACTTGATAATCCCGAGGGACTATTGTGATTCAACAGACTGATCCGTTAGATCATTTTTTTACGGAATCTATCATAATGAATTTTTATCAATCTGCGATATTTATCCACCGGTTTTATCTATAGTTATATATATAATATAGATTTAGAGTCATTAATGTCAATGTATACAGTGCCATATCTTTGTTCAAGTAGTAGTAATAAATAATAAATCAAGTAATATTTACAACGACTGTTGAATTCTCTCCGATAATAAAATATTCCCTAACTCATAAAATAAAGAATGTATGGACTATTGTATCCTTAATTAATGTTAGCAACGTTGATTTATTGCAAGAAATAAGTGCCGAATATGTACTATAAGATTTTTTTTTTGCTATCGGCTCACCAGGGAGTCTGACTGAATGATGATGGCGATGAGAAAGCACCTCGTGGACGTGCCCGATGTGGAGGTGTTCCAATACAATAAATCCCATTTATGGGAACGAAGTAGCCGAATTGGGCGGGAATCGGCAGGGTATTGTAATTTCCTGCTCCCTCGTGATAACATCTCCGGGGTGTTGTGTACATTACTAACAATGATCCATGAGAATAATCACTTCATCGTTTATGTAGGTATTTCAATTATGAAACTTGATCACTTCCGCGCACAAGATGGAATTCATGACCTCTTTCAGATTCTTTATAAATAGCCTGAGGGATGATTTAATAGAACCCTTGATAGCACAATTAATCACTATTATTAATTGCTTACTGGGTAATTACGAGATTATTAGAGAAGAGCTTCGAATTGTTTAGGGATGTTATTTAAATTTTATTGAGTTCATTGTTGAAGTAATGAATTGTGGATAGAGTTGTTTTCTCCAGCAATCGAAGCTCTCGCGGTCGCTACTCGCGTGCGACTCCTCGGATTCTCAAAATAACGAGGAAACAGGCGTCGCGACGCCCAACCAAACCGCACACTGCAGCTGAGAGGGAACACTACGTCGACGCATTAGATGTCTCGCTGGACACTACATCAAGTTTGTAATAATGAAGATCTCTCACCTGTTCTCAAATTTCAGGGAAAGGAAAAAAAACATTGACAGGGAAATTTATCAGTTTACGTGGGCCATTTGTTATGTTTTATCTGTGTGCGACATTCCTTGAGGTTTTTTTTTTTTGGGAGAAGAATTCATGGACGCATGAGTGATTGATCGCGGGAAGAAATCTCGCTGTACTGAAGGACAACAGAGAGAATAAACAATTGGAGAGCTCTTGAGAATGCGATAAGGAGATAATCAGGGAATTAGGAGTCATTTGAGATAATCAATGGTGATCGTTGGGTTAACACATTGGACTGGGCAGTCAAGTGTCAACCAGAGATTGGTTGTGATACGGATACGTTGGGAAAGGACAGAGCAACAGCTCTATTTCTTCCTGATGGAGGTTTAAGGGACATTTTCAATTTAAGTGGGATCAATGCTCTTGAAAATTGATAAGGATGTGCAAGTAGGATTCAGTCATTTGGAGCAGCAATCTTGTGACATTCTATAATATTACAAGACTATAATTAATACTTAAAATTTATTATTAATTATGAAGTTTGGATGGGTATAGTTTCTCATCAATTGAAATTTCCTAAGCTGTTTTACGATTTGGTGCTGGCAGTAAAAGACTGGAGACTGGATCCTTCTCAAATGCCTATCAGAGTGAACAGAAAAGTAGAAGACTATTCCACTCAATCCCACTAAGTCTTAAAATTAATGTAAAGACATGCACGCGCATGCATGTACTTTCATAATGACCCGCCCTTCATACGTCAAAGGTAAAGTACCGGGGCAAGTTTTTTTCGTATGATGACATAAAGCATTTTCCGGTGACCTATTAAGAGGTTCACAGCGCATCAAAACTTTCTTTCTGGAAAGGAAATGATAGGTACCTCAAAGATCCAAACGTTTGGAAATTTTCGATTGATCATAAAATTTTAATCTTCAGTTAACTGAAAATTCGAGAATATATTTATTTGATCTTTGAATCAAATATAGGATTTGATTAAAAAACAGTTGAATGAAAAATTTCTTAAAGTTTCGTTATGAATTCACCTTGTTAAAAATATCTACGTTTGGACACGAAAACTTTTGACAAAAACTTATTTTCCAAGTGATGAGACAAAAAATTTACCGGTGACCCGTTAAGCGGTTCACGACGCATCTCAACTTTCTTTCTGGAAACACATCTAAGTACCCTCGAGACACAAAACTTTCACGATTCGATCGAAGTGGAACGTTTGAGTGGATCATTAAAACTTGACATAAAAGCCAGAATAAGTTCTGAGATTTAGAGGGAAATAATCTAATTATAAAATGTTTGGAATTTTCAAGCGGTTGAACTATCATTACAATTTGTAGAAATTGGATGGAACAGTTGGTCGTAGTAGCCACGAGGGAGCAACTGGCGAATCGAATAAATCAGATCTAATTAGAGTGCTTAATTGGAGAGATTACCCTGGCAGTGGGGGCAGATGGTTTTACACGAGCTTATCTGAATAATGTCTAACGTGTGTTCACAACAGGGGTGCCTATGAAAACCTGGCTTTCCACGTCCCCCTGAATCCCTAATTTTTCCAGTCACTTTGGAGAGGATGAGAAACGATGCAGAACAGAAGTCTTAGGGAGTTCTGTCTATGTAGATCCCGTGGCGACGGTTTAAAGGTAGCATTATACACTCCAACGTGAGAACGGAAAAGGGTGGAAGAACACATCAACCGCATCAGGCATTTTATCACGCGATCATAAAAACTAAATGTTAAAAACATACTCTTCACTCCACTCGTCATCGGTAAAACTAAATCTGTTGTTTCATGATTGAATTTTTTCCCTTTTAAATGAAGAATTTGCCTTATAAAAAAATTCCGGCATTGGACACGAAAAATCCAGGGAAAAATACCCAGTTCTGCAGTGGTCTCAAGTGTAGTGATAATCTGAGACAGCTAGAATTCAATAAAACCCCGAGAATATCCCGACTCGGTTTAGATGCAGCCTGTTCCATCGAACTTTACCCTTACAATTCCGCAAATTCGATTCACCAAAGCCTCTTCAAACTCCTCCTCTCTCTTTCTCAGATTCTCACTTTCCCACCCCAACGTTGAATTCAATATCCCTTAAAGTTTTGTCCCTCAGAAACTTCCTGTGCGATGTATAACAGGGATAAGTTTCCACCAAATCCCATGTAAAGCCTCTCACGAGATTCGTGAAGGCGAGCGTCACCGTCACTTTAATGAGTTCTGAGGTTGATGAAAATGCCACATAATTTTCACCTGCATATTAATTAATAAAATTCAATTATAAATACCCCGGAGATGATTTATAGACCACAAAGAAAGCACTAAACCCGGAAATCCTCATACACCGATTTCCAAATCATTTACAGTTAACGTCCGCCCTGAAGGTTCAACGTGACTCACGTCTGCCTCGTTTCCTAATCATTACTAGTGCAATTGCTCTCGTTTTGTTACATTCGCAGAATCAACCAAAGCATAGGGTGAGGGTAATACTGGTAGAAAGAAAATTTTACCCGCAGACAATTGAGTAGAAATTATTATGAGTGTGATATCGAAAGGATGAAGCTGTTTGTGCGACTCGTCCACGTAATCAAAAAAATATCGAACCCGACAGAAAAAAGGGCAAAATAAACGGCTCAAACGAAAAGGTGGAGTTGATGGTAAGGAGAGACCAGGTGATCGTTCTACTTCTTTCAATCACCGCGAATAAGAGTTTATCGGGCGATTTTAAACGAGTTCAAGCTGAAGGCTGGGGCGTTGGAGGCCTGGAGGCAGGCTAGCTTCCTGTGTTTCCGGTTCAGGACTGGTTGCCTGATGCACTTAAATCTTTAAATAGGACTCGTATCTCTCGTGGGCCTGCTGCGCCCATCAATTCAACCACAATCTTATCGCAGGCATAATAAATTACGAAATTTTTACTAATACCCAACGGTGAATTAAGATATAATGAGTCCAGCTCGTAAAGATATTTTTGAGCATGACGTCGTGGCGATTCCTTCAGCTCATTGAAAATTTATGTATTGCAATGAAATACACTTACCACTCTTTGATGCAGTCATCGGACTCTCCGCTACCATTAATGTCAGCACCACCAGGTTCGTCGAGTTCCCTCGGCGTTGGCGTTTCCATGGTGTTAACAACCTTTATGTCCTCGTCGTCTTCGGCCTCCTGTTCTCTCAGCTTCTGCTCACGCTTCACCTCCTCCTCCTCTTCGCAGTCTTGCTGCTGATGCTCCCCTGCGGAATAAACACATCAATCATTCATGCTAATTGATGAGCGGATGCCATCCTATATTTCGAGGTCAAAGGTCACACATTTGCGGCTCTTCCAATTCTTGACATCGAGACACTCGGAAACATTCATTCATTCACTTATGTTGAAATCCTTATATGTTTCACACATCATTTTACATAGAATTTCGCAATAAACGTAAATCATAAAAAACAAATCCGAAAAGTGCAAGGTTACCACGATCAGATTTCATAATCTGTAGTGTCAGCTATTGTGAGAGTTGGTTAATGAATGTCAGAATTACAAAGTCACTTCCTTTGCTTCGTCCAAAATTATTCTGTTCTATTCCGAGGGAATTATGGTATTCGTTCGTTCTCGTTTTAGGGGAAAAATTAGTGGTAATTACCAAAGCCATCATCATTAGCAAATAGACAACGAATTCCATATAAATGAAGTGACAGTCATTTGCATCGTAACGCAAATGAACTCAATCGAATTTACTCAATGATTATTCTACAAATAAAAACAATTGATAGCTATTGAAAGACATGTCGTTAGCTGTTATTTATCTGCTAGTAATTGCCCTTTTCTTGTTGCTATTTTTCCTTGTATTCATCACAAGTTTTTTCTTATGTCCTGGTCTATTCGGTATAAGTAGACACGAGGGTCGTGCCATCTTCGGTACCAGACCAAGATCGCCATATCCGTCGCTAGCCAGTAGTGCCAGGAACGGCTCGATTTTCACCGGAGTTTAGTGAAAATAAGTAAATAATTGGGTGAGAAAAAACCACAACCACGTTAAGTGATCAGAAAAATCCAGCTTCAGAGAGAGAGAGAGCATTAAAATCTATTAAAACAAGTTTTTCCCTTCATTTTCGCAATTGAGCGCCATGTTGTCACGCAGATTATCCAGGTCGACTGATTTAAAACACAAGGTAGGACGAACCTGTTAAATGTGATACGTGAAAACTGGTCTAGCGTTGGGAATGACGGATGTTACATTTCGACAAGTTTCGTTGGTCTCCTGTCCTACAAACAACTCTGAATTATTGTCCAAATCCTAATGAAATATTATTTACGTCATTAGGCTGGAAATTTTGTGGCAGTTAGGGTTTTCTATCGCAGAGGAATAAATAACAGAAAATTAGACATGAATTTGGTCCCACAATTCCGCAGGCATGTCAGAGCACTAGGGAGTGAAGAAACAACGAATCAACGATCGGTAATTAAGAAGTTACGGAAGTGAGGAATGGGTTCCTCCCTAGCGTGGGAACCTTACTTCCCACGTTGCACAATGATCCTTCAGTTGAAAAACAATACCCGGGGAGTCCCCCTCTACAGAAATTCTCTAGTTCGTTGGGCGTGCAGAAACTACTGAGAAAGAGAATTCACCAGGAATGCACAATTTTTCGGAAAAATTGAAAAATCAAAGCTCGTTCCAGGGGGCACATTGCCTTGCGTGTGCTACCTGAATAGACTGCATACATCGGCATTCTGTCACGTCACGGCCTCGACAGAAGTGTTTGAACAGTCCAGGGGACGAGGGGATGGACAGTCCCAAGCACAGGGATAGTAACCCAGAGACGTGTGTGGACAAAGGAAAACGGAGATAAAACGAGAAGTTTGTCTTAATTTGCCAGCATGAGTTCCTGAAAGATTGTACTTCTCGGGTGGCCATGTGTCCAGCGACAACTCATATTTCTCAACCACTGATAATTTTTTATACTTTTCTTCTACCATTCCCAGAAGACCTTTTACACCAGAAACAAGAACATCTCTGTTTATTTGCACAGGCAAACGCCTTGGGAAACGGATAATCACAGGTCTGAGCTGGTCCTTCTCGAGGAAAAAAATCATTGTCTGGTTAAGCGTAAAATCACATCAGCTGATGAAACATTCAGCCATCGATAGGGATTTTCCCAATCACTGGGATCGAAAATAAATAATGATCCTAATGTGTAATGTCGTAAATAATACATATGAGAGAATAAACTACGTTTGAGGGGAAGTTTATTCTTCCGGAGAGAAATTTTAACTAGACTAATATGGGGCGCTTGTGAATGAAATAGCGGAGAATTTCTCAACGTTAATCAGCCGTACATCCGCAACTCCAGGAGAAGGTTTCTTTCATTTCTGTATTTAACCATGTTGATGGAGAGCAAAAAAGTGGTGGAAAATGGCATGTCTCTGTTCGGCAATGCCGTAAGGGAGTGATAACCAATTTAGATTTTAATTTCCCCACTTCCACATAAACACTTGGATAAGAGACAATTTTTATTGCTCCATAATTTTCTCTTCAACACTCGAACAACTGGCTCGTCTCAATATTATTTGTACATACCCAAAAACTTTCAGTGAATCACAAAATTGAGTTTCAATATATTTTGGCACACAGTTAACCAGTTTGTCCCCCCAAAACCACAAAAGTACAGAGTACTCACCGGCAATGCTGTGTTGATCAACAAGTAGATCCGTGAGAACATGGGGACATTCAGCTTCCAGTGCAAAGCAAAATTCTCTGAATGCATCGAAGCCCTTAGCCCCTATGACGTCGATAAATAAATCAATGTCCGCAACAGCAGATCTGTCGGCGTTACCAGCAACAGCGTCCTTGTCAATTTCAGTTATAACACAGCGTTTAACTAATGCACTCAGTAAATCAGTTGTATTTAATTCGCGGAGAAGGGACGCCTTGTGGCGTGATAAAAGCGTCTTGACTTCGGACGAACCAGCCATGCTCCCGTCAACCACCGATGTTTCTTACCGAGCAACAGGTGTCACTAACTCGGGCTAAAACCGAGCTTCTTCCTTGTGGTACGTGTGTACCCCCTTTGGCATTACATCCCTACCGCCGTGCTTTCCACTCTTCAATTCGGACGAGTTCTCGGGAGCTCGCGCGTCCGTGGAAACGACGCGGCGGAAACTACCCCTATCGCCACCTCGTGGTGGACTAGTGAAATGAAAATATTTCCTCGTCGGTCGGTTAATAAATGCACTTTGCGACTGGACAATTAGAACCAGAGACGCGTTTGCATTGAATTCCATCAGGACTCTATTGTCATCCATTATCCCACTAATAATCCCTCTTAATTGACAGAAAATAACAACTGATGCCTTATTAATGGAAATAAATTGTTCAGTGGGTCGTTACTCACATCATTTTTTATGGGGGCGGGGATGTCGCTGTCCTACTGACACTGGCGCATGATCAATCAATACAAATTCAATATCACGCTTTGTATTGCAATTAGTTGGCAGTGAAATCTTTCTATAAATTGTCTATTCTTAATTTTCTTACGTAGAACTCGGATATTGAGTATTCAGTTGCCTTTTAGATGACAACGAAACACTGATCAATAATGTAAATCCTGGACTGAAAATAATTTCCTCTCAACTAAGAGCTTCTAATAAAACAGAAAATTTAATAAGTTGAATAAGTTGAAAAAACGACGTCGAAGAATCACTATCAACTAATGAAAATATCTCAAGTTTCTTTGTTGCTGTTTACAAGTAAAAAAGCTAGCGGTGGTGGCGCATGAACTAAATCAGGAGTGTATATACCCCTAACACCCCTAACGATAAAACACTAAACAGTATCGTAAGGTTACCTTGGTACCCTCGGCAACGGCCCTTCTTTGATATAAACAAACTCAAGGCATTAAATTGCTTTCACAGGGGACAAAGTGATACTGTTCAATATTTTGTAGTCTTTATTATTGGACTCGTTCTTACAGTTAATAATTAATTAACCAACGCCATGACTTCGTTAGATTTGAGATTGCAAAAATTGGAACAACAGGTAAAACATTATTATTTTCTTACGTGTAATAGAACGAAGATAAATAAATTAGTGAATGTGTCGAGATGTTAATATATAATTGATTCTTCATATCTTAAACTTGTTTGATCCTCTCAGCGTCAACTTCTGGCTGAAAAAATGAAACAGAAACGACAAAGTGGAGCTGGAGGAATGGTGCAAGCATCGAACACATCTTCTGCTCACAAAATTCATTCGACAAAGTGGTTAACTCCCATGAAACAATCGCAGGCCTGTGATGGACAGCAATCACATAATATTTCATCAGTCAGTCAAAATAATGCATCAGGAGTTAAAGGAAAAAATATGGCAGGTATTAGGAGAGCATTTACCCAATTAATATATATGTGAATAACAATGACCATATATTTTTTTTAATCTATTAAAAAGTCATTGTTGTTTGGTTATCGTCAATGTGAACTTGATTATTACCTGTAGGATTTGATGGTGAATTACATGACGATGGAGATCTCTTCAACGATTGTATGGCAACTATGGGAGACTGTGTTGATGAGGAATCATCGCCTTTGGATACACGATTAGCAGTGCCACACGAATCTCTCTCCTATCAGTTACATTCCCCCCTGCCAATAGTACCTTTTGATGGTTGTGATACTATTATCGTAAATCGAGAAATCCAGTCCAATGTAAGTCAACCGTATCTCATTAAATTGTACAGAATTAGTGGATGATTTATATGTAATTACAAATTTTACTTATCTATCCATTAGAGTCCTGAATTGGAGGGCAATGTTGAAGGAAATATTGAAAATTTTGTTCTTCAACCAGCCAATAAAAAAATGCATTTCAAATGTCGAATTACTCGTGATAGAAAGGGAATGGATCGTGGTTTGTATCCAACCTATTTTCTGCATCTAGAACGTGATTATGGGAAAAAAATTTTTCTACTTGCCGGAAGAAAACGAAAAAAAAGTACAACAAGTAATTACTTGATATCAACTGATCCGACTGATTTATCTCGTGGCGCTGAGTCTTACGTTGGAAAATTGCGTTCCAATCTTTTGGGAACTCAATTTACTATTTATGACAATGGATACTCTCTGATGAAACAAAATAAACGAGATGATCGTTCAACTCCACGTCAAGAATTAGCTGCGGTAGTTTATGATACTAATGTACTTGGATTCAAAGGACCTCGTAAAATGACTGTTATTATTCCTGGAATGACTGCTGATCAACAAAGAATACCCATCTGTCCGCGTGATGAATCTGAAACATTACTCGGTAACGACAATAATAATCGACATTTTTTTTATCTTCTCCTGCCGTGACTAACCGTTGTCCTTTTCCAGAGTGCTGGAAAATGAAAAATATGGATAATTTAATTGAACTGCATAACAAAACACCTGTGTGGAATGATGACACTCAATCTTATGTACTCAATTTTCATGGTCGCGTTACACAAGCATCTGTTAAAAATTTTCAAGTGGTTCACGACAGCGATAGTAAGTAATTACTCACCCCCAACTTATAGGACTCGATATAACTTTATAACATGGTATTTACAAATCATATAATTATTTTACAGCGGATTATGTTGTTATGCAATTTGGCCGGGTAGCAGAGGATGTTTTCACCATGGACTATCGATTTCCACTTTGTGCTCTCCAAGCCTTTGCTATTGCTCTGAGTAGTTTTGATGGGAAACTTGCTTGCGAATGAAATTAATGTGAAAGATAACAATGCCACTTATAAAATGAGTTATTAATGAGAAGGAAAGGAAATTATAGGAAATAATATGCAATTGGGCTATATAAATAGCACGTCTTGTGTTCAAGTCATAATATGATAACTGGAGGATATTAAATTTTTTTTTCAGTCTTCATTTATCCTACTAGTGTGTGGAATTTTCATTCAATAGTGCATTGAAAAGTAATTCACTCGGTAATGGTGTAATTTCCTTTACTATTGATCTCAAAGTGTGACTTTTTCAATGACTCACTTAACAATAATTTACTTTTTTCACATTACAAATTGTTCATATACTCTAGATACGAGTGCATACCAACAATACAGTATTATATCTATATAGAAATAAAGCATGATAATTATTTGTTAGTTTTTGAAATTTTAATGACTTTCCCACCTGTGATGTGTCTTTCCCACCCTTCCACCAATTCAACCCATCTTTTAAATTCATTGATTTAATCGATCCATAGACTTTTAATATTTATTTACCATTTACATTTAACCCGGCATCTCAACATAACGTACATCGAATTTATACTTTTTCAACTTTTCAACATTTCTCATAGAAAATTATGGAGTGAAGCAAAAAAGGAAAAACAGAAAATACACAAGTGTAATTCATGATTTTTAGTATTGGCGATTTTATTGTATGAACAGTAATGAATTATTGAATAAAAAATAGATTGTAGTAGAGAAGAGAGAACAATACATGTCGCAATAATATAAAAAGCTTAAATATGGCCTAACAATATTATTTTTATGTTAATCATTAGAAGGCACATTGGTATTTGGAAATCAAGGCCCTTTCTTAACTATAGTTTCTCTTTTTTTTCAGCAAATTATTTCTCCACGTTTATATATACAGCCGGAATTAATCTATAAATCCTCTTCGATATGCATTGAATAATAATTCTCTCCCGTTCATATTGTCAATTTATTTAGAAGGCCTCAGACTTTCAACAAAAAAAAATAAATTAAAAAAAACTGATATAAAAATCAACTTTGTTAAGTGAAAAAGTTGTGAAGTGACTCAAGTAGTTCAACAAATGTTTTGTGTCAAAAAAGGCCCTTCTTTATATTACTATGACTTCTCACTTGTGCTGGGATTCGAGAAAATCTGGGCGCCGGAATTCGCGATGCAGGCCGAGGTATTCCACTTGGTAGATTGGACGATCGGCTTACAGGTAAATGACCAGCATCAGTCTTATTTTCGTGATTCTGGGGTGGCTTGAATACAGACTATTAAAAAAATTACATAATACTATTAGTCAAGAGAAATGTGATAAAGGAAAAAAACAAGTAAAAATCATAATTTACCGATAATTTATTGAGTGGAGCACTTTTATCCACTTTCGTTATTTTCTCTTCGTCTGCTACATGATTGGCTTGATTTGAAGAAAGAGTTTGTGGAGATTCTCCGGGACTAATGACAGGTGAACTCGTTTTAATGACTGGATCAGTATCATGTGAGGAAATCACTTGATTGCCTATTATCTCATTATTCTTGGGAATTGGTGACGGAAGGTCTGTTTCACTAGTGATCCATGTAGAGTCCAAAATTTTCCTATCTCCCTTTGGAGTTGATTCCTGACTCAATGCCTCCTCTTGCATTCGACCAATTTTATTAATTTGTTCACGATTTGTCATTTTTTCGCCATTCAAATGAGTGCTACCCTCTGAACACGTGCTCAAGCCATCGTCAATGTCTGGACCACTATAAGTGCTTAGAGTGCTTTCAATGCTTTCACTGGACTTTCTAGTATCCATTCTATCATATTCTGCTCCCTGTGCTTTAGGCAAATTACTGACTCGGTTGGGCGCTATTGACGGGCCATTTTTGATAATTCCTCTTCCAATGGGTTGAAAACCAAATTTCGATTGATGAATTATTTTAGTTGTTGTTGGTGCAGTTATTGTTTTACCTTTTGTAAAGGTGGAATTATACGACCGGAGATTGGGGTTCGATTTTTGAAAGGTTTGAGGTAAACGAGACAAAGACTTTGGCCCATTTAATTTTGTATAAACCTGTTGAGAATCAAGTGTTTTACTACTCAACTTATTTAATATTTCCATCGACTTTCCTCGATTAGGTTCATCGTAATTTAATGGATTTTTAAAAATAGGATTAGCTACCTTATTGGCAGATTCCATTTTTTTAATTGCCGTAGATTTTCGATATGTTTGATAACGATTAGAAGGCATACAATCATTTTGATCTTGATAGATTTCATCTTTTGTCGATGGCGACAATTTCATGCCATTATTAATCGACTCATTTGACATGATAAAATCCCTTGTGGAATACGTCATATCAAGCGATTTCATTTCATTATTTTGGGCTATTAGTAATGAATGGCGACAGTTTGTCTCTGATTCCTGTGAATAATGCGGAAATGGAAGAGTCGCATCGTCATTCGTATCAGCGACATATGTCGTATTCGATGGCATTTCATCCTCCTGTTCAATGATGATATTTTTCATTTCGTCGTCATATTCAGATGTTTTAAATGTAGAATTTAATGGAATTTTCATCAATAACCTATTTGAATAGACATTTTCATCGCAATTTTTCCCTGGCTCAATTGTATTGAGACAAATTGAACCTTGTGCGGCTGCCGCTGGTAATCTATCGAATGTTTTATTTATGGAACATGAATGTTCTTGACTATCAGATATTGATACTTCCTCCGGAAAATCATTCGCAGTGAATGTCTTATCACCATCACTGATGGATACATCTTCTACTGTGGTAGTTTTTTCTGAATCAAACCAATTTCTTTCTATCACTGCAGAAAAATTCACATTGGCAATATCACCATCCATTTCGTTAAACATACTAGTTTCCATCATGGATTCTGTAAGAATTTGAGAGTCTGCCATTCCAATATTAGTTGTTTCGCAAATCGAATGCATTGAGTGGCTTGGCATTGTTGTTGACAAAAATGAAGGACGAGACGTATTCATAATACTCTCGTTAAATTCAGGCTCAGCCAGATTAATAAATGAATCGATGCATTTTGATTGTGACATGTCTAGAAAAGCTTCCAAACTTTCTTGAGTATTACACCTGGAGGAACCTATCATGCCTGTCACTGATTGTCTCAACATAGCCGGAATGGAGTCCTCACTTCTTTTCTCCTCTTCCTTCCAATTTATTTTTATTTTACTCCACGATGATTCGCTATCATTCTGGATAATGCCTCCAGGTAATGTTGTCTCTTTAGTATAATCCAAGTTCAGCTTGGGCATTTTTTTTTTACATCGTGTAAAGGTCCTAGTGTCGATTGATAATCCAACCTCATTATTGTCGTTTATCGTAATATTATTTAGCTTTCCACGGTCCCCATGGAAATCTCTTCTGAGCCAACTTCGAAGATCACAGCGTAATAATTCACTTTTATCGCTTTGTAAAAGCCTATAATCGAAAAATTATTTCAGTGTCCTCATTAAATATAATTTTCAAGCTTTCTCATGCATGTGACGTATATGTCAACCCTCCATTCAACTCACCAAGTTTCTTCATCTTCCAAATCAAGCTCGGACATGTCAATAATGTCGTCACTCCACAACGTGCTGCAAGTTACTGATGTTGAGGCTCCATCCTTGTCGCACACTTCTTTTAACGTTGATTCCTCCTTCTTCTCCGCTTCCTCTTCATCGTCATAATCATTATCATCGTCGTCCTCCTCGTACACCTTAACCACAGCATCCCAATTTTCTGACATCTGTCACTGGCGTATCCTTTGGGATTATTTATCACAAAACAACCAGCTCTTAGACAACAACGTGTTTTCAAAAAAAATACACATGTGATGATTATTTTTTTATTGTATATATGTTATATATAACGGAGTTGTTGGAATATAATTCAATGTCTACATATCGATCAATTATCACAGTTAACCATGTAAACCATTTGAATCTACACAAGTATTTTTTTCAACACTATTATTCCTTTTTTTTCTCTATTGAAATACAAATTAATGTCTTATTATTATTATGATTACCAACGCACATCTTCGGCAAACAATGAGTTACAGGTAAGACAATGAAAAATAATCAACACTTCACAAGGCACAGAGGATGATAAAACAAACATAAACATCATAATGGATATATAATTACAAGAAAATTCTCTTACATTGTTTGATAGGAGAACCAGCTGTATCCATTAAACGGCTGCGTGGAATTCTCAATGAGAGAACGGGAGGAATGAGCAACAGAATTATTTTTAAGAGAGCCTGATCGCTTGAAGGCGCATTTCTAACAAACCAAACCGTTATACGCTCTCGTCGCCAATAAAACATGCGGAAAGGTCTTCGGTTCTTGTCCTTGGTTACCGAAGACTTACGAGAACATTTTCCAATAAAAAAAAAATTGGTACTTTTAATTGTCTAGTGTTAACTTGGGCCCAGCCCATTGAATAGAAAATTTTAAGAAATTTTGAGGAATATTCACGTATGAAAGGCAACGGATGTCGCGTCATGAATATAAGCGGTGGGAATTTTTGAAACATGGTGATTACCTCATAAGGGTCGAGGCATACTTGTCTGAAGTACAAGGACGTAAAAATAGCCAATAGCGTTTAATTATGGAAACCTCAGACGTGCGAAAAGTAGCCTGAATATGTTTTACTCTGGCCCCGAGCTGAAATACTTGCCCTGTCCCTCCACTTGATTTTTTATCAGGATATAAAAAATATATTCAATTTATGTCGGAATTGGCTGATCGAAAATGTAAAAAATGGTGGATATATTTTTTTTGTATACTCTTCAATGCAGTCTATACATATATACATAACAAGATACAAAATTAATAAAGTTTATTATTCCACAATTGTCATAAATCATCTCTACTGTAATCCATCGAACTGCGTGAATAATACAAGACAAGACTGAAAAAAAAACAGGCGCTGGCAATGTTTTTGGTTGTACAGACATTAATCCATAAAATTCAAATGCATTCTTGTCAAATTACCTATTCAACATGAAAATTATCATATGTATTTCTTACACTTGAGAAAAAAGCAATGTTGTCTCATTCGAATATAAGAAACAGCTATTTGTTCGCTTCTTAAAGGCTTATAACACTGATAATTATGAAAATTTGTTGTTACATTCATGAAAACTCTGGTGTTAGCTAAACTAGTTTAAGAGTGTTACAAAATATTTTCTATTTCGCAAATTATATACATTTTACCTCAATGTAATTCTCAGTGAAACGAAAGAAACCATTCGTTATTAGTTCAAGCAATATATTTGAATTATATATTATTGTAATTGCTAAGTGACTTAAATAGCTCTCGAATAGATAATATTCATATAATTCTTTCACGTATCGCAGGAACAGAAGATGAAATACAAAAAAGACTTGATATATTAATGATGAAAGCAATTTTCTTCTTATTCGTAATTATAGAAAAGTCTTATCGATTGGACAAGCAAATGAATAAAACATGGTGCACTAGATTTGATATTTACACAGAACCGTATTAGTAAGTTAATAGTAATTCAGACTAGAGTCTATGTGAAAATATATTGCATAGATATTTTCCATCTCTCACTTCTTTCCTTTACTGTAACCAACGGGATTACCGATTTTTTTACCAGGGACTGATTTCTTTACGGAAATACTGCTCTTTGGGGGGGTCGTTAAAGTCTTATTTTCTTCAAATTTTTTTTGCAGCGATGCAACGATAGATTTATTCGCCGCGATATTTCGAGGCGCATTAGATTTGCCTGTCGAATTATCCATTTCCGATTTTTTTATTGATGAAGAGGATGATGATGATGATGATGATGATGATGGAATTGAAGTCTGTTGTGTTTTCGACTTTTGAGAAGCAATGACCTTATTTTCAGACAAATTCCCCGGCACTCCGGGTTTGTCAACTTTTTTCGATGTATTCAATTGACAATTTGAATTGGACGCTGGTGTGGGTCTAGGAGTGTTCATTGTTTTCGAATTATTAACCATTGCTGCGACAATATCTGGTGATGGAGTTGCTCGTGAATTCGAGGTGGTAGATGTAGAACAACTGGAGATTATATCTGGCCTCTTGTAGGCTGAATTATTATTGAAATTTTTCTGGAAACGTTGTGCCTCATAAAATGAACTGTTGGGCAACGCAGATAATGAATTCGGTCCAGTCAATCCTCTCGATCTATCCGATGATAATTTTTCAGTAGGAGGCGTAGGAGATAATTTTTCAACTGTCACTGACGGTCTTGATATTATTTGCTTTGCATTAGAAAATAATGTTGGTTTTTTTGGTGGGTTAATTAAAATATTATCTTTGGCAGATGACGTAATTTCAAGTACTTGTTGCATATTATTATCAGCCACAAGTGAATCCGAAGAACTTGGGTTTGGTTCAACATTGACACTAGTATTATTGGCAGCACTCATTAGTGAATTATTTGGTATATTTACAGCAGACGGTAGGAGATATCCTGAACTCGTTTCGGAGGCAGCTGAATTAAATTTACTTGATATCGAATTGGAATATATACTCGCTGACGATGCTTTGTGGTCATTAGCATTGGTATAAGTTACAATCGAACTGCTGGATCCTGATTTTCTTTTAGTCTCCTCGTCTTCATCCTTCCCTTGTTTTTGCTCTACTAATCTAGAGGACGATGCAGAATATATTGAATCAAAATTTCTATTTGATATTTCTGATACAATTTCCGATAATAAACCCATTGTAGTTTCACTTTCTCCTGCTAAACTGCTGCACTTTTCAATGCTTTTACCATCAGTCTCAACAATTTTTGAATTACATGGAACCTTATATTCATTATCGATTTTACCATCATCGGTATGATCATTTGTTTTTGTTATTCCATGGGGTTCTTCGATAACAGCATAAATATTGTCATTCAATGACGATGCTTCGGTAATTCCATTTAGTGATGACTCGTGTATTAAATTCATACAGTCGTCATAGGCGCTGTCCGGAGAAAATTGTTTTTTTTTGTCTATGTTAATGACTGGAGGATTTTGATAGCCTGGTAACCCTGGAATTTTCAAAATTTTATCATCACTCAAAAAAGTTGATGTACTTGATGACAGGGCAATTGGTGGCACTGGGGGTGGTGGCAATGTTGGCCTTGTACTAACTGCAATACTTGTTGGTCTTTTATTTAACTTTTTCGAATTTTGATTACGCATTGAGCCAAAAGTGTGTATTATTGGCCTTGACATTACATTTGAATGCTTCATCGACTGAGCTCTGGTCACAGTGTTTTTCTTTTCATCGCTGTTATCATTAACATTTATCGACGACGACTCTGGCGACGGGGATGAAACAAGCGATATAACTGGCGCTGTGATTTTAATTTCATTCTGAAGAATTGGATTTGATATTTCAAGATTGCGTAATATTTCTTTATCAACGATTTTATTAGCTTTGTGATGGTGATTATGAGGCAAAGTATTTGATTCAGATGACTTTGCAGACGAATTTTCATGAACTCTGAGGCTGTTTCCAGGTTTTAATATGGATGCAATCCGTGTTAATGTTGTCACTTTCTCTCTCTCTCGCTCCTTGTCTTTTTCTAACTTTCTTTGTATACGATCAGTGACAACATTGAGTGAAATTGGTAGTGAATTAGCAGTGGTGTTGTACCGAGTAATAATTTTTACATCTTCTGAAGTTGCTCTTGCTACCGGTATTTCAGGAGCTGGTCGTGATGGTATTTTGTTTTGAACAAGCTCTAATGATGTACAAGTTGTAGCTGCCAATATCGGGCTACTGATTAGAGGTTTCGCTGTGCATCCAGGATTTAATGGCGGCAGTGCCGGTGGCTCTTCCACTAGTTCTCCATTCTCTGACTCTGAATTTTTTTGAAAATTATTAGCTGAGCCCAGGGGCTGCAACATCAAGGCACATTGAGGATTATTACTATCTCTGTCGAGCGATGATTTTTTTTTACTAATTTTCATATCCATTGGATGAAAAACCGATGAAATTGTTGCTGATCCTTCTGTCATATTAACAACAGCTGGCAAAGGAGTCAGTGTAAAGCCCTTAAATTGTCCAAACATGTTATTGTTGAATCGTTCATCATTCTCAGTTTTCGGCAAAAGACTTGTGCATGCTGGATCCTCATTTAACTTGGCGTCTATTGTTTCAATAACTGGACGATCAATTGTTCTAATGGTGAACCCTCGTTCATGTCTGTAATTGGAAGACATATATATTTTTTCCCCTTCATCAGTGAAGCTCATCCCACACCAACTTTTTAAATTTCCTATATTCACCTTGTTATTAAGTAAACAATACAATTAAACACATAATATATTGCAACATGCTGAGGGCAATATGGACTCTCAAAGGGAAAATTAAAGTTAGTAGAGTGGTGAGGAAAATTAGTAGCTGCCAATAGCTTGCATGATATATTCTAAGAAATATGGAGAAAAGAAAAGTTGCCTGCAAATTTTATTTATTCGTATTTATTGTTTATTGCATTCTATTTCATTTCATTCTTCTTTCTCAGTTTAATATTTATTTTCAAAATATAAAAAATTAAAAATCATAATAACAAGAAAAATCATTAATTATTACAGTAATATTCTACATGTGTGATTATTAATAAAAAAAAATCTCATGCTGCATTCAAATGTTTTCTCATTATGGAAAGTAATTTACTTTTCCCTTTGATAGTTCTCGCCACTCGCAATCAATTCAGGTACATTCATGCGACAAAAACATGCATTAAATGAGTATTAATAGTTATTGATCAACTATCAGTTGGGCAGTTTTCAATTTTCTCGTTCTTGCTGTTTTTATCATGAATATTGAAAGTCAGATAGCTCCTTTTGTTATATTTGCATGTTGCAGCAATATGTACATTACGATATTTTACTAAATTTCATTATACTGGTGGCGGCGGTGGTTTTTTATGATAAAACGGTAATTTTCCATCACGTATAGAATTTGGAGCACGTGGAGCGGATGTTGCAATTGTAAATATTTTTTCTGATCTCTCACTTAATTTTTTACCGCCTACATTTTTATGACTTTCAAATGCTGATTTATTAGACAATGATTTTGCAATATTTTCATAAATGGGAGTATCAGTAGAATCAATTGGCACCCAACCATTTGAAGTACTGCACGATGGATTTTCATTTTCTTTGCTATTCATGATTAATCCTTGTGAATGTTGATTTGTTTTTTGTAAGCCTCTTATAGGACAACTATTGTGAATGTTTGCTTTTGAAACATTGCCATCAACCATCGGAGAATTTTCAGTTTTTAAATTTCTACTGCCACTAACAACCTGAGGATTTGTCGTACTGACAAGATTTTTTTTTGTTATTTCAATTTTATCTCTTATCAAGGGATCACTTCTTGTAATCGTAAATACCTTCGCCGGTTCATTTCTTTTGATACGAGATACTTTTGGCATAAAAAAATTTCTCTGAGATTTCATGAACGGTGAAGATTTTTTTGAACCGTTGCTTCTTTTGCCTATAAATTTGAAACACTTGATACTAGATACATACGTTGATATTGATGAATCCTTTTTCCAAGTGGAGCCGGTGAAATTATTTCGTTTGTACCAGATAGCCAGAGAAATGAGAGCAGCCGTTGGTACAATCCCCAAGAAGATAATATATAGAGCAGTAACAAAATCATTTCGAGCTGAAAATAAGATAAAGTAAAATAAAATGGGATATTTTTAAAAGTCCGGGAAGCAGGATTTTTTACTAACCGTTAGGATCTTCTGCTGGACCACTGTCGTCAGAGCCACCGAAACCTGGTTGAAGACAATCGGGTGGACGAAAGCCTTTGTTGCAATGGCAGTGACCAAGGCTATTGCATACCCCATTACCACCACAATCTTTTACACAAGAGGAACCTCCATTAATTGTTGCTCTGAGATTAGCGATGGGCATGCACTTTTGATTTACACACATTTTCCCAGGTGCACATTTAGCCCCATCGGGGGCTAAACCTGGATCAACTTCATTCAATCCAAGATCAACAATAGCAGTCCTGCATGCTATCATTTTAACTCCATGATTTAAAAAAGAATGGCTCAGAATTGCCACTGATTCCATACCAAATTCAAGTCGCTCATTCAAATGTTGACAATGCAACATTCCGCACAATATATTTTCATTATCACACTTAATGTAACTTGAATCGAGCCGATTATATCCACAATTGCCATGTTTTGAGCCCCTGTTATTCATTTCGTAACAAGGTGCAGCAGATGAAAGGCCACTTGGACCCCAGAGAAGTTTGCATTGATCATTATGTGTTCTGCACGAACCTTGATAGCAAAAGGCTTTACCCATATTACACGCTTCACCATCAATTTTATATACATCATTTGGACAATATTCACTCTGTCCTGTACAATACTCGGGCAAATCGCACTCATGTTCAGCCGATCTACACTGTGTTCCGGCATTTTTTGGTTTACATGTTTTTAAATCACAGCACTCACCAGTTGCACAACTTGCATTTGGATGGAGCATACATGTTAATGAATTACAACATGGATTGTCACAATTATCTTTAAGACCGCAGTCACATTGCTCCCCAGATTCAACAAAACCATTGCCACATATTGGACTGTCAAAGAGTTTTTTCGGCTTATTACGAAGACAATAATCCATTCCATGTTCAAAAGCCAATGCTAAGTACTCCAGCGAACATGAGGACCAGTGAATTGGTCCAGTCGATCCACTCGATGATGCCATTATACAACGATCCTCTGGACAAGTACAATCAGCTGAATCATGCTCCATACCAAAATTATGGCCCATCTCGTGTGCTACTGTTGCCGCTACCAGTCCGATAACCGTAGAATGATCCATTGAAACCCCACCAGAAAATTCATACGTACAAATCGGGCCTTTCAAGGCTTTTCCTACGACTCCATCTTCAAAATGAATACGCGTCAGCAATTGAGCATTATCATTTGGTATTTCCTTCACCAGCTTTTCCCTTCGATATCGCAAAAAATTCCCGAGTGTTGTGTCACCCTTAGAAGACAGTGTTATTGCATCACTGTCAGTCCAAACTTCAACCCCCACTAAGGCGACAAATATATTCAACGGGGTGTAGAGTGCATTTATTATATTCGCTATATCTTTGCAGTGATGATGAACTTTGTGAAGGTTTTCACCCAGTGCAATGTATTCGGTTTTATCGATCACCAAAACTAGCTCAACATAACGTGATTGGCGATTTGCATTATATGGCCCACGAATTACTTCATCAGCAGCCCTTTTACTCCTTCCCTTCGTTCTTCGCCATTTTTCACTGTCACCAGATATTATTGTGTTGTGCAGCGATGATAGGGAGTAGGAGGATGTGCTTCCTTTATAACCACAACTTGTATTCGATATTAAATGACTATCTTTATACAGATAATGAATACTATCGAGAGACTCGTCATTTGGATGAATGTAATGCATATTTTTCCCATCATAAATGACACCACGTAGTCCTCGACATGTTGAAACTGCTAGCCAAGAATTTTTCATATTACGGATAACTCCTTGATAGTGACATAGTTCCTATAAACAAAAATCCAAATGTGTTACTATTCTAAGTAGTAGTACAATTGGCGATTAAATTGTTATAAATGTTGTATGCTCACAACTCTATGAGGTATCTCAGTCGTATAATTGCCATTATATTGTCTTCTTTGTTTATATCCGGCGGGAATTAAATCTGTGTTAAGCCAAAGATCGAGGGTGCGTTGAATTCCATCAATTTTTAAACCAATAGTAAGGACATCTGCATGATCAAATTTATTGATTTTTGTCTCAATAATTTCACGTTTACTTCGGGCATGAAATACTTGTAAACGCACTGGACTGTGGGTGCTGAAATCTGGTGATGGACCTAAAAAAAACAGCATCAAATAAATCATTGATATGTATCGATTAATGGTTCTCAACGTCCTATACATATATGCTCTGTCTACTACACAGTTACGTATGGTATTCTATGGCGAGATGAGTGACTCAACCGGACGTGATGCTCAGCTACCAACAATGACTTATTCAGCTATACATATTATCATAGCAGTGTTTCGTACTGTGCAACAAAATATATTTTTCATTAAAAATTTCTCTGACAATTGCTTGACCCTTTTCATTAATGCAATCATTCAAAGGTAAATAACAGAAAAAAGATCAATAAATGGAAATAAAAAAATGCAATTCATTAGCCGATTGAAACCCAGAATTGTCTCTCCTTTCGGCCTCTTTCCCCTATTAGTTTGAAGGAAGCCAAAACTAACATCTGGTTGTGTTGTTCAAAGTGGCTACAGAGCACCATTCCTTCTTTTACCCCTGCCCTTCCGCCTCCCCCTTCCCCCCTCCCAACGTCACTCCTCCACACATTTGCTGTAACGGGATGCAGAAAAGTGATAAGGAACATTCCATTTTTGGACAAAGCTTGTGAAAGAAGATGGATGAAACAATTAACACGTAGAAAGAAAAATACACTGGTTGATGTTGCAATCACAGCATAAATCAAATGGTAGAAAATATATTCAACCAACAAGGAGGTCAATATAGATATTCTGAGTGGCCATTGTAACCATTGACAAGCTTTAAAAACACCTCGTTCACGTATTAAACGTTGTTCTACATTAAATTTCGATTTCTCGGTGACTCACCAGAATCAATTCGAACTTGAGAGGCCGCATTAGCAGAAAGTAAAATAGTTGAAAGCCACCAAGTAAATACAATTGGCTGGAACAACTGCATGAGTTCAGTGCACTGGCATTGTCGTTTATACACTCGTTTGACCCCATATTTACGCCATATATCACTAGCCATTTTCTTGGTTTGTTTGTGTTATGTTTATATCAATTTACCAAATGACGTACTCCACTAATGGATTTTTTTCTCTATAGTCAATAATATGCAGTCCGTGTAACAACACATCCATCACACCCTAGCACTAGCTTGACGTTTTTTCACTTATAATTCAACTACCTTCGCAAAAATATATTTCTACCACAAAAAGTTTGCTTATCGTACTGCTCTGCATTAAAATGTTTTAATCTGCTAATTGTCAAATGACAGATATATCGTCAATTCAGTTAAATAAATGTCTCAGATAACTGATACTAGTGTCTGCTAATGGGACACAAACGGAACAAATAATCACAGTCGACGATACAGCCTGCTACCACACTACCACTACTAACCAGCCACTCCTCTCGTACAGGCAGCTTTTCATACATTTATGGATAGTAGTGAGCTCTGTGAGCAATAGGGGGAACCCCCATGCCGACAGAGTAAGAATCCTAGCGATCTCTGTGTCCTATGTTTGCCCGAACAAATAATTAAAAAAATATTTAACTACAAAAGGTTCTCCGTCGATATAGAGTAAAACTATTGAAAAAAAGTATAAATTTTTACTAATTTGTCGGCCAAAGTCATGTTGGATTTTTAATTATTTATTATGCAACTGCTAAACAGCATAGTGCTCCCCTCGATGCTTCTCACACCGCCATATAAATGTAAATATCATGACGTCATGTATCTATTAAGCGCTCCATTAATTGTTACAAATTGACAATAAATTCATTTTACAATACTGTACATTTTATTTGCCTCTCTAATCTACAAACCCAAGGTCCAAGGGCACATTATAAATATGATACATAATGTAGGCTGCACGCCAATCTGTCTTTAATTTGCATCTCTCCATGGCTACTCATAAACAAAAATATAAATCTAGAATATATAATGAATGGAGTAGAAAAATATCGTAGTTCCTACTCACAGTATTGAAATCGTATTATTTTTTAATGATGGAAACTAATCTCGTACAGTCAATTATTCAGAATTGTGAAAAGAGAGGGGTAACTGTTTCCAAAGATATGGTCCTTTTTCTTGTGAGTATAGAACCATATATTTTTTTTCAGTTTGCACATAACTAATTATTATCAAGTGAAATTTTCTCATGCAGATAGATTTGCACAAATTCCACCCTGAGTATACAATAACGAAGCAGAGTAGTAGTGCAAAAAGTGCAAATAAAATTATTAGAATTGTAACAGAAAAAATAGTGTCACAGAATCGTCCGAGTTTAATTACACTCAAGATACAATTGTACTTTATGAAGCATTCGGGAACGAGAGGTAAACGCTCGATATTAGATGGCTATGATTATTAACTAATTATTGTAAAATGTCTATTACAGCTGGTATAATAAAAAAACACAGACAAAGACTTGAAAAAAAATGTCAGTGGCTGATTAACGAAATATGCGATGTAAAAAAAATTATCAATGAGTCAGATACTAAAAAACTTTATCAAAAAATTATTGTTAGTATGACATTAGCGAGTGGCCTCGGAAAAGCCATGGATACAACTGTACTTGGGGAAACATTTGTTGCTCTTCAGAGTGTCTATGGGCAGACGGAGCTCAATAATTTTGTTACTCTATCATTAGGTGAAAAAAAATTTAAATTGTCTCAACTCGTCAAGATTGTTGCAGGAATAAGATTATTTAATAAAGATTGTCACAGAGGTGGAGCAGGCATTGATGACTGCAAGTACTTTTTAAACAATACTTTATTTATTAAATTATTATTATCATTATTATAATCACACCATTGAAATTTTTCAGTGCCCCAAATCTTACAAGACGCAGTTGAAAAATCTCATCAATCGATTCTGGATTTTTTGCAAAATATCATGAGAAAAGTTTATCAGTTTACAGCTGGCATTGAAACTATGGTATTTACATTATCATCATCACCGAAATCACCATCTTTTGATAACAATGATCCAACAGATCATGCTCATTGGGCAATCGAAATGTTGACAGCATATAGGCAACAAGAAATATTCATTAGGTGAAAATTTGCATATATTTGTGATGTGTATCATAAAGGCTATGATAATACATTATATATTGATTTAATTTTAGAAAACTCCTGACAAACGTTGAATTCAGTGAAAATCAAATGAAATTATTTGTTGGACGCTTCAAGTCTCGTCTATTGAAAATTCACGCCACTGTTAGATATCGCACGGCCATCCCAACAATTCAGGTTTATGTGAGTTTTATTTTATTTTCAATACAAACAAAATAATAATACCAGCTAATACAATTTGTCGCTATTGTTGATTTATACTTTATTATAGCCACAATTTATTGACTTGGCAGACATCTGGTTTAGTCTACAAAATGAAGTTATAATTCTCAGTCATATTAATAATCTAGCAAGTCAAATAAAAACTCTAACCATGAAAGTAATTACATTCATTAATCTAATTAATATGAAGCAATATTCTAGTATAATTATTCATAATGGCATCTAAATCTAATTATATCATTTATTTAGAATTTTGATACTCACGATAATAATCATCAATTTGAAATTGATCGATTCACGAGAAGCACAAACATTCCATCTGATGCAGAGAGATTGGAAAGGTCCATGGGAAAATTAATAAGTACGTATAGTGATTTTTCATTGCTTATTCTACGAGTTAAATAGCCCCTGTAAAATTTGATTCATTATTTTGTTCATCAGCGGAATGCGGAGAGTGTTTTATATATTATCCAAATAGTACGAAAAACTTTGAAAAAATTCAACTCGAGGTAGGCTTTTTCTTCATTTTTTTCTCTGCTACAAGTGGGCGATGGAAGATGGAAATTTGATTAAAAACAAAAGATTAATCAAGTTTTTAGGATTCTGCGCCTGGAGTTTCATAGCAGGTTTTGGTGCATTGATACCAGGTAATCCCAATATTGGTATAGTTATGTGGCGAGGCAAGCACTTTGCTTTCAGTTCGAATGATGCAGCAAAGAAATTTGGCGATGATCCCAATAGGTAATAGCTTTCTATTTTCCTTCCCAATTTCATTACTCTTCGCAATACATTATTTTCATAGATTTCTCCATGAAGCCTTTGACTTTATACGCCGACATCCTGAATATATTCATCTTTTTCAAGTCCAAGAGGATATCGAAAATATGAACAATGGCAATGAGTGAGCCCTACAAATTACGAACGTTACTTTGTTTTTTTTTCCACTCGCTATTGATGAGATTAGAAAATTCAAATTATCTGTTGAAATTTTATTTCTGCATTAGATTCCTTGATACAGAGCACACGTTAGAAAAACAGCAGAATCAAACTTGTCAGACAGATGTTCACTTTGTTACTCCAAGGATCGAGCCGAAATATCAGCACAGCATTTGGGAATATAAAAAAAAAGCTTTGAAATTGGTAAAATTACGGCAATATTTTTAATTCCAACAGATTTATATTAACTTTGATCGCCTATTAATGTTCTTTTTTTTTCATTTGAAAGGCTAACGTTTTGGACTGTGTCACGAAAAGTACTCAAACAAGTATTTGCCATTTCAAGAGGTCACGAAAAGTTCAAGCATCAGAATTGAAAACCATATCTATACAAACAGACAAACATTAAGGCGATGAAGCAGTTATCAAAGATGCATGAAGAGATCCCCAGATGATAGATACCCAGTAGTATTATATATTTATACAGACATTCTCATGTATCAGCTCCATAATTGGATAGAAGGCTGACATATTGTTTTCAGATAATTAAATAAATGGGACTTGATAATTAGACACTTTCGTTTTTTTCCTTCTGGTTTCCATTTATCATCAATTACATTCTACATTTGTAGATTTCAAGTGAAGTTTATTCGAATCAGCCCTACGACATTGGAAAAACAACCCTTTTCTAAAATACAAGTTGAATTTTTCCATTGTATGTTTTATGCGAGTTACTTCAATACAATCACTTAATAATTTTCGTCGGGTATACCTTAAAGATTAGATCAATTGTTTTTTACACCAAAAAATGACTACAGAACACGACAATTAATTAATTACACATTTGAATACAATCAAGTTTTTCCCATTAAAATCTTTCTTAATGTTTGTTTCTCTCCCTATTCAAAGATAATTTCTCATCGTTTCTGATTTTTTAAATTTTATTTCGTATAATTCATTATTATACGGGAAAGGTACACAATATTCAAGGATGTGTGTGGTATGCTTGCCTTAATTGGTTCATTCCAGACTTTTCAACAACTCTTCAATTCGCTGAACGTTGCTTTCAGTCATTACCACGGTAATTACGTAATTATTTTAGGATCATTTGCGTTCCGTGAAATAAAATATACCATATTCGTGAATAATTATGCCGGTGCAATGCATACGTACCGAAAAATTATTTAGAAAAAAAAAAACAAACAAAAAAACAACGAAATGAGGGACATAACCTCTATGAAATTAGATGGAGTTTGTAAAAACCATGGAATGCCAATAGGGGCTTCCGCATTTGACAGTCGTAAACAAATGTAAAAAAAACGCGTCAAATTTGTCAAGAAATATGGAAATAATAGAATACAATAGACAGAAAAAAAAGTTCACTGATTAATCCTGGTGTATTTTCTTTTCTTGCTCATACTCTCTGTCTCGTACTATTATAATTATTATAATTATTATTATTACTATTTATTTTACCATTAGTTCTCATACAATGGAGCAAAAAAGGGTGGAAACAATTCAATGCCCATTAAAGAAAATATTAACTTTGAAAGAGCATGTATTTCATTTTTTATGGATAAAATGAAAAAATAAAATAATATGTAAGAATTGGGCTCATTTTTTTGCACTTTTCTTCCTTTTCACTCGTCCTTTTTTCCGATTGTTTTGCATACTACAATCTAAAAGTGTTGTTTGTAAAAAAAGAAAACGGAAATTGTGGAATTGATGTTGTTTGCTTTTCCGACTTAATTTACACTATAAAACTTCTTAGTCACTTGAAATTAATGTTTATGTATAAATGTTTATAACTTGCCGGACATTAGGACGATTCAGGGGTATTTTTTTTTCTTGAATTATTGAATGAGTTGAATTGTCAGCTGTTTAATCTACAAAGTGATTTTTGAGATATTTCATCATACCAAAGGTTCTGAAACGCTTTACTCCAATAACCTTCATGAGCTCCTCATCACAGATGGCGAACTGTTTATTTTTAGGGTCCTAAAATAATGATAAATTAATTATTATCGTCGGTGAAAATCAGGGTGGGAAAAAAAATGACAACGAACTTACGTAGAGATTTCTCTCCTTGATGATACTCCACACTTTCTTAACTACTTCATGTCGAGCCATCTGGTCAGCACCGACCACTGCAGCAAGCTCAGGTGATAAAGTAATGGCTCGGGTATAGCCACCTTTGCCCTTACCACCTCCTTTTTTTGCTCCACCAGTAGCTTTTTTCGACTTTCCCCAGTCTTCATCACTGTCACTGTCACTGCCCTTCTTCTTGCCTTTCTTGCCTGGTTTGCCTGAAATTTTTCGAATTATCGGTCACTGAAATCTAAAACGATTTAATTCAATAATAAATAAAATAACAATTTTTACCTTTCTTTGCTGAGACCTTTGCTATTTTTTTTGGACTGTACTCCTCATCACTTGCATCGTCATCGCTAGCACTGTCCTCATCATCTGATGAAGTCTTCTTACGTTTGGCAGCTGTTTTTTTTGGTGGGCCTCGTTTTGCTGGTTTCTTCTCCTCCTCCTCTTCTTCTTCCTCTGATCCTTCTTCCTCCTCCTCTTCTCCATCCTCAGACTCTTCACTGGCAGCCTTCTTCTTTTTTTTTCCAGCATCCTGTTTTTCGTGGAGATGGTCCATTACAAGATCATCCACTTCCTTTTTCCTATGAGTTTATGGCAAATTAATATCGTACCATATTGTATTATAATAATTATACAATTGTAAAAGGAGGAACGAGATGACCACTTAAGTGTTTATCAGAGCCATGCAGAGATCCTTTTGGGGTTTATCCACTTAATCTTGGACCATTAACCATTTAAGTAATGTAATGTCATCTTTAAATTAATCAAAGATGCTCATTATCGTGTCCTGTTTAACAAGCAATTAGGATTTATCATCATTTTCTTACCTTTCGGAAAGATCAATATCGAGTTTTTCCTCAATTTGTTGACGAACTTTTTTGGCTGACATTGTTGTCAAATCAGCATCCTTCAGGATCGCTTTGGGGAAGAGAAAAAAACACAGTTTATTTAGTTTTTCCTGAACATCAATTCAGTTTATTCTCTAAAAACTATTGGAAAATGAAAGGACATAGGGCTAATGTTATAATAGGATTGGTATGCACTGCTTGTGGCGGGAACGCGGCAAAGTATCGAACGTAAATGGCGGACGCAGATTGTACAATGTACATTTAGTAGCAGGCAACGAAGCGCGTCATTGCCAACCACACCAGATAGCACCCGACCGACCGGTCGCAATTATTTATCAAATGAATGTTAGAAACTTGAGAAAAATTGTTGGCAACTTTTTTTTCTCTTGTACGCAACTTTGTTTATCGAAAATTTTTAAAGCTAGATGGGAGGGGAAAAAAAACTGGGAATATCTCGTAGCTGTGAGAAATTTTCAAAATAACACTCCTATTTACTCATAATAATTGTACTGAACATGTAATGGAAATAATTAACAGCATTATAAATTAAGGTTAATTTTCTCTCTTAATGATAGAATAACGAGATAAATATGAACAATTTATCTTTATTTATCAGCAAATGGAAATATTTTTTGAAAGATAGTGTAAATTCTGTATGCGGCCATACTGCTTTCATGCTAGCATTCACCGCAGAGAAATCCACTGGGAATTTCAAAAGTGGGAACATGGACATTTGTAAGAATGGTCTGATCATGTTATGTATAGATAAAAAAACATCGACTAATCAGTATCAATTACTGAAAAAAATATTAAGGAGAAAATTGATATTTATTATCAAAATTAAATTGAGATACACACTCTCGCATTATTCCTCAATACAAGTAGCAGCAATCAGCATTGAATGTACAATGGCCGGCGTGGGGCACACCAACAACGCGGAGACTTCTATGTCTGTCTTGCGATACAATGCGCGTAGGTAACGAATGCAAGAGTGAAATGAGCGTTTTCATATTATGTAGCCTCAGTCAAATAATGAAAAAAATATTCTAATAAATATTATAATAATAATTATCGTAATAAATGAAGGACTAATAACGTATATAACAGTGAGTTGGTTATTGCACGTACCGGTGATTTCTTTACGAAGCTCGTCCTTGGAGATATCGGCCATAATGTTGCTGCTGCTGCTACTACCACTGCTTGTTACTCGATGTGCGTTCTGCTGCCTACTGAGCCAAAAGCCAAACTGATCAAGTCGCATGAAGACGCGCTCGAGCCAGCCAGAGAGCCTAACGGCTATAGCGTCCGTTTGTACAGGTACATTAAAAAGTACACCGCCAGCGAGTCTGTCGCCAACATTTTTCATTTAAAATATCTCGACAACTAATTATTTTTCTCGCTGATCGGGCTCCCTCAAAATCATATAATTTTTTTTTCCTCGTTTACACATCTCCATTTTGGAATTTATACGCCAATTTTTTGAGATAATAATCATTTTTCCCCCCAGGCTTGAGTTGCAATAATTACTGACGTGACTGTATACCAAGCTCTCAATCCAAACGTTGACTCACACGGCTGAGTACAATATCGGCAGATCATTGTGGAACACTGACTAAAATAACTCCTATTGACCATTAAATATCTTTGGATATGTAACGTAAAAAGACTTATGATGTACACCGAATCGTGACAACTTTTTTTTCCAAATCTTTTTCTTTACACGCCCCATTACTAATTCCGTTGTTTATCTTCTCGATTTTGGATTTTTTACTCCGAGTTTGATACATTTTATTAGTCGTAAAGTACATAAGCTAGCCTAATCCATAGTCCATTAGAGTATATAGTATGTGCTTGTTAATTCAATCCAGCGACATGAGAGAGCGCTGAGTGTCTCACAGAGGTTATTGTCATTGTTGTTACACATAATAATAACATTTCACATGTAATGAAATAATTCAGAATAAATGCTTTAAAATCTCCATTATCACGTAGCAATTCTTATTTCCCACCGTCTTCCAAGTTTTTTTTCTCCTGTCTCCTGTCAAATAAAAACAAATTTCTTACTTCCGGTCTCAAACGGAAGTGTACATGTATTATGCAAAATTTTCAAAATTTCCAATATCTCCTTTTGCCATCTACTTTTCTTCCTTTCCAATCAATATATTTAGTATCATAAAACTTCAGCTCTAAACTTCGGAACCACTGGAGGCCAAGACTTTTTTTTCCGTTTGAAAGACATTTATAAATACATCAAATATTTAAATATTTGAGTAAGACCAGAATTGAGCTTCTTTCACTTTAAATTGTTACATTGTTTATTCATTTATTCATTGTTATTATTGATTGTTCTATCGAGAAATAAAAATAATAGTTTTTTCTTCCATGAAAATGAATAAAACTTTCTCTCTTTAATTAATTAAGAACACGAATAATTTTTTAATGTTTCTTCTTCTGATTAAATTAGTTAAAATTCTTTACCCAATTTGAATTTGATTTTTTTCAATCGTGATCTCTCGGTAGCAATCGCGCATTTTCGCCGCTGGACCTCTCTCCTCTTTGTGTTCCTGAGTTTCATCTGTGGCTAAATAGGAATGAAAGAGGAGGCAGTGCTGTGTAGGTATTAAGTATATATATATATGGCAGAGTATATAGTGCAGTGCAGTGATTGTTGTTGAGGCGGAATGAGTTGATGCCGTTGATGGTTTGGTGTCTCCGTGCAAAATAAAGAAAGAACCATTTTTCAGCGTCAGGAACACCAGTGACAGTTAAATCATGACTACATTAGTGCTTCCTTTATCGTCCTCGCAAGAATCTGTTCTTTATGACGAGGGTATTTTGAATGAAATTACCAAACACGTGTAAGTATTATGAGCCACAATAGACGCTTTCTATGGTACCTGCAAACGTTATAATTTCGTATTAAAAATCATCAACGAATTCATGTACTTTTATCCATCACATTATCATGCTCCATCAAATTACTGAATAAATACGTTGATATATTGATGAATAAATACGTTGTTCTCCCTTTTCTCTCGCGCGTCCGGTGATAATTTAAGGTTACGTGCATTACATCGAACACAATAATATTTTCAGCGACATTAATAATCTACCAATTCTGGAGGAGGAAGAGCTCGTAGAGCAAAAGTACGACTTATCAAGAGAAGAGCAACAAATAAATTTTTCTATGAATCCTATGGCAGACATTCCATACAACCACTTATTAACTCAGACCAATATGAACATTCCAATAAAAGAAGAATTCCCTGGAGAATATAACTTTAGGATAGTGCTGAACAATCAAGGCTCTGGGAAACATTGTGTGGTGAGTTGGTGTTGCTGTTTATAATGCAACTGTTCCATTGCAATAAATCAAAAACTTGCTAATCCTTCCTTATTTGAACTGCTTTTTTAGTTTTCGTCAGCATTGCACAAAGTTTTCATAAATATGGAACAAACTCTGCCATTAAAATTCGAATGGGATCCACCACTTGATGGCCTGTGGTTGAGGGCAACAATGGTATTTTCGATGGATGAATATCGCAGTGATCCTGTTCAACGTTGTCACAATCATATGGCAACCTATGGAAATGCACTTTTAGACGTTGATAAACGGATGCATCGTCATGTTGTTCGCTGCACCCGTTTGGACAGTGTCTACGAAGAAAATAGTGGCCACATGTCAGTTTCAGTGCCTCTAGGTACACCTCAGCCAGGATGTCGTTATGTACCTCTGGGATTTCAATTCTTCTGCAAAAATAGCTGTTCCTCAGGAATGAATCGCCGCCCAACTGAGCTTGTCTTTACTTTGGAAACACCTCAACGACAAGTCTTGGGAAGAAGAATTTTACCAGTGAGAGTTTGCAGTTGTCCAAAACGGGATAAAGATAAAGAGGAACAAGAATCTAATGGTTCTATCGTGCCATTGCCTGGTAAAAAACGGAAGATTAATACCCTGGCGTCTCAGTTTGTGCAAACTAATTATCCACCTGGTAAAAAACCCCTATTGTCACATGTATCATCCCCTAACTACGATACACGTGAGTACACCATATCTATTAGAGTGCCAGGAAGAGACAACGCCTGTGCTGTCCTGAATTATGCTTTTGAACGACTTGCTGGTGATGCTCTGAGGAATGGGACACATCAACAAATTCTACCTTATCTCGATGACATAAATAAGAAAATGAATCACATCAAATAATACAAGTTATTTATTATGAGTGATATTATTTTGATCCTCATACATCCATTTTTTATCGTACATTTTAATTCAATATTTATCCATTATGCATGTTTGATCAACAACTGATGAAACAATTGACGTCTTGATTCCATTTGTAAACTGTTCACAATAAAGTTAAAGTGCCTTATTCGTAATGTTCCGTGTTCAATAAATTAGTGTAGTGCGTAAATTCAGACATTTATAGAAGGGGGAGTAGAGAGAGAAGCAAAAAAAATCTGGAATCATCATAACAATTCTCCACATTCTACCGGAATTATTTCAATGCGAATAATGTCAATAGAATCAACATCGGGAAGATGTCCTTGATGAGATGAAAGATTTTCATGAGCAGCATCATTTATTCTCAACACTTGTCGCTCGAGTTCAATTTTTTTTTTATTGAAACTCCAAGCATGCAAAATCCATTTCATCGGATTAGTCCCGGTACCAATCACGCAAGCTACTCCATTTTCGTACTAAAAAAAATCACCATTGTCCTATTAACTAAAAATAACGTCAAACTAGCTACAAAGAAGCAAAATAAAGGAATATTTACCTGAAAAATAAAAAGTTGTTCTACATAATGAAAGACATGGATTGTATACGATCGGGATGATGAAGATATCGGTATAGTTGCATTATTTCCATAAAAATGCATTTGATTTCTGTAATTATGGACATATCCAAGATGCTGGGCAACTCGATCATGAGTTAAAGGTTCTCTACAGTCACTCTGCATTGATAATGGGCATAAGAAGGTATTATTGTTCGATAGGGACTCCATTGATCCACCCCACGAGGGAGTTAAAGGTACACTTAATTTCCCGGTCTCTCCATCATCATTCATCATGCCTCGTTCTCTATTGTTACACAATTCACTCGTACTAGCTGATTTAGCTCTACTTCCTCGGGCTGATTCCCCAACTCCCTTAAATATTACTCGTGCTCTATCACTTTCGTTGCATTTCTTCTCTTCATTCGAAATCATTAAATTATCAGCTGATACCGCTCGATCAAATCCAACTGAAAGCAGTAGGTGCCCTATTGAGAATTGAAACTCACCCTGTCGATGATACTATAAAATTATATTTACCTTTGAACAGTTTAAAAAACGGCCCTTTGTTTTTTTTTACGTAGCTCTGAGTTTCCTCGTATGATTTCCGAGAAATTTTTCCAAATAATTTTTCTTTCAATGACCGATTTGTGTGATCATTTTTTTCTTCATTAACTGCTACTGCTCGAGCATAATTATCATCATTATCAAAGGCTTCGCCAATACTCTGCTGAATTTCATCAGCTGCGAGGCATCTGCCTTGGCCAAGTCTCACCCGGCACACAGGACAACGTAGTGTTTTTGTTCGACATGGGCCACACAATATATGCCCATGTACACATTGAGAGATTGGAGACGTTGCTGTTTCTAGACATACTGGACACTCCAATATATCCACTATCTTAGAGATAGCTTTCAAAAATTTTCCCATTAATGTTGGAAGTGGACCTGCAAGTGCTGTGCCTGATTCATTGCCATCGTATTGTTTTTTCCTACTATTATTACTAATATTATTACTCTCTTCGTTGCGCCAAATTTGGAGATTTATCATTGATCCGGAACATTCTTTTTTTATTAACAAAGCTATATCTTTAATTCGAAGACCAACAACATCCACTTGATCTATTTGTAAAAGACAATCACCTGCCCTATATAATTAACAATTTTAACACAGATTAGAATATTCTTTTATTGCGATTTTGTAACAACTCTTACTTTAAACCAGCGACGTCAGCAATACTTCCATGTTCAACATATCCCACCCATGGATAAGGATCCCACTTTGATCTTGTTAAATGAAATCCACATGTCTTCTTATCATCCTCCGCAGGATTATCTCCTCTGATATTTAGAGTAATCGTTAATCGACAAGTGGTAATTAATGGTACTGCCATGATTTCACAAATATCAATATTGTTATTTTAGTTCTCTAGTTAATTTTAGATTTAATGAGCCAGAATAATTATACATTTTTACAAAGTGAAAAACTTGAGGACAATCCTTTTTGAGTTCCTATAAACAACTAAAAATACTTATAACACTGACAACTTGGCTACAATGATCTGCTTTGACCATGAAATTTCAATAAGTTAAGTGACTTGTTCGCCTTCACCTATTCCTCCCTTCCCCCTGCTGGACCAATCGTGACATTGAATCTTACGCTTTCTCCCTCTCTACAACTGGTGAATGTAATTTTTCGCACATATGCGGACTCTCTCACACGTATACATACATAGCACGCAGATGATTAGTGCTTTTTAATTGTTATCATTATTGGCGATGGTTTTATTTTATTTTATAGTTATTGATATAAAATGTTTAAACATTGATTCAAAGTATGCATAGTAGCATGAGCAGTGGCTTTTAAAATTAAAAGCTCGTGCTCAAGATGGAAAACTGAAGTATCAATAATTTGAGAAAGACTTTGAGTTTGTTTTTCAACTCGGTTGAGTTGCTCTCGGCAATTTGCAAAAGCATCGAGAACTTCAAGTTTAGCGACAGGATGTCTTGACGAATTGGCGGAGTGCTCTCGTGGAGGCAGAGGTGGATGACTGCTAGCAATGGCTCGTGTATACATCTCCGTAACTGCTCTCAATTTGTCAACCCATTCTTGTCGTGCACGAGCATCTGTTGCTCGAAGTTTTATCATATCACCTGTAAAATCATCAATAGAATGTCATAATAAATTTCCAATTGTTGAGTTGGATTACTTCGAGAGCTCACCAGTGGCTGAATTCACAGTAAAAGTATTGGAATCTTCATCACTGGGTGCTATTACAGCTCCAGCCAAGTAAATTGAACATCTTGGTCTTTGATTTTTTTCTGATTCACTCAAAAAGTAATGTAATTCTCCAGTTTCCGGACTCAGATTGAACCATCGATATTGCCAGCCCTTCATTGCATTTGTATATTTGTGGAGAAGTCCCTCATAAGGATGTCGCACTTGGCTATTCATTTTTTTATAGTGAATCCCCCACAAGTCAATGAGAATTAAGATTTATACGTCAATAATCAAATCACTATCACTATTATTACTGGAGACAACAAAACCATGAAATACTGATATTCGTGTTTATATGAGAAGGAGTTGAGGTTATGGATCTCCACCTCCCCTTCCACTCGTTTCATCATTTGGAATGGAAATGAAAAACATATTATTTCAAGTATTAGCTGTTGGTAATACTATATTTTATATCATACATACTTAATAAATATAAAGTTGAAAAAAGTAAATAAATTACAATCCGCGCTAATGACTGAACGACAAACATCAAGTGGTTTCATCCGCATTATATTTCTTATTACTATGATGAATAGTTTGCCAAGTCAAGCCATTGCCCTGTGGGCCGTGAATTGATGGAAATAAAATGTGCCTCCACGATCTCCCTTCAAGACCCAAGAATATAATCCAATTCAGTCTTGGTCCAAAATCATATGGATTGCGGTATTCTCGATTTTGGGCCTTGTATTTAGCTGATTCAGTACTGTTAATTCTCGCTTCAATGCTTGTTTCACCCCTAGTTATGAGGCCAGCATGCCACCAAGAAAGTGCACCCAATGCTGCAAATGTTGCAACGCAGATAAGACCAGCAAATAATATCAACCTCTTGCGCCATTCCTTCTCCCTAAATTCGGCAGCCTTCTGCTCTATTGCTGCTAATTCTAGTGGATTTAAATGCTCCATTGACTCAGTCTAGAACAATATAGACAACTTCAATGAGACAATCAGACAACCAGAACTATTACAGATCCAGTGTTGAATGACAATATGATCATGCTTACCATGGGTATTATTTCTGAATTATTTATCCTCACAGGATGACCATCAAGTTCTACGTCTTGATCGAGGAAGAAATCTTTGTATGCTATTTCAACTCCAAAAAGCATAAGAAAAGTAATGCCAGTAACGGTGAATGCCATGTACAGAAAGAAATGTCGATGATTGTTGTGTCCTACACAATTATTGAGCCATGCTGATGTAAAAATGAAACAATGTTAAGGATCAATATGTTTTTTAAGGATGAATGATTTAATAGAATACTTAGATTACTAAAATCAAGGATACGACAGTGGTGGTCCATCTTGAGAACACATTTGTTGCAAATTGAACAATGATGTGTACGTGGGGGTTTTGGCTTTATACATTTTTTACATATACTGACTGCCTCAGGTATAAGTCCACCCTGTGGTGGATAACCAGCCGGTACTCTGACTCCCATATAATAATGAAAACAAACATTGATAAGTAACCAATTTCCTATCAGTAATAGGAGTATTGTTGATAAAGGACTCTTTCCCCACCAGTATGGGAGTCCGATATAGTAGGCTATGTAGACAATGGCAGCGGTTAGTGTTGTCACCATTGCTACTAAAATCTGCAATATAAATGAATGCAGCACATATATTCACGTTATCACGGATATACACAGAGATATCACATTTGGCAAAATCAATACTGTCAAGTATGGTTTTATAAAAAATATTAATAGTAATTAGATACTGACTGGACCTAAAACTGCTGTAAAATTTTCAACAAACCAACAAATTGGCTCCATCACAATATCACAGGCATATCCCCAACTCATAAAATCATTATAAAACAAAGTGTTCGATGCTATTATGAATCGTCTCCATTTAGTCTTGAAATTCATTCTGGAATTCAATCAATGATTTCTATACAGACAATTCGTTCATTTTTTTTAGGTTATTTATGAGTTGAGTTTTTCGGAATGACTGCGTGTATGACAAGAGTTCAGAGGGAAACAGAAACTGCGGTTAGCTGTGATTGGTGGAGGGTTATGAATGGATACTATCACCGATTGAACGAATAATTGTATTTTCACACGTCGTAGCCACTCAAATTATTATTTTTTTTAATTGTATTGAATCGTAACTGAGAAGTTGATATATGCCTTTGGGGCGGCGTGATTTTTTTGAGGTTATGAATCGCAAGATCAGTTCTTGCTATACAGAATAGTAATACAGAAAGTTTTCCACTTCTTCATAAAATCCAAGGCAGAGTGTACTTAATTTACTAGATTACGGTTTGATTGTTAGGATGAGGTATGAGGTATTCCAATAAGAATTAAAGCAATGATACTTTGATAGTCTCTTTTAATAACTAGACAAAATAAAAAAAAAAATACATTTATTTTTTTTTTGTAATTTCATGTTCGTACGATCAAAGTTCCAGAATGATCTCAAGATTCTTTTTTCCAAGATGTATAAAATCGTGAAGCTCCAGGTGTACTCAGGGACACTTAGAAGGTGTTAAACAGTAGAAAATTGGTCGAACGACTGTAACAAGAAAATATTACCATTACAAACATTTGTAAACCTCGTTGATCACTTTAAAACAAAATTTGGAAGAAAAGCTAACTAGTTAAATTTTCCGGATAAAAATAATGAATGACTACAACAAATCCTCTGATAATTTAATCTAGTTTTACATTCTAAAACGCTTTCAATAACACAAGTTGTTTAAATACCACGAGTACGAGATCACGTGTAATCATTACGTGGAAAATTCAATGCTTTAACATTTTTTTAATTTTTTTGGAAATCAACTACACATATATCTTAACAAGATCGTCTTCTGCATTTTCATAATTAAAATTATACTTACAGAATTGGCGATGCCAGTCTATTTGGACCTTGCACGCATCTTCCTCCTTTTACGCTTTAGCCTCCGCATACGCTTTTTACGCCACTGTAACAATGAAAAATCCAAATATGATTAAACAAAGGTCTGGATATGAATAGAATGATGAAGAATCAATTGTCTAATCAACTGAGGCCCTTAATTCGTTGATCATTGAAAATAATCATGTAAACCCGGTGACACAAGTACACCATCACCCAAACAACGCGCTTTCAAGACATCAGATATTCACCCAAAGTTATTAACACCAAAATAGTAATTTTGAACATAAATAAACGAAAACTATTTATAATAGAGAAATAGTCATTACCTTTGCTCTCATCTTGACGGGTTGGGGAAACTAGATGAGTCTAGGATCCCTCGATTGCTACGGATTAGTGATCCGTGAGCTCCGTACACTTCTGAAACCAATATGGAAGAGAACGACAAGCAGAAACGGCCAGAGGGTTTCCCTTTTCGAGTTAGTTCTCGTTTCCCAGATAGAGGGCGAGACAACCTAAATAGTGGTGCCCTCTGCAACCTTGATTCGCCCCCCCTGGGGCAGCTGACAATAATGGTTTTATATTTTCTAAATAATTAGCAAGAGAACTGGCTTATCAAATATGTAGAATCGCTAATGAAGTACGAAATGAATTTGAATAAATGCAGGTGAACAGGGCCTAACAGATTTTGAACCCTTTCAGAGCAGAAAATAGTTGGAGAGTTCATATTTACCGCCCCAACACTCGTGATATGGGTTGTGCGCCGGCGCGGTGCAATTGTCAGACGCGTGTTTTCCCGCGTTTAAAACCCAGTTGGACTAAGGCTTTACCTCCCGCGTATTTCGCGTTAAAGTGTCACGTCATATATCCCTTGTTATGAGTTTCTGGTAAAGCACAATATGTCTGGACAAATTAAATAAAAGTTGCTATTATCAGTGAAACGCGTCCTTACTCTTGAAACTCCCTACAAAATTCTGTTATCTCTCACGTGCTGCAGCGAATTAGTGCATCAACTGCAAGGATTTCTAACCATAGAACGTGAGTCCCATCGCTAATTGCTTCCTGCTATCTTCCCTGGGATCTACCCCAACGCCAGAAATTCCTAAAAACTCCAAGATAATTTTTCCTTCAGGTGAATAAGAGAAGTGAATGAAAAATGGCGAGTGTACAAGGAAAATTGCCGTTCCAAATTCGAAAAAAAATCTTTTATAATACCAAAGATAAACCCCAAGAGGACTTCACCAACGCAACCCTAAGGAGTACTCCAACAACAAGGTACATTCCGACAGTGAAAAAACTGATGACGATCAGCAGCAGTGAGTCCTCAGACTCCGAATCAGACACCGAGAACATTGCAACAATGCCAAGAGGGAAAACACCTGTCAACAAGAAAAAAGTTACAACTCCAAGAAGAAGGAGGTCATCAGTCTCGTCGGGGGAGCAGGGTGGTTTGACTCCCCCGAAGCAGAAGAAGTTGTCCCCAACAACGCCCTCGAACCTTCTGGATCGCCTTAACTTGGACTCTCCTGAGGGGGCTCTTCCCTCCAGATCTTCAGGGAAAGATCAATTGACCCCTAAAAGACTCTTCACCCCCCAAGTGTCCTCGAAATATCAAAACGCGAGGAAAGCGCTGCACAGTTCAGCCCCTGAAAGCCTTCCCGGGAGGGAGGAAGAGCTTGCCAAGCTCGAGGAATTCATCAAAGAATATGTCAAGGGAAATAAATCGGGATGCTTGTACGTGTCCGGGCCTCCTGGCACCGGCAAGACCGCGAGTTTATCCAAAATTATGCTGAAACCTGAATTAAAATCTGCTTTCAAGACTGTTTATATTAATTGTACGACGATGAAGTCAGCGGGAACGATTTATGGAAAGATAATTCAGGAGTTGGGGATTGAGGCACCCAAATCTGGTAAGAATAATAAGACTGCCATTGAAAAATATCTTGTGGCCACTCACAAAATGGTCCTTCTGGTTCTTGATGAGATTGATCAGCTGGAGAGCAGGAGACAGGCAGTTTTGTACTCGATATTCGAATGGCCATCGATACCAAAGTCTAAAATACTGCTGGTTGGCATTGCCAATGCCCTTGATCTCACCGACAGGATTCTACCCAGGCTGCAGGCTAGATGTCAATTGAAACCTAAGCTGATGCACTTTCCTCCATATAGCAAGCAACAAATTGTGGAAATTATTTCGGAGAGGTTGAGAGAGGCCGGGGTAGAGGAGATATTCACGGGAATAGCCATGCAGATGCTGGCCGGAAAGGTTGCTGCTATCTCAGGAGATGTCAGAAAGGCGTTGGATATTAGCAGGAGGGTCGTGGAACTTGCTGAGTCGCACAAGAGCCAAGTACTTCAGCCTGCTGTTGATAATCGTAAGCATTTTTTTGCATTCCATAATTTATTTTGTCTTTAATTACATTTTTATAATGACATTTTGTTTATTGTTCTTAGAAAATAACGTAGGGAGTCCAAAGAAAGTAGCGCCCAGTACGGAGAAGCCTGTTGACCTGAAAGAAGTTGTGGCTGTGTTAAATGGAGTCTACGGTGGATCTCAAAATATTGAAAAGGAAGAAGACACTTTCCCACTCCAACAAAAACTCCTGTTGTGCTCACTGATGTTAATACTCAACAAAGGACGTAATAAAGACGTTACCGTTGGCAAGGTGAGTACTCTGTACAAAATTTTATCCTCGTTGTACTTAAATTACTGATAATGAATTTTTCAAATTGCAGCTGCATGAGGTATACACAAAAGTCTGTAAAAAACGAAATATCCTCTCGGTCGACATATCTGAATTTGTTGGAATTTGTTCTCTGATCGAAACCCGGGGAGTTGTTTGTATTGCTGGGAAAAAAGAACCCCGCCTGTGTAAAGTAAATCTTCAATGGGATCAGGAAGAGCTCGGTGCAGCTCTCCAAGACAAAAATATGATGGCCGATATCATCAACGACGCCACGTGCCTTTAAAATAGTTACGTGCATATTTTAAATTATCACTTATCGATTTGCAAAATCTGTGTAGTGAATCGTTATGTTTGTGTGGTTTTTGACGATCAGTATGGAATAGACGATTGTTATGTTATACTTGACCATGAATTACTCATAACCTAATCACTGTTTACAAATTGAATAAATTTTTTAAACAATTGAAATGAAAATTATACGAAGTGTCTTAATTATTCCCCATCGGATGATTAATTTTAAAAAACAAAAATGATTAATATTCACTATGAATTTGAACTATCGTAGATGATTTTTTTTAATTATCTCATTTGATTTTATTTTAAAAATCGTACGTTGTTGCTAATTATATAGCAGTGCGTTATCAATATACTAAGGTGGGATTCGGGAAATCTGATAGACCAGCAGACAGTAAAAATATTCCACACGCCCTCTTTGTCTACTGTCTTTGTCGACCGGTCAACGTAACCTGCCGGTACACGGAGCCAAAATAATTTTTTTATTCAATTGTCGTTATAAAATTGAGAAAAACCCTAATAAACAAAGATGGCACTCAATGTACTTAAATCACGAGGTATTCCCTGTATTATTAAAAAATTACAGAGTCAAGTAACAAGCTCCTTAGCTATCAGACTGTCTGTAAACGACCCGATCGTTCGTAATTATGCTCAGGTAAAATATTTTCATTATAACAGAAAATCTAACACCAATTATTTATATTCAGTTAATTAGAATATGCATCACTTGATTCTCACACATTATTACATTTTTCATTTTTGACAGACGAATTTCCGTTCAATCATCCCAGTTTGATTTCCTTTACGTAATCCCCCTGCTATTTAAAATTAGATTCGAAAACAGGAAAGTAAGATTAAAACTTATGAAAACAAATGATTAATGAATAAACAAAAAAAACAACAGTCTTGAGATGCAAATTGCATGCCACAAATTTTTCGTTTATTAAATCTCTTCTCACTACTTCATTACCAGTATCTAATCTCTATTATTCACTTCTATGTTTGTGTTGAATTTGTATTGTTAATATCACACTCTTGCTTATCACCTTCGAAACCTTTCACTCTATGCTCTCAAGCATTGAGACACCAGTTCTTCATTCACCTCCGGCGGATTAAGACGTAATTATTTCTTGTTTGTTAACCGACGATGATGGCTAGTCCAAATGCACAGGTGAATTTAAAGTGATTTATTCAACTTTCATTACGGAAGTTTCTCACATGTCTCCGGTTTTATTTCTAGGGAAGTGATAAGGGCTTTCGAATTGAACGTGATACCTTCGGGGAATTAAAAGTACCAGCGGATAAATACTATGGAGCACAAACGTTGAGGTCTGTTATGAATTTCCCGATAGGAGATAGCTTTGAGCGGATGCCGGTAATTAAATTGCCCTTCAATAATTATTGTGTAAAATTACTGAATGGATTTTATTCTTGAAAACAATTTTTTTATGAAAAAAAAATCAATCCAAGGCAATTGGCACAGCTTGTTCAATAGTAGTCTAGGCATCAGGAATTTTAATAGAATGAATGGTAACATGTTTTCTAACGGTAAACTTTGATTTGATTGCATTTCTTAAAACCCATCCACAGTATGGGGTAATCGTCGCAATGGGAATTTTGAAAAAGGCAGCAGCCGAAGTGAACAAGGAGTTTGGTCTGGACCCAAAGATATCCGAGGCAATAAGTAAAGCCGCAGACGATGTGATAAGTGGAAAACTGTACAATGATCATTTTCCCCTGGTGATCTGGCAGACAGGCTCAGGAACCCAATCGAATATGAATACCAACGAAGTCATTTCTAACCGAGCTATTGAAATTTTGGGTGGAGTGCTGGGCTCCAAAAGCCCGGTGCACCCCAACGACCACGTGAATATGTCTCAATCGTCCAACGATACTTTTCCCACGGCAATGCACATTGCAGTCGCCCTCGAGATAAACAAAATTCTGCTCCCAGGACTTACAAAGCTACATGCGGCCCTTGATGAGAAGGCCAAAGCCTGGAACGATATTATCAAAATTGGAAGAACTCACACGCAGGACGCTGTCCCTTTAACACTGGGTCAAGAATTTTCAGGTAAATAATTTTTTGGAACGGTTCCCAAGTGCTTCCTTTCAACTATTTTACAGTCCTATCATTCACCTACACTTTGCATAATAAATTTTTTATCTTGTTAATAAATTAAAGAAATGTCTCCATTAATGTCAAGTATAACTCTATCAAAGATTATTCACCAAAAACAGTATGTTGATTTAATTGTCAACAGCATACGCCACACAGGTTGAATATGGAATCGCAAGAGTCAAGGACACACTCCCCAGACTATATCAATTAGCCTTGGGAGGAACAGCCGTGGGAACTGGCCTCAACACGAGGAAAGGCTTTGCGGAAAAAACAGCCGCTAGAATCGGCCAACTCACGGGTTTACCCTTTGTCACCGCCCCAAATAAATTCGAGGCTTTAGCAGCTCATGATGCCATTGTAGAGGTCCATGGGGCCTTGAATACTGTCGCTGTTTCTCTTATGAAAGTAACTTGCCATGTCTTACTCAATTCTTTAATGGATATATACATCAGTGCTGTCACATATGGCAGCCTGCCACAATGGTTTTACTCAAATGTTGTTCTTTCTCTCTTCTCTCAAGATTGCTAATGATATAAGATTCCTCGGCAGTGGTCCTCGATGTGGTCTCGGTGAGCTATCGCTCCCAGAAAATGAGCCTGGAAGTTCCATAATGCCTGGGAAAGTCAATCCAACGCAGTGTGAGGCAATCACGATGGTCTGCGCTCAAGTTATGGGCAATCACGTGGCAGTCACTGTCGGTGGAAGCAATGGGCACTTCGAGCTCAATGTCTTCAAGCCTGTGATGGTAGCTAACACTCTTAGATCTGTGAGACTCATCGGCGATGCTGCTAAATCGTTCACAGACAATTGTGTTTGTGGAATTCAACCGAATATCGAGAATATCAAAAAGATTATGAATGAGAGCTTGATGCTGGTGACCGCCCTCAATCCGCATATTGGATATGACAAGGTTTCAATTGCAATTTCACTGTGGAGATTCGTGTGTGGATAATGAGAAGGAATGGATTTTTCTCCACACGAGTTTCCCTAGTTTCAAAGAAATGCATAATCATAAAAATGCTAATCTGATTAACTTCCTTCTATTAATTTTTTTTCAGGCCGCGAAAATTGCCAAACAGGCCCATAAGGAAGGGCTAACGCTCAAAGAATCAGCCCTCAAGAATGGCCTGACAGACAAACAATTCAATGATTGGGTTAGACCAGAACAGATGTTGGGACCCAAGTGAAGACCTTTCAGCATTTTGTAATTTTCATCATTTGTCCAGTAAAAAATGAAACAATAATTCATGCATAAGAGAGAATTAATCGCCATTCAAAATTTTCAATTAAAAAATTGACGAAATACATCGTTCTATCATTCCCTAATCTTATTCCCAAGGGCAATCCATTTGTATTTGTATAGATAGGGGAGGGTTACTATCAGTAAGAGGTCAGAGATCATGGAAGATAATGGGGTGAGTCAAATTTCGTGGCATTTTCAACTGTATTTACAGCGTTTCCAGTGACAGTTGGAACGTGAAAATGTTGTGTGCCATTAGAAATAATTTTGTGAGGAAAATTGGGGTGAGGAATTTCGTGGGTGTTGTCGGGGTGCCCTTTGAGAAAGGCCAGGTAATTACTCTTAATTTCATACATTCAAAATTATACTATATATTAATTCAGCGAGGTGAGGAAATTTTCATAGAAATGTCGATGAATATTTTCTCATTGCTTTTCTTCTACTTGGTAGCGAAAGGAGGGGGTCGCGCTGGGGCCCGATGCCATCAGAAGGGCCGGTCTTATTGATGAATTAAAAAATTTAGGTAATAGTTCAATACGATTGGCAAACTAGTCACTTAATTTCCTGAATACTCATTGAAAGAAATTTGTTTTGTTACTCGGCGAAACTATGAATTGTCCGGCAATATCTACCAGGTCTGGACGTGAAAGATTATGGAAATATAAAATATGAGCCTGAATCACTCCCTGGAATAGACAATATGTCCCACTTAGGGGAAGTAGCAGCCTGTACCAGAGAATTATCTCAAGCTATTCAGAATATTATCAAAGAAGGTAGGAAGGCTGTCACTTTGGGAGGAGATCACAGTGTGGGGATTGGGGCGATCGATGGGCACGTAAAGGTAAGAGAAATCGATATTTATTATTATGTATTATGTAAAGAATAATCAATCAGATACGATGAAATATTCCAGGCAAAAGGAAACATTGGAGTTCTGTGGGTAGATGCCCATGCAGACTTGAATACTAATAAAACTAGTGATAGTGGTAATGTTCATGGAATGCCAGTTGCTCTTCTAACATCTGAATTATCAGATTATTGGCCTCATCTTCCTGGAATGGACTGGCAAATGCCTATGTAAATACCCGAAATTCACGATCAAAAGCCCACCATTTCGATGAATTCACAAATCAAGATGTTTTTTTTGTCAGGTTGTCGATTAGAAATGTAGCTTACATTGGTCTTCGATCAGTGGACAAATACGAAAGATTGGTGATTGAAAAATTTGGGATAACTGCGTTTGGGATGGAAGATGTCGAGAGATACGGTGAGAACCGATATTTTGGAGAAAATTATAAGTAATGCTCAAGTCAAACATAAATTTATCTGAATCTTTTTAAAATATCATTTGTCTCCTCTGAAAGTTCCATGACTGGAATTTTTGAATCATTATATGAAGACTGAAATCAAATATTCTAGGAATCCACGAAGTCGTTCACATGGCTCTGAAAAAAATCGATCCTCACTCCGAGAAATCTTTGCATGTCAGCTTTGACATTGATGCCTTGGACCCCCTAGAAGCCCCCAGTACAGGAACAGCAGGTATATCTTCTGATAAATCACAACACCATTGAGAATTATCCAAAATTAATCTTTAATTATTAACTTGAACGCTCTCCTTCAATAAAATATTGTCAGAGGCAATGACGAAAATTTAATAAATTACAGTGAGGGGTGGATTATCTCTACGAGAGGGAATCCACCTAATGGAGGAGGTTTACAGAACGAATCGTCTGAATGCGATCGATCTGGTTGAGGTGAACCCCGAAATTGGCGATGAGCGAAGTGTTAAATTGACTACAGAGGCAGCAATTCAGATTTTACAAGCTGGCCTCGGTTACACAAGAAGAGGGCTCAAGGTTCCTCCCGGAGTAACTGACATTCCTCTCCAAACGTTTCGGTGATTTTAGAAATCTCCACAATTGTCCCACGATGTCCAACCACAACAAAAACTAACTAGAGATGCTCATTCAACAACTATTTTGCTGAGCTGTTCACAGTATTTTTTGTCTTTTCAGTGTCTCTGATCAATAAATACCACTTCTTCCCAGAATCAGCCTTATCTTCCACCGTCACTTCAACCTTCGACACGTGAAATTCGTTGGTCGCTGGATTTGTGATCGTAACCCAGTAGACGATGTTCCCCCGGGCCTTGGGACCACTGATTGGCAGTGTATACCATTTTTTGTTGTCTATCTGCCCATAGGCGTTATTGTCACCAATATCAAGTCTCCCAATTTTATAAGACTCACCCAGACGAGATTTTATTCCCGGATGATCATTCACAAGTTTCATTACCTCCATGTGAGACGCCGACTGTTTTATTTTGTCCTGGATCAACCACCTGGTGATGTAACCGCATATTGGAATCGCAAATCCGCCTGCAATTATGATTTTCCCTAACGTTTGTACTGGTGGTACCCCCATTCTTTAATTTTTTATGTCAATAACTCAATTGTGGGAAATTTCACTCACACTCTTTGGGACCAATGAGGTTAGTTTAGTTAGGTTATGTTGATATGTACACATATGTATTTTTTTTATGTAAGAACAGAAAAATGGATTTAGAATAAAATCTCTCAATATCGTCTCACTAGCCCAAATTTCTACGAAAAAATATTCTGTCTAATTAATAAGCCTTAAAACCCATTAACTCTTCTTATCATGTTTTCATATAAATAAATAATAATCACGAAAACTAATAATAATAAAGAAATATATTCGACGAGTGTATAAAAAATTCTTTTTATCAATAGCTTACACAAGAATATAAATTGCAATGTATATTTTATAACTTCTTTTACGAACTTCTAAGTATTTTATTCAGATAAACTATTTTCTGTCGATTTTTGTACGTTTGGGAGTAGGATTATCAATGAAACTATCCTCCCGATTTTTTCTCAAACTTCGTCTGAGGGGTCCACTCCCCTCAACCTTCACCTTAGAAGTTCCTGGAGTCGAGTTGGAAAACTTCTTGCTTCTTGACTCAGTCTCCTCATTATCTGGGGATAAATCTTTTCGCTTCGATGACCTCGACGAAGTCCTCCTTCTCAGACTCTCCTTGCTGGGAATACTGGACGAATTCCTTTGAGTACCCGCATCATCATCAGCATCTTCCTCACCCTCAGACACCACTTCCTCATCACTGTCGTCAGTCCTTGTCTTTTTTTTCCTATCTTTCTTGCCCTTGGTCTTACTGACAGTTCTTTTCAATGGTACTGCAGGTGGTGGCATCACCTCCCGGTCCTCATCATCTCTGTCTTTATCCTTCTCTTCCTCATCATTCAATACCTTTTCAATCTCACTCTCCAATTGAGCACAATTTTCCCTGGCCTCTGCTTTTTTTCTGGTACTATCAACAATGTCTTTCAAAGCCTTCTGGACCTCTCTGATATGTAATTTATTCTTGATTAGAGGCAATTTACTGATGAGCGTAGCAATCCCTTTCTTTCCCAATTGCAGCAACGACAAGCAATAAGCGAGATCCCTGCACTGTCTGTCAGTCGTCGCCATTTTCAGCCTCTGGAAAATTTTATCTAACAACGCGTCGGTCTCCCTTTCCTTGGAGAGTAATCCTAGAATATGCTTAACAATTTCATGAAGATCATCCTCCGGAATATCCACGTCCGTGGTAGTCAATCTTGATAAGATATCAGGAAGAATATTATAAAGAACATTCCCCTTCTGAGCCAAGTCATTGAAGAAATGCTTGGCATCTAGTCTGATCTGCTGATCCTCATCAACAATGCACAAAGCCATCTCTGACATCTGCCCCTTAACCCTTATCATCTCGCGTTTAACAAGACTAGAGAGTACCCTGACGGCAGTGCTCCTCACTGACACTTCCTTGTCCCTCAGCCTCCCATAAAGATGTGCAGTCCAGGGCTCAACTTCATTGGGAAATCTTGTCATAAGATCAGCCAGACCTACTAGAATATTTCCTCGAATCTCTGGAAATGAAGATCTCTCGAGAATAGTAATCAACAGCTGGAGGTGCTGTTGACAGAATTCAGCAGATATGGCCATCATTTTAGTGAGCGCCTGTACCCCAAATGTCTCAACATATTTACACTTGTATTTCTCTGGATACTGGCAGACATCGACAACGACAGGAACGAACTGACCGAAAAATCCATCATCATTCATTATATTGGATTCCAACTCTGTTTCAATGGCCTCAGCATCGGCGTCATCAGCTGTGGCACCCCCCAATGCCTCCTCACCAGCGTCCTCGCTTACCATGGATTCGTTATCATTGTGCTTGCGATTATGAATCGATCTTCTAGCTTTCCTAGCAGATGAAATGAGTGATGTCGAGGCCGATGAGATGATAGAGACGTTGCTGGAACGAGCAACCTTTCTTCCTTTCTTGGCTTGCAATATTGTATTCCTGCGTTTCAATTCTTTATAAACTGCTGTGTCGAGGTAGACCATATGTCTCATTGCAGCATGGCCAAGGATGTAGAAAAATTTAGCTAAAGCTAACGAATCGACTTCTTGTTCACGCAACTTGCGGTTCAGCTCGGTCAAAATATCTTTTATCAATTTTTCCGGTTGATTAGCAAGATGATAAATAACGCTGATGGCATCATGAGCAAACGAGGTATAAACGTCCACATCGAAAGCTTCGGGGTTAGTCTTCAATAAAATGGAAATGTTCATGAAGATTTTGTGATCGTTCGGATGCCTGAGTGGAGGGGCCAATACGTCCATCGTCTTGATGGTGAGAAGAGCACGGCAGCAGTCTCGAGAAAGTAGAAGGTCCTGATCACCTTCAGTCTGCAGGCCCACTTCGACCAGAACATTGATGTTTCCACTGATGATGGATGGTCGAGTCTTAGCTGCCATAGCAAGGAGAGAAATTGCTGATCTACTGTCTTCCGTTGTTGCTCCGGGTATTTTTTTAGCAAAGGTATGCCACATCATGAGAAGGTGATCGTCATTTAAGTCCTTATTTTCAAGCCAAATGGCTATGAGATGAGCTAATGCTGGGCTTTGACCAGGTTCGAGACCTCTGAAGAGATTTATGAGTCCAGCAACGGTCGAAGATATTGTCGCCTTCTTATTGTTGTTCATCAAGTAGATGTCCCTGTAAATAATCGCCACATTATTTCGAACTGATTCCTCCCTGCTGAAGACTTGAGACAAAGCTCTTCTGATCCCCGCATCTGCCCCTGGAATTTTCATTTTCACCGCCGTTGACAATAAAGTACAGGCTTCCACAGCCACGGTAACTGTCGGAGAGCATAGCAACAACTTGATTTGACTCAGTGCATTTTCGATTTCAGTTGCAAAGATCTTTGCATTCGTGAAAAATATTAGAATCTTCTTCAGAGAGATTATCTTCTTTACTTGATCCCTGAAATCGGCCGTGGTCTCTTGCTGTTCATTATCGTCTTTGGAAGAGGAAGACTCCATAAAAATAAAGAGCATCATGTGAAGATAGGCTCGTTCTTTCTGGCTATCCTCAAGAATGTCAGCTGCTACGTCCTCCTTCCTCATGATCTTGATGAGCTTCTTCACAGCTGCATGAAAGCTTTTCTGAATAATTAGACTACGTATGTACTCGTATTGCTCATCCTCGTCTAGATCGTCCTCCTCATCATCCTCGTCCTCGTTCTCCGAACTCTCGTCGTCTTGATCAGCAATACAATCTTTAATGGCTTTAACTATCTCTGGGGACAGTTTCTTCCAGAGCTCGAGGCGTTCCTCATGTCCCCTACCTGATGCAGCCACGATGTCCTCCTGCATTTTATCATATTTATTCTGGAACTCTTCTATCTTCTTTTCTACCTCGTGCTTATCGATAAAAGTCTTGAACGGATGGCCCTCTAATAACACTCTAAGGAGAACAAGTGCTTGTTTACGAACAGTCGCTGATTTTTCAGTTAGATGCTGAACAGTCCTCCTCATTATAGAGGCGAAACGCTCTACAGGAATGGCTTTCTCGCAGCACAATTTCTGTAGGACCTGGAACACTTTGGACCGAACGTAGGTATTGATGTCTGCTGTGTGGGACTCGAGGAGGTCGAAACACTCGTTGCGTTTTATTCTTTGTTCATTAGGCAAATCATTTCCCGTTAGGGCTTTTAATATGACGACTCCCAAGACGTTTATCGCGCAGATTCTCATGGAGTAGCAGTCGTTTGAGAGATAATCAGTAATGTTGTTGAGGATGAGAAAGACCAGTTCCGGTTTGATTGTTGCTATTGTCTCCAGAAATGAGGAAACATTTCTTGCTGAGGTATCATCGAGACTCGTCTGTTCAATCTCTCTGGCCAGCTCAACTATGAATCCTGGACAGTTGTTTGAAGAAACCATTTCAACGACACCCTGAGCTAGATAGGACCCCAAGGACTCGTGCATTTTCACCAGTTGGATAATTTTAATGGTACAGGTAATGTTGTGGAGGTATCGTTTGACAAGCACTCCGAGAATCTGAAAGATTGTCGTTCTGACGTCGGATTTTCCTTTATTCTCCTTGTCGTTCTCCAGAATTTTGTAGCAAACATCGGCTATCAGCTGAACGAATGCTTCTTCGACAATTGGTGGTGTCCAGAGGTTCTGCAGAGGGAGTTGCAGCCAACGGTGTATGGTGAGCAGGGTCTTGTCTCTACGAGGCTCCCACTCTTCCCTTTCTGGCGCTTTGGAGTTTTTCTTCTTTTTCCTGGTGTCCTGGGAGATTATCTCGAGGTTTGCCGTTTTGTCCTCCAAGGAGCACATCAGCGAGCAGAGAAGGTACGCGTACATCTTATTCATACAGAGGTACTCTGTACGAGATTCGCCGGTAGGGAAATTCTTTTCCATATCACCTACGAGGAACTCTACGGCCTTTGATAGTCTATCGAAAGCACGAACTGTTTGGAAGTTCTCCAGTTTGGTTCCATGGATAAGAACTGAGAAGAAATCGTCAAAGTGTTTGAGAATGAATTTTGGACCTTCATTGCTGAGACTGGGCCTTGTCGCTGTGAGGGAGAAGGGGACATATTAATTAGAATTCATGAAACAAACAAACGAGTATTTTGAGAAGGAAAATTATTTCACAATCAGGTTATGGTTTATGAAAGTTCGGTGAACAAATGAAGAGTTTCACTTATAATTGTTCCAATTACCATCCAATGCGAGTGTGATGGCATGTACAGAGGTAATATCCTTCACATGATACTGGCCAGGTCGGCGTTTCAGAAGGTCGTCTTTCCTCAGAGGTATAACGAATTGCATATTGGCGGAATAATATCTGTTGTTTAAATCACACTAGTCACATTTCCTCAATACCTCTCTAAAACGAATCTTCGAAAACTCCAGTTTTGATGAATTACTAAATATTTAATTGACAAAACAATTTGAAAAGCGCGATTCAGCACAACTCGAAATCACATTAGATGGACGCCAAATTGAACGGCCGAAATTGAAGACGCTAGTGAATGGCAAGACATCAACGGCACACCAGCATATTTGGGCATGTGTGAGCGCGTGTGTGTACATTTATTGACGGCCATATTGGCACAATGCAGCGCCCCCATAAATATTCAGCAGTCATTCCATGGGTCGGTGTAATTTTTGAAATCACTGTAGGCAACCACACACCGGTGAAACCGTCAAGTATTGGAGGATTTTTTTATTGTTGCTATCGCGGCCAGCCTGGGGCGCCAAAACTTTGAGATACTTATGTGTCTATGAACAATGGCAGAGCATCGTCAAGGAGATAGACTGAGAGTCCCCTCTTAACTTCATTTGTGCACAAGAAATTGCAACAAATTATTTTCAGGCTGCAACACCAGTTCCGCATGGTGGGGAGCCTTTGGCAGACTCCAGAAGGAACTAGGCGGCATGGAACATCAAAACAAATAGTAGCAGACCAATAATAATCATTAGATAATTTGCAAAACTGGCTGGAGTTGTGGAGGATGCTGCAAGGTAATTTAATTAGTGAAAGTTTCTCCCCCTTTTCCAGCAAATCCCCATTTTCAATCAATTAATTGAACGAGAGGCTAACACGCGAACTGCAGTTGATAATCAATTCAATGTTGAGTGAAGACAACTGAGCGAAATTCTTAATTGAAGTGAGGTTAAGCGGTTCGGGATTATTATGACAAGGCCACGTATCAATTGTTGTTATCAGGCGCCTGTTTAATGGGACATTTGGTCCAAAGAACATCAGAAATTCGTAGAATACTTGCATAAGCTTGTCTCCGTGAATTATGACTTTGTTAACTGCTTGACGATTGACGTACATTTTCATTAATATTTGGGAGTATAGTGATTAGAGTTATTGCAATTGTCGGAGTATTTGGGGGTTAATCATGTGGCTGGCAAGATTTATACTTGCGTCATAAGTGGATCACGGTGATTATAGTGATTAATGTTAGGTGCGATTGTGATGATTGTGTTTCTCTCCATGTTTTATTTTATTGGTCTTCATTGTTTCTTCTATTCGGACTCCTTGATGTTATTGACTAGAGGACAATGGGCTGGGGGTTGAATGAATGCAGTAGACAATTGTTAATTATCAACAGTTGAGTTCGAAGGTCAGGTACTTTATCAACTTTTTTCGCTTCATTTAGTTTGTTTACGATCGAGTCTTTTTATCCTCGTGTTTTTTGATAACTCAAGAGTCGAGCGGCAAAACGACGAGACGACGATTGATGATTGCTCCATTCTAAGCGTAATTAATGAAGTGTGACAATAGTTACGGAACCATGTCAACAGCAATGAAATTTTTGTGTCAGTGCGAACTCCTTTTCATGTGTTAATGGATTCTGGAGAGACTTCCCAAAAAACGTCAAGAAAACCTACTTTATTTCAATTTCTCACTTTCTCACGCTCATGATTTTAACATTAGGCTATCACCTACCGAAGAAAATCCATAAATTGTAATTTATTTATCACTCAGGCGATGCATAGTTAATGAAGGGCACCAGCAATACGAGTGAAAACGATTTTAAGGAACAAGACTGTCAACATGGTCAGCAAACTGCCACAGGAATTCAGGAGATATCAGAGAAATCGACAACAGTTGAGACATATTTTCAAAGAGACTCAACGCACTTTGGATGTTATTAATCATGAAAATTTCTTTCCCGATGGTAATTATTTTATATTTTTAGTTAAGCACCTGGGGAACTTTTCATTATTGTACCAGCAACTGACATTTGCTTGGACTTCCCATCAATAATCTACACATCACGATATAATCTCTCCATGAATTCTAAATTCTTCATATTCTCCCAATTCTTTCAATATTTTGTTTGGAGATTAAAACGCGCCCTTCAACAGCATATTTATCATTCCGCTTTATCAAACGAGATAAGTCTACTGAATGCCAATCCAATTTTTTGGCAAATATGCCTGAATTTCAGAGAAATGGATACTTCCGCACTTGTATTACTCTCTTTCCTTCCAGAGAATATAATCGAGGAATTGTTACCCTCCGTAACGCTAGATCGTTTGATCCACATTCTGGACAATCATCCAGCAATAGTGATATCCGGACAAGATTGCAAATCCAAAGCAGCGCTTGTCAATCACCTCCTAGCGGTTGAGATACTTCCCTCGATGGACGGCCAATGGAGGTGGTTAAAATTCGGATATGGTCCCACCAAGCACGTGAGTCTCACACTGGGCCTGGAGTACGAGGTCGTTGACAGGGTCCAGGCAAACGAAATCACCTGGAAGGTCCTCCCCGAAGAAGACCTCATCAAATCCGGTAATGAGGACTCAAACTGTCCCACTATCCTCGATGTGAAACTCAACAGGCCGGTACTGAAGGACAACGTCCAGATTTTTGTCGTTCCTGACATCACAGCCGTCAAGACTTTGGCAAAAGGAACCCTAGGGATCCTCCCGATTTTTCTTTACGCCTTAAGTGATCATCCCTTGACAGACGAGAACACTGCAGAATTACGAGAACTGAAGGAAACTTATCCTTACACTCCCGTGCTCTTTGTCTCGTCCCTCATTAATACAATTCTCGACAATGTGGATGGAGACCTCACCGAATCGGAACAACACCGTCTCCAAAGTCAGTCAGAAGCCTTTGCCCCTTCATCCCCACCGGAGTCCTTCAAAGAAGACGAAAAGTTGAATCTAGAAAAAATGAATTCCCTGGGTCACACCTGGCTGGATCAACTTGGAGACCTTGGCTTCCTTAGAATGGAGTCTGAGGAAGTAGATCAGATGAACTGGATAGTAGGTGGACAGTACACCAACTCCTCAGACCTCGTCGAGTCCTACTCAAAGATCGATCGAGTTCTCTATTTCACTCGAGGCTGCCTCCGAAGCTATTTAGTCAACGCTGGCAATTATCTCAATGAAATACATACGACATCTCTGAGGAAGTTCATTCTCAGTGCCTTCGACATGGCTCGGGAAATCCAAATAACCCCCAGGAGAATCCAATATGCCCAGCAGAAAGAAAACGAGCTCTATACTAGTCTGATGAGTGTGGTGAGTAAAAATCAAGAGGAATTATCCGAATTGATTCAAAATATAATTGAAGAGATGAAAAATGGGGTTGAGGAAGTCGACGATGATCCTTATCGGCATCAGAGTGCCTTAGCAGCCGAGAATTCGGAGAGAAATGAGTGGCATGCCACTGTCAGGTCAGCTACAAGCGAGGTGCAACGGTTGGTTCTCAGTAAATTGAGTGAAAAGGTCGCTAAACAATTAGTAACCTCTGTCAATTGCCTTCGGGAGAATTTTTTCGGAACTTTACAACGATGTTTACTGGAGTTAGAAAAGAGTTACGATCAGGATGGAAATCTCCTCGCCAGTGATGCATTGAACCAGATTTTATCAGCAGCGTACAATGTCGAACTTCATAATTCATCACCATCGTTGGTCCATTCCTTTCTGGAGAGGCTCAGGCAGCTGTTTAAGGCTATGCCTCTCCCCTGGGCCCCAACTCCGACTCTGGATGCCTCCTGGAGGAGGAAGGTCACTGTAGATGTCCTGAATTCGCTCTCGGCTGCTAGATTAGCGAAAACTATCTCCACACAGTTCAGGGATAAAATAAAGTCCTCTCACGATGCCTTTCATGCAGCTCTGAGATCACTGGAGAATCATTACTCTGGAAAACTGGAGAGAACTGAGGAGCAGAGAGTGGCCATCAGGAAGATCCATGCGCCGAGACTTGCGAAATTGGCTTTGGAGTCAACTTCTATGAGTGATATGGTCAGATTTGGCATTCCCCATCAGGGAAAGGAAATCGGAAGGGGTCAGTATGGAGTGGTTTTTGCTTGTGACGGATGGGGAGGAGCTCCTGGACCTTGTGCTGTCAAGTCGGTTGTCCCTCCTGACGAGAAACACTGGAATGATCTTGCCATGGAGTTTTATTACACTAGGACTATTCCCGATCACAAGAGAATTGTCAAGCTGAGGGGATCTGTAATCGATCATAATTATGGTGGGGGATGCGGACTAGGTGCTGCAGTTTTGTTAATCACCGATCGGATGAGTCGAGATCTTTACTGTGGTATAAGGGCTGGTCTGAACTGGCTGGAAAGAATACAAATCGCTATCGATGTTCTTGAGGGCATCCGGTATCTCCATTCTCAAGGACTGGTGCACAGAGATATTAAGCTGAAAAATGTGCTTCTGGATATGGAAAATCGAGCAAAGCTGACTGATCTTGGATTTTGTATCACTGAAGCTATGATGTCGGGCTCTGTGGTCGGAACTCCTGTTCATATGGCGCCAGAACTGCTTTCCGGACATTATGACAGCAGTGTTGATGTTTATGCTTTCGGAATTTTGTTTTGGTACATTTGTGCAGGTCACACTAGGATGCCCTACGCCTTTGAAAATTTTCAGAACAAGGAGCAGCTCTGGGGGAGTGTTCGAAGAGGTAAACAAATAATTTTTCTTCCCGCCGAACTTATTTACGTCTCGTTCCTTGAAATATACCTCCTTTTTTGCGAAAAGAAATTTTTGAACTGATCGCTGATATTATTGTCCGGATTAGGTGTAAGACCTGAACGTTTAACTCACTTTGATGACGAATGCTGGACTCTCATGGAGCAATGCTGGTCTGGTGAGCCCTCGAAACGACCTCTTCTCGGTGCCATTTTACCAGTACTGGAATCAATTCGTGAAAAGGCTGAATTAGGCAAGTCCATGACAGAAATCGACGCAGTCAGGCTACCCAGCTCGCCGTACTCGTTATCAGACACAAGAAGTCCAGCTTTAGCATTAGCTGAGCCCAATAACCAAAGAGGCACCATGGCAAGTCCTCTTCCAAGACGTAGACCATTAAGAGCTCTCAAACATCCTGTCCTACACATGACTAATCTGTTTCAAACTAGCGTGTGCTCGAATCTCTATGTTCAAATGCGCGAATTCTAAGTCCTGTAATTTTACTTACGCTCATTTTGGAGGGCAAAATTTTTAAAGACTGGTAAATATCGAATATTTTTTAAACAAATATCCGTGAAAGGGAGGAAATTACCTTCTAAACTTACCTTTTGTGCTGTTTTTTCTACTTTACTACGATTTGGTTTGAATTTACTGAATTAAGACACAGTTGGTATTTCTATTAGTCGATTTTTATACTTTTCCTATGACCTTATTAGGTTGTATTACTCAACGTACGATACCAATTAATCGCGTTTGGTAATTTTTTAAGAAAACCGTTAAAAACATAGAGATAAAGTCAAAAAAAATACTTGTGCTCTCTCAACGGCGCGTGCTGGTTAATGATGTCACACAAAATGCAATTAGTCTCGATATCAGTCCAGCAGTGTGAAAAAATTTTTCATCTAATAAGGTTTCATGATAAGCGATAAATAATAATCATGTGATACATAAACATAACAAGGCAAGCCCATAGTCCATTGACACGGTTTTACTACTGTCATGGACATATTGTATTTGCCTTTCTCATGTTGTCTATAAGTAATAACCATCCGTGGTTGCTCCTCATCCTTTATCGTTTCCAGTTCCCAAAGAGTTTCGAGTCTCTGTTATCAGCTTACGACGTTCTCGAACGCGAATACGAAATGTTGGATAATTGGAAAAATTATTAATAACTGTGCATATATTGTAATATTTTCCTATTTTTGTGTTTGAAAAATTTTTGAATAAAGAATATTACTGTTATGAAATTTCGGACTCGTCGTTCGTACGTCGTTTCTTATGTGTCTACCTCTTTTTCGACTTGTTTATTCATTTATTAACAAAATCAGCCTTTCCTTATCCAACTGCAGAATTCGAATTTCCAGGATCAAGAGGAAATTGCATAGAATACTTTTATTAAATTTTTTTTAGATTATGAAAATGGAAAAATCCTATCACGGTCATGTTGGACTTCATTACTAAATCTTCTTCTTTCTGTGATTTATAATATTTCAGATAGGCTCAACGTTCTATACTTCAGCGTCGACTAGCACCGAGTACTTCAGCGTTGAGCCTGTATCAGAGTCGAGCGAAGTAGACGAGACCTTCTATCCACTATCGACAATACCTTGCGATATTGGAAAGGATGTAGTACATAATAGTGATGTGATATTTTAATGTATGCAGGATTTTTCCAAGTGTACAAAAAATATTTTAGTAACTTTGTATATACATTTGGTACTAATTTATTCTATATTTATTCATCAAATTATCTCGAAACCTTTTGTTATCGTAAAGAAGCTGTGATTTAATGTTTTTATTCTAAGCTAAATTTTAATTCTCTTATTTTCATAAATTTTTTCAATTACTCGTTTATGTCTGTGCCAAACCCTCGATTTTGTATTGTGAATAAAAAACACTTTTGTATGAACATGATAAGTTTATTGAATCCTATATAATAAATTCAACTTAATAGATCTAGACTATTCTTCGCCTTTTCCAAATCATGAAGGAATTTGTAAAACTGGCTTAGAGTCATCTCGGTAAATACATCAGACTTTTTTCCTTTGTCATCGAGAAGCAATCGAAGTTGGAGGAAAGTTTTGCCGACCTTATCAGACTCACTGCTCGTCGCAGTCACTGAAAAATTGTATCTATTCAGCCAATAATACATGAGAATTTTCTATCTCAATAAATCTATTAGATGAATAATTGCGTTTCAGGTCGGTAGTCAGCTTTGACATAATAAACAATTATGTCGTTTTGGACTAGACACCGTGGAATAGGTTATGCTCACCTCCGAATTTCCATGAGACATCAACAATTTTACTCGCACTCACTTCCATAATTAATTTCCATCTATGATACTGCTATGATATTTAGTCACTCGTTTGTTGTGATTTTTCGACTCATAACCCTTAATTTTCTCAAGTGCCCAGCTTCGTTTATCTCCGGCCCCGCAAGTTTTTCGATTGGTCTGTATGCTCGACCCGTAAAGACCCGATATATTTAACGGGTTTGTATCTCTACACAGCTATTTACTCTCTTATTTTATCCGGAATAATTTGATTGAAGCAAAAAATATTGTTACAAGTCAATTGTTTTCCGCTTGGAAAGGTATCAGAGGCTAGGAAATATTTAATTATCATGTCCGACACATTCGAGATAAGGAAACTACTCTATGGAAAAACGTCGTTACCGAGGACAGAGAGACCACCGGATTCTGCTTTCATCGGTGAATTCAGAGAAAATGAATTCCTACGTAACTTTCATCTTGATAAGGTAATGTGAATTTGTAGAAAGTCCTTAATGGCGTCAATCATTTATAAAAATCATAGGCAATAGGATTTCCGAAAAAAATATCTCAATAATGTATAATACCTAAGGATCAAAATTCAATTTAGGAATAAATGGCAAATTTTTTATTTTAACTCTATGAGGTATCCGTGCACACTGTGGGCATGTCTTCCCATTACTTATCCTCAGGTTCGTGCCAGGGAAGTCCAAGAGATGTTTGAAATAGCGGCGATTCAGACAAAGATAAAAGAATTGAAAAATGTGGAGAAGTATCGAACGGCCCATGAATGCTACCTCACTCCTCCACAGGGTTTTTACTTTGAAAAAATGAAGGATTATGCAGAGAGACTTCCCGTTGTCGGTCTGACTCTAGTGCGTATTAATTTATCCGATAAATGTAATCCTATAAAATCTAGTGAAGTAATTCCCCAACGATTTCATTTCAATATTCCATGAAAGCTTTTTACAGAGCTGGGAGCGTGAGATAAAGAATCTCATTCCATTGAGACTGAGGAGAAAATTTCCTGAGTTGTATGAACGCTATATGAATGAAACTAAATGCCTTTATCAGGATGTAATGCACGAGATGGGAATGAAGTGTGTTGTATCAATAGGTTTTGATTGGCGAGATGCTGAGGAGTTGCCCTTTAAGTTTGATGGTCGTACACCCCGACGACCAAGATTCATTCAAAATCGCATTAGTCTGGCAACAAAATATTTCTCTCCTCAAAATTTGGTGAAGAATATTTTTGAAAAGTCCCATACACTTCTCCCCCACTTCATCTGTGATTTCACGAGTTATAGAAAGAACGGATTTATTGAAGCAACCAAGTAAAATGAAATTAAAACAGTAATTGAAATTAAATTTAAGGCGACGTGTGAAACAAACAATTTAATCTGTCAATTTTGTCAGATTTTTTCATATCGCCCAGGAAGATATTCGGAAAGGGGAGTTAGCAGTCACAAATACCTACTATGCCTACATTGTAAAACTCCTGACGACTAAGAGATATTTAAATGATATTCCTAATCATTTATTACGCCCATTTCTTCACACCTGTACGAAATTACTAGCCTATCAGGTCACTCGGAAAGTTATCAAGAGTATAAATCATTTCCTAGACGTCATGATTGATTCCTCCATTAGCCCTTTACTGACGGTAAAGATCTTGGTATTTTGGGTAATACAAACATAATGACTATTAACTATTCATTAATTTTTAATGAATTTTTTGTAGTTTGATCTAAAATGTGAGAATAACGAGATGTTTGCATTCCCACGTACCATTGATTTTTCCTCGAGTTTTCATGCACTGCTACACAGATTAGAAGTGGTCGGGGTCTCATTGCCCCCGTTGGAGTCTTGGCTCGGTATGACAACTGAGAGCCAATCCATTCCTGCGGTTTTGCCCGAATGGTTTATTCGGGCCTCCCATGAAAAATTGGCAGGAATACTGCAAATATTATTGGAACCCGTTAATGCTTATGTCGACACTTTGTATAATAAATTCGGAGTCGTTTATAGTCCGCAGACACCCGAAGAGATCGCCATTTTTATTGCTGGAGAACACAGCTTCCAAGATTGTCTCGATAAAATTGAAGAATTTAATGGGTTCATTCGAGAGATCAATAGTTTGGTGAGAGTACATTCCGTAGTGAGAAATCAAATGCTGCCTAAAGTTGAATTTTAATTAATGGTAATAGCACTGAACCCCATTATTGTGTTTTGGATTCTAGACTGAAAACGAATATGTCCCACTGGGGAAATTATTCTTAGAGCCGGCGAAAATTGGTTTGAAGCAATATACCAGAGATATTCTTCAACACGTGATCCAAGAATTAGTAAAAAGACATTGCAATTTTAACATGGAAATCTGTTCGTCGTTCGAGGCTTTGAAAAAGATAGCTTTAAACATTCCTCCAGAGACAAAAGAGTTACTTGAATTGGGTAAGTAATCAGTGATGTATAAAATGTGAAACATGAGCAATGTTTTGCATACATCCAGGTGAGTACATGCTGCATGCCACGACAATCCTGTTGAATGAATTACGGGAGAAGATAAATTTATCCCTGTCGATGATGGCCACTTTGCTCGAGATGACAGCGTTGGATCAGGACCACATTGAATTGAATAATGACACCGTTAATTGGATGACCCGAATAAAACCCGTATTCGAACAAAACAGTTCCATGTTCGAGCAAAAAAAATTTGAGTTGGAGGAGAGGCTGCAGGCGAGGATTGCTGCATTAAATGCTCAAGTTGAAGCCATGTTTCCAAGGCAAATTACATCTCCATCTGTCAATAATTATCATTATTAACTACTTATAATTATTTTGAAGAATTATACGCGTAGGCTGACAATTCTCGATGATATGGACGATGCGACCCGAATCCGCCCCTATATAGAAAACCTGCGAGGTATTGTTCGTAACTTTGATCGTATGGACGCTGAGGTGCAGTGGATAAATTCCGAAGAAGCACTCTTCAAGTTCCCCCAAACGTTCTACCCTCGCATACAAGAGCTTAAAGACATCATTCTCCCCTACTACAGTCTGATATACCGTGCACTCCAGTGGCAAAGAGATCTTGGAGTCTGGTTGGACGGACCGTTCGAGTATCTAGACGCCAATACCATTGAAAGCCGTACAACAGATTACTTTACCGACTTCAACAAACAATCAAAAGCTTATCGAACTAAAATAAAGATGCAGATAGCCATGGGCTATCCGTACACATTTGCCGGGGCTGTGGATGATCCGGATCCCTATCAATATCCAGCACCAATGACTCTGTGTTACCAGTTGATAGAAACGATCAAGTGGTTCAAGCAGTACGTGCCTCAGGCCCTCTGCTTCTGTAATCCTGCCCTTCGGCAGCATCACTGGGACGAAATGTCCTCAGTTGCGGGAGTTGATATCACTCCTGATGCTGGCACAACCCTCAGGAAAATTATAAATATGAACTTGATTGATAATATGGACCAGTACGAAGCGATCAGTAACAGTGCGACTAAAGAACTCGCTCTTCAGGACCTATTGGGTAAGATAAAACACGACTGGGATGATGTTTTCTTCACGACAACTCCTTACAAAGACACTGGAGTTGCAATTCTCACTCAACTCGATGACATTCAGGCTCTTTTGGAGGAGCACATCATAAAAATTCAAGTGATGCGGGGCTCGGCCTTTGTGAAACCCATAGAACAACAAGTCAAGTTGTTTTATGATCTTCTCTTGAGGATTCAGAGTACCATTAATGAATGGACGAACGTTCAGGTGCAGTGGATGTACCTTCTCCCGATATTTTCAAGCAAGGACATCGTCGCCCAGTTACCTGAAGAGGGAGTTATGTTCCAAGAGGTAAATGCCACCTTTCGCAGTGCTATGGCTGCTGTCGCCAAAGAACCACTAGTTAAAGAGACTGCAGGATCAGTGGGTTTGTGCGAAGCCTTGAAGCACGCCAATGAGTTGATGGAAAAGGTCAACGATGGTGTCGCTAATTATCTAGAAAAAAAGCGACTCTTCTTCCCTCGATTCTTCTTCCTGAGTAATGATGATATGCTGGAGATCCTGTCTGAGACGAAAGATCCTCTGAGAGTGCAGCCACACCTGAAGAAATGTTTCGAGGGAATTGCCAAATTAGGATTCAATGACCAATTGGAAATTTTATCCATGTCTAGTGATGATAAGGAAGAAGTACAGTTCCAGGAGATGATATCCACCAGTGCTGCGAGGGGCTGCGTCGAACGGTGGCTCATTCAAGTCGAGGAGCAGATGGTGAAATCGATACGACATGAGATTATGATGAGTTATTTTGATTACGAGACTAATGAGAGGGTTCAATGGGTTCTCATCTGGCCCGGACAAGTTATCATCTGTGTCTCGCAGATTTATTGGAGCATGGAGGTGCAGAATTGCTTGATGACTCACACCTTGACGAATCTCGAGAGTTTGTATAAAAAATTGAGAGCGCAGATCTTTGACATGGTGAATCTCGTGAAAGGTACGTTTCCAATTCATTAAGTAGATATGAAATTGAGTCGGGAAATGTTTGCGACAGGCCAGCTGACCAAGCAGAATCGCACGACCCTCAATGCTCTCATTACCATAGACGTCCATGCCCAAGACGTAGTCAAGTTATTGATCGATAAGGAGATCATTGATGAGACAGACTTTGAGTGGCTTGCGCAGTTGAGATATTATTGGGAGGATGATGCTTTAGTGAGGATTATTAATGCGACTGTACCGTATGCTTATGAGTACCTTGGGAATTGTCCGAGGCTGGTGATTACTCCTTTAACTGATAGGTAAACTAAAAAAAAACAACAAAATTCTCTGTCTGAAATATTTCGTATGGGAATAAAAATTATTGTTTATCCCATGCAACCACTCAATTAGATGCTATCGAACCCTGATTGGAGCCTACTCCCTCCACCTGAATGGGGCCCCAGAGGGGCCCGCAGGAACAGGAAAAACCGAAACAACTAAAGACTTAGGTCGAGCAATAGCAGTGCAGTGCGTAGTATTCAACTGTTCCGACGGTCTTGATTATAAGAACATGGGAAAATTCTTCAAGGGTCTGGCTTCTTGTGGAGCTTGGGCCTGCTTCGACGAGTTCAATCGAATCGAGTTGGAGGTACTGTCTGTCGTAGCCCAACAGATTCTCTGCATTATTCAGGCGGTGCGAGGGCACTTGGACACCTTCATCTTCGAGGGAACCGAACTCCGGTTGAATCCCGCCGTCTACGTTTGCATCACCATGAACCCCGGCTACGCAGGACGATCTGAACTCCCTGACAACCTCAAAGTACTCTTCAGAACAGTCGCCATGATGGTGCCGGACTACGCAATGATAGGAGAGATATTCCTGTATTCTTCTGGCTTCAGCACTGCTCGAGTCCTCTCAGTCAAGATTGTCACAACCTACAAACTCTGCTCGGAACAATTGTCCTCGCAATCGCATTACGACTACGGAATGAGAGCCGTGAAGACTGTCCTGACAGCAGCGCAGAATGTTAAGCTGAAGTATCCAGACGAAGACGAACTAGTCCTTCTTCTGCGTTCAATAATTGATGTCAACCTTCCAAAGTTCCTGTCCCACGACGTTCCTTTATTCGAAGGCATTATCTCCGATCTCTTCCCAGGAGTTGAACTGCCATCACCGAGTTACGATGTCCTGATAAGAGCAGTGACAATGGCAGCAGAGAGAAAAAATCTCCAGCCAGTTGATGCATTTCTCCTGAAGATTATTCAAACCTATGAAATGATGATCGTCAGACATGGATTCATGCTGGTGGGTGATCCCTTTGGTGGTAAAACTTCAGTCTTACACATCCTCGCTGACGCATTGACTCTCATGGAAGAGTGGGGAGACGGCAGTGGAGCAACAACCATCTTCACAACTGTCAACCCGAAATCTATAACGATGGGGCAATTGTATGGGCAGTTCGATCCAGTTTCTTCGGAGTGGACGGATGGGATCTGCGCTGTCGCCTTTAGAAGATACTGTTCTGATGAATCTCTCTCTAGAAAATGGCTGATCTTCGATGGACCCGTTGATGCTGTCTGGATCGAGAATCTCAATACTGTGTTGGATGACAATAAGAAGCTCTGTTTGACGTCTGGAGAGGTCATGCAGATGACCAACGTCATGTCGATGATCTTCGAAGCGATGGACCTCCTGCAAGCTTCACCCGCGACAGTTTCTCGCTGTGGTATGATCTACATCGAGCCTCATGTCATTGGTTGGAGGCCCTTCGTTGAATCCTGGTACAACACACTCGACGTCAAATGGGCGGAGCCCCGTCAAATGGGAATAATGAAAGATCTGTTTAATTGGCTGATCGAACCATCCCTAGAGTTCGTCAGGAAGAAATGTAGGATTTCCTTGTTCTCCGGGCAGATAAACCAAGTCGTGTCAACGACCAATCTCTTCAAGATGTACATAGACGATGCAGTAGAAGAGTCTGACGACTACGAATCGAATATTGAGTTTTGGATCCAGGCGGCAATGATGCTGGCCATTGTCTGGGGAATCGGAGGGGCTCTAGATGCCGATTCTCTCGAAAAATTCAATGACTTCTGCATTTCTCTGTGGAAAAATCAAGTCGAGGAGCTTCCGATACCGGAGAGTATCGTTGAATCTCTAATTGCATTACCCACTGAAGGATTAATTCACGACAACTTCTACACGTTCAAGGGTAAAGGGGCGTGGAAGAACTTTGGCGATGCTGCAAGAATGGAGAAGATCATTGAAACTGCGAGCATTGGACAGATGATAATTCCCACCATTGACACTGTGAAATATCAAAGTCTCTTCTTGAAACACATCAGACACCGTAAGCGCTTTCTTCTTTACGGAGAAACAGGAACTGGGAAAAGTTTTTACATCCAAGATATCATGATGAATAAATTGGAAGAGGAGCTCTATCTGCCCAACCTGATCACCTTCACAGCGAAAACATCAGCGGCAAATGCTCAAGAGCTCGTAATTTCCAAGCTCTACAAGAGGAGAAAGGGACAGTTCGGGCCCCTAGTTGGAACCCAGTGTGTCGTCTTCATCGACGATGTCAATATGCCGACGAAGGAGGTGTACGGGGCACAACCAGCCATTGAACTCCTTCGCCAAGTGTTTGACCACGATTATTGGTATGAGCTGAAAGAACCCGAGAAGCTATTGATCTTCGACACGATGTTTGTCTGTGCTATGGGACCTCCTGGGGGTAGCAGGCAGGAGATCTATCATCGGTTCCTTCGACACTTCAACTTATACTCGATCAATAACTTCTCTGAGGACAGCGTCACCAAGATCTTCACGAATCTCGCGCTGGTCGGACTCAAACGGAATGGCTTTGCGACGGATGTTATGTCAACGATTGTCAGCCTGGTAAATGCCACGTTGGACGTCTTCAAAAATGCCAGCGAATTCTTGAGACCAACTCCCGCAAAGTCTCACTATCTTTTCAATCTCCGAGACTTCTCCAGGGTCATCAGAGGATGTGCGATGATCAAGAAAGAGTCTGTGGAGTCTAAAACGACTTTCACGAAACTCTGGGTTCACGAGATATTGAGAGTTTTTGGAGATCGATTAATCGAACAGTCGGATAGGCACTGGTTGTTCAAACAGATGAAGGATACTGTTCAGAGAATCATGAGGGACAATTTCGAAGTTATTTTTCAAGATTTACCGAAGGACAATGATCAGATTAATGAAATCAGTCTTCAGAATTTGATATTTGGTAATTTTATGGATCTAGATGCGATACAAGAGGACAAACGGTACGAGGAGGTGCCTTCCATGGATGAGTTCAAGACCGTTGCTATGCTGAGTCTTGACGATTACAACACGACCCACAGGAACAAGATGGATATCGTCTTATTTCGATATGCACTAGAGCATTTGGCGAGAGTCTGCAGGATTCTTGCAATCCCAGGAGGAAGTTTATTAATGGTTGGAGTTGGGGGTTCCGGTCGACAATCGTTAACCAGGTTGGCATCCAACATGGCGGCTTGTGGTCTCTTTCAGCCGGAAATAGGAAGTGCATATGGCATCAACGAATGGCGAGACGACATTAAAGGGGTTTTAAAGCGCTCAGGAGGTGTCCAAAAGGACTTAGTCTTCCTCATAACAGAGGGGCAAATAAAAGAGGAGGCATTTCTCAGTGATATCGATAGTCTCCTCAACTCCGGCGAGGTCCCCAATCTTTTCACAATTGAGGAACGACAGGAGGTCATCGAAATGTGTCGTCTGGCAGCACAAGGTGGAAACCGTAACTTGGACATCTCCGTTTTATCTGTTTTATCATTTTTCGTCAACCAGTGCAAAGAGAAGTTACACTTAATGCTGTGCTTCAGCCCCATTGGCGACTCATTCAGAACGCGTTTGAGGATGTATCCCAGTCTCGTAAATTGTTGCACCATAGACTGGTTCGAAATATGGCCAGAGGATGCCCTAGAACAGGTTGCTATACGTTTCACTACCCACATCAATGTCGATGAGGCTGTGAAAGTGAATGCTGTGGTTGCGTGCAAGTATTTTCATGTATGCGCTAAGGAAATGAGTCAAGATTTTTATCAGACAAAGGGACGGAAGACTTACGTAACGTCTGCGGCTTTTCTCGATTTGATAAGAAGTTATGCGGAGCTGATGAATGAGAAGCAGGAGGAATTGACACTGGCTAGGAATCGATATCTTGGGGGATTGAGTAAATTGGCTTTTGCCGCTGAGCAGATATCGAAAATGAAGATAACTCTTGTTGCACTCAGACCGGAGCTCGAGACATCGGCCAAGTTGACTGCTGATACAATGAACAAAATTGAAAGGGAGAATCTGGTTGTGGAAAAGGCAACCATCAAGGTCAAGAAGGATGAAGATGCTGCCAATATTCAGGCTCGTGTTGCCGGAGCTTTGAAGGCTGAGTGTGAAGCTGATCTGCAGGAGGCTCTGCCTGTATTGAATGAAGCTATTGCTGCACTTGATACACTCAAACCCGCTGATATTGCAATGGTGAAAACCATGAAGAACCCACCGGAGACTGTTAAGCTCGTTATGGCTGCTGTTTGTGTTATGATGAATGTTCAACCTGATAAAGTTTTGGATAGCAGTACGGGAAAAGCAAAATTGGATTATTGGAAGGCTGCTCAGAGAATTCTCAGTGACATCAAATTTTTGGAGAATTTGAAGAATTATGATAAGGAGAGTATACCGATCGAGACCATACAGGTAAATATTAATTATTTTCGGCTGATTATGCCATCTAGTCACATGAGTCACCAGTCTCCTCGATCCATCCATTTATGCATTCCTTCTTTTCCTTCCTAATCAGACCATAAAAAAGACATATTTGTCAAACGAGAGTTTCGATCCGAAGATCGTGGCTAAAGCCTCCTCAGCAGCTGAGGGTCTCTGTAAGTGGGTGAGAGCTATGGTTCTCTATGATAAAGTTGCCCGGGAAGTAGCTCCAAAGAAGGCAGCACTCGTTTCCGCGGAAAAAGATTACGAAGAAACAATGATTTTTTTGGCGGAACAACGACAAATGTTGGAAGATTTGAATGAAAAATTAGCATTACTGAGAGACGATCTTGACAAAACAATTGAAAAGAAAATAGCCCTGGAGACACAAGTAATCACCTGCAGAAATCAACTGGCTAGAGCTGAGAAACTCATTAATGGTCTGGGAGGTGAGAAGGACCGGTGGTTGAGCTCTGCAGAGAGCCTTCAAAGGGCGTATGACACACTACCAGGGGATATTCTCATCTCCTGTGGTATCATTGCCTATCTCGGACCATTCATAACTTCCTACCGAGTGGAATATGTGAATAAGTGGAAAGTTTACGTACAAAATCTCAAGATCCCCTGCTCCGAGGAGTTCAACTTTGTTGCAGTACTAGGATCTGAGATTAAAATCAACTCGTGGAATATATATGGTTTGCCTAGGGATAGTTTCTCCACTGAGAATGCTATTGTGATGGATAACTCCAAGAGATGGAGTTTATTTATTGACCCGCAGAGCCAGGCGAACAAGTGGATTAGAAATATGGAGAGGGCGAGTGAATTGGAAGTTGTCAAGTTGACAGATAAGAATTATATGGACATTATGGAGCAATGCGTTGAATTTGGTAATCTTCTCTTGTTCCTACGTGTTAAACAAATGTCAATTGGAAAAATAATCTGATACTTTGATACTCCTCAGGAAAGCCAATTTTAATCGAAAACATCGCAGAAGATCTCGATCCCCCTCTCGATCCAATACTCACAAAGAACACATACAAAGTTTTTGGTGGGCTGTACATCACCCTCGGTGAAAAAACAATTCAATACGACGAGAGATTTCGCCTCTATATAACCACCAAGTATCGTAACCCCCACTATCTCCCCGAAGTGTTCAACAAGGTCACCCTAATAAACTTTGCGTTGACAATCGACGGCTTGGAGGACCAGTTGCTGGGAATAGTTGTGGCAAAAGAGCGTCCAGACTTGCAAAAAAAGCGAGAGTTCCTGATCGTCGAAGGGGCAGCGAATCGAAAAGCACTTAAAGGAGTCGAAGACAGCATCCTGAAGACACTAGCCACATCCGGTGCTACAATTCTCGATGATGAGGAGGCCATTGAAATTCTCGACTCTTCGAAAATTCTTTCAACCGATATAATGAAGAAACAAGAAGCTGCAAAACGTACGGAGAAAAAAATCGAGGTCTTCCGCCAGAGTTACAGACCAATAGCGAAACACAGTTCCTCATTATACTACACTGTTACTGATCTCCCCAGCATCGATCCCATGTACCAATATTCTCTCTCATGGTTCATCAACCTCTACATCATGTCCATAGAAACAGCAAACAAGAGTAAAATTCTTGAACAACGATTGATGTTTCTCCGTGACACATTTACTTACAATCTTTACCAAAATGTCTGTAGATCGCTTCTGGAAAAAGACAAAGTTCTCTATTCATTTCTGTTATATACGACTATTTTACTAGCGGAACAGAAAATAGAAAAAACTGAGCTGATGTTCTTTCTATCTGGGGGCATTGTGGTTGGTAAAACTCTGGAAAATCCAGCGGCTGATTGGCTTCCCGATAAATCGTGGGAGGAAATAACGAGGGTGGGACAACTTCCACCCTTCTCAAACTTTTCCAAAAGCTTTCAAGCAGATATCAACGACTGGAAACAACTCTACGACTGTGTGGCTCCTGAAAAATCACAATATCCAGAGCCCTGGGAGTCAACCTTAACAGGTAATTCTTGTAAGAAATTTCGTTGAGGAACTCGGGACAAAAGAAATTCAATAGAAATAATTTTTTTCGGGCAATAATATATCTGCGTAAATGTCTGATAGAATAGAACAGATACCAGAAAAAGTTTTATCAGAATTTCAGAAATTAATCGTCCTGAGGATGCTGAGACCGGACAAAATAACACTGAAAGTGATTCAATTCGTCGAGAAAGGAATGGGGAGAAAATTCGTCATCCCCCCGAGCTTCGATTTGTCTAAATCCTATGCAGACTCGAACTGCCTAGTTCCCCTGATATTTATCTTATCCACTGGTTCCGATCCTATGGGGGCTTTATCGAATTTCGCCGAAAACATGGATTACACTTCGAGATTCACCTCGATATCTCTGGGTCAAGGACAAGGCCCCATCGCCAAGAGAATGATTGAACACGCGCAAAGCACCGGCTCGTGGATTTGCCTTCAGAATTGTCATTTAGCCGTTTCCTGGATGCCGATCCTTGAGAAAATTTGTGAAAATTTCGATCTGACCAATACCTCCATAAACTTTCGCCTCTGGTTAACGAGCTATCCCTCCGATAAATTTCCCATCTCTGTACTGCAAAGTGGTGTTAAGATGACCAACGAACCACCAACCGGTTTGCAACAGAATCTCATGAGATCTTACACATCAGAACCAGTTAAAAATCCAGAATTCTTTGAAGGCTGCCCGGGGAGGGAGAAGATATTCACAAGGCTACTTTATGGTCTCTGTTTCTTTCATGCTCTAGTTCAAGAGAGAAGAAATTATGGGCCACAAGGCTGGAATATACGATATGGATTTAACGAATCTGACTTTCAAATTTCCGTTCAGCAGCTGCAAATTTTTATCAATGAGTCTCAGCAGGTTCCTTTCAAAGCCATCAAGTATCTCACCGGAGAGTGCAATTACGGAGGGAGGGTTACAGATGACAGGGATAGGCGATGTCTTAATACGATTTTATTGGATTTTTATAACATGAAGGTCATCGAGGATATCAATTATAGCTTCTCCGACAGGGGGAGTGAATATACATTGCCCAGAAGGTAATTTTCGTACTAATTTTATTCATTTATTATTTATTATTCAATCGCCAATTTCAGCGATAGAATCTTTCATTTCTGAAACGAGAACAAAATTCTTTAAAACGGGAGAAAGAACTATTATTGTAAAACCACTCAACTACACAGGCAATCATTCTATAGGCCAGTGATTTTACGTAAAAAGTGTCGTAATACTTTTTATGATGCACAGGCGTGGGAAAAAGTAGAATCATAAACGTCATGTCCAATGGCGTTCGTAAAAAAAATAATTTCTAACTTGTGTTATTACAGTCCACACTGTCGTCGCACGTGCAAAAAATTTTACAAAAAAGAAATACCATAGGATTGCTATTGAAATTTTTATTCATAAAAAACTATTTACGAGATTGATGTTTAATGATATTGTTGTCGAAACCAGGCTTGGTTATCGTGATTACATAAGACAAATCGAGGAGATCCCTATGAATCCACCCCCAGAAGTGTTCGGACTCCACATGAATGCCGGTATCACAAGGGATTTGGAGGTGTCGAAAACATTTTTCGAATCCATGTTAAAAATTCAGGGAACTGTGACGGTGGGAGACACGTCGAAACAGGATGAATTATTATTGACAATGAAGAGGGACATTTACAATCGTCTACCGCAGCTTTTTGACATCGAGGAAGCGCAGAAAAAGTACCCAGTGTCTTACATGGAATCCATGAATACGGTTTTAATCCAGGAGATGGAACGGTACAATACCCTCTTGAGGATGATGCGAGGATCACTGCAGATGCTGGAGAAGGCGGTTCAGGGAATAATTGTCATGACACCAGAATTAGAGGTAGAGTAATACAACGATAATTTTCAATAATTATATCATATTGCTATTAAGTGCCCGGCTATCTTAGAAAAGTTGAAGGAACAATGATAGAGAAAAAAAATCAGTAGTGACATCGCGAGAATGGTTATTGCTCGAATAAACTAGGAAAAAATCCGTTTGCCACGAAATCTCAAGAATTATGTCCCTTTCGCTGTCTCACTTACTCAGATCCTCTCTCAAAATATGATGAATGGAAAAATCCCACCCACGTGGATTAAAGCCAGTGCCTACCCCACTCTGAAGCCCCTGTCAAGCTTCATCAGCGACTTCCTGAAGCGACTTGATTTTTTCCAAGTCTGGTTGACAAACGGAAAGCCCTCGACCTTCTGGATTTCCGGCTTCTCCTTCGTGCATGCTTTTCTCACCGGTGCAATGCAAAATTACGCGAGGAAATATAAAATTTCCATTGACAAGCTTGACTTTGATTTTGAGGTTTGTAATTTTACCCAACGGAGCGTAGAAGACTGATTGAATGATATCTGATATGTTGATTATCACAACAAAAATAGATAATCGGAGCCTATCAATCAGACGAATCACCACAAGACGGTGTCTACGTCTATGGAATGTACCTGTCAGGTGGGAGATGGGACATTGGTAAAATGCATCTAACCGAGAGTTACCCAAAAGTCCTCTGGGATTCACTGCCTATTGTGTGGTTCAAGCCGACAGAAGCAACTTTCATTGAGATAGGAACACGATACGAGTGTCCATTGTACATAACATCCGCGAGGTTTGGCACCCTCAAAACAACTGGCCATTCGACTAATTACGTCTTAATGATTATGCTTGATACCAAATTACCCGTGAGTCACTGGATAAAACGGGGACTCGCGCTACTTTGTCAATTAGATGATTAAAAGGAATGAAACACTCATTTAGACTGCTCGCTGCACTTTGCGTGATAAATTTTCATCTAAAAAAAATTATTTGACTTCAACGTTTATATTGCACAGGAGCTCAAGTTGGACGGTGAGCCACTAGTGTATATACCAGGAAACGGAATAGTAAGTAGACTCATATTTTAGCCCGAGAAAAAAATCAAAATAAATGAACTAAGTGCAATCTCTTTCGCTCTTTGCTATTAGTCCTTCTTTTGGCTGATTAAATTTCATTAAAGCCAGTTAATTATTGATCGAGTTTTCATATGTCGTACAGCCAGAAAAGGACAAGGACGATAGTGTCTTACGTGAATTTTCCGTCAAAGTAAAGAGATAAATTCGCGATAGTTGTCGATACGATTAACGAAGCGAGTCTTCTTACGTAAATGAGCTGACTCTTGTCTACGGGGTTTATAAATTTTGGGCAATCTATAAATAAATAAAAAAACTAGAGATATAAATTTCCTGCCTCCTGGAAATATCACGTTGACCATTCTTCCAGGCTTATCTTAAATCCAAAGTTAGTTGGTAAATATATTTGAACTTGAGGGAGATAGCGGAATCTCAGTTGATAAAACAAGAATGTGAGCGTCACGAATAATTTTCACAAAGAACAAATCTCTGAGCTGATTAATCTCGGTCGACCAAGAACGAACAGTCAGGCAGTAAATTAAAATTCATATCAATGAATTCTTGATGCACCTCGTGCATCGAACAATTTCCCTTACCTCGGATTACCTCCAAGCCTTGAATCATTACTTCGATCCAATGATGGTGTTAAATTATTCAGCATTAGTACCTGCGATTAATGATAACCGACTTGCAATCCTGTCGAAGCAGATCTAAAAATCTCCAAAATCATAATCCCACAGTCACATACACCCATTAGCGATAATAATCCATACATAAACGTTTCTCCGATAAAAGGGGAAAAAGGGCGTGGCCCTTTTCCGCCACTCAATTCTCTCTGGGGCTGCAAAAAAACTCCAACATTTTTACAAGTTCCCTGCAGCGATTGCCAGTGTAATATCGAGTTTCTCTGGTGATTCACGTTGACTCCAGCCACTATTACCTACTGCGACCGAGTGTTGTGCATTGCCAAAGTTCTCGGTACATACCTAAATCCCATAGTACCTGATTGGGCGGTTGGGGCCTACCACCGAAAGACCTCTGGCCATTCCAGTCTTGTCTTGAATATATCTCTGTGGCCTTCGATGCTAATTCCCAAGGAGTGCATCCTTCATAATGTACTGTGATTGCGGCTGCGCTGACGTAAAATCGAGAACCGCTTACTTGTCATCACATTACATGATTCATATTAAAAAAAACCCTAAAAACCACCAATACGAATGAATCCGCCCATTGGTCGATCAACTGCATCATTGCGATTCCTCGTCCCAGTACTTAGGCTGGAAATGCAGAGGGATATCTCCAACTGGCCAATCAATCACTCGTCACAGATTATTGACTAATTTTTCTAATGAAATTATGGAGACTCATTTGAGGTCGCAGTAATAGCAGACATAAACATGTTATAAACGGTGTTTGCCTCGGTGAAATGTACTCTAACTGTAAAAAAAAATAAAGAGAATGCCGAGAGTAACAGAGACAGTGACTCGAGCCGTTGGATATGACATCGAGCATGAGAACCACTGAATGTCGCTCCCACCAATCCCCTCCTTTCCAGCGCCTGTGTTTTACTCCGGCGAAGTGAGTGGAGAAAGAGGGGAGAGCCGTCAGTCCTCCATAGGTGTTTAGTTTGGTTCGGCATCCACGGGTTTTCCTCGCCCGAACGTGGGCATTTTGTTGCGAGGAAAACCGACCGAAAGAAAAAAAAATATATATCATCGTGTTACGAGGCACACGATAGCCCCACCCGTGGCTGACTAATATCAATAAATAAGTAAGTTTGAGTATTGTTTAGGGGTAATACAAGTTATGTGCTGATGATACAAGTGTTGGTGCGGAAATAACGCACAAAAAAGAGGAGAGGCGGTGCGGTTTGGCAATGCCGGGTAACATAGCCCCGAGTGATCAATGAACTCTCGTAGGGGCCCCTGTCTTGGTGTTTTGGGCGTGCTTCCCAGTGTTGGCATCTCGACACCCACATCCCCTTAAAATCTTCATTTATGTTTGTTCTTGAATCGGTTGTGTGTCATTAATTGGGAGATAATGAGTTCGTATGATTGACATCGTCAAGGAAATATTGAGTGATGAGACCTTGAGATTTTTTCTTTCTCTCTGTCTCTCTCTTGCTCTCGTTCCTGGTGCATTGAAGACCTCGGTGGTTCGTAATGAGGATAATGCATTGATGTGAGTGATTGTGTTTTGTTTAATTTATTTGTTGGTATAGTCTATTGTCCCTTCCACCGGCTCTACCTCATCATCGCCGTCCAGTTACAACCCTCTTATCGTCTTTGTGACACTGGTTACATCAGAGTGAAACGCTTTTGTCATGTTTAATATTTCTCGACAAGTATGGGGCTGTTCCAGATGTCAAAGGGCTCTTCGCGAAAGCAATTCCTTTTCCGTGGCTTTGCCCATTTATTTTCCCTTTTTTTTTTAATGGATGCAGGGAATTTTTTGTTCCCCTCTGTGCGTAGGATGACAACCTAACGACGAAGGTGGGGATCGATGAACTTTGCTTGAGAATAAGGGGATTGGAAGGATTGAGGAGGTGGAGTGAGGTATCACTCAAATTACTTGGATGGGACTATGAATGATATCGACAATTTAGGGATGATTAGCTCCAAGATGCCCCACAGTCACTCCACACCCGCTGGTGTAGATGGTGGCAGTCGTACGCCACCCACTACACCGAGAAAGGCTGGAAAAATGCTTGCTGTAAGGGTGCAAATGCTGGATGATACTATCACGATGTTTCAAGTACAGGTAAATTCATTTTCAGTGTTTATTAGGAATTTTTATAGACTATCTGGTAACTATTATGAGCAAAACGTTCAAAGGGGAGGAGAATAATAGGCTCATTTCATTAAGAATACAATGTATATTTAGCAATTAATTAGAATTACTCATTCAAGAATATCTTTACTTGACAATCACGGATTTCGGGTCGTTTTCATGGAATTCGCATCAAAATTTGTCAACAGAGTAATAACAGTTTATTGCCTGAGAACTATGTCTGGAATTTATTGGGGAAGATTCAGCACTAGCCTTGCTTGTTGTTATGATAGTTGAAGTGAATCTTCGAATTTGTGGGGTTTTTCTTCCTTGTTTCCCTCTAATGCTCTCTGAAGTGAGATTGCAGAAGGGTAATTGATTTCCATTTAATTTGCCAATCTAGGCATTTTACAAGTAACCGTTTCATTATTCAGGTCAAGGGGTCTGGCTTACAAGTCCTCTTTTGTTACTGAGGAACTTACCCACGCGATAGTTTATTGAAATTTTCAATTTTTCACGGTTTAAGCATTTTGTATGACTAAATTATTTTTTAATCGCATTTCACTACAATTTTATTTTTAATTAAAAATCCTGGCTATCTCTTGGAAAAAAATCGTTCGTGAAAATGAATTTTCTAATTCATTGCCAAATTGTCAAAATATTTGCGAACCTCCATGAATCATTGGAAATTAGCCGTAAAGATAAGGTAGCCTTCAATAGAGGGTCTACTGTTCAGTTATAAATGGAGATGTGAATTCCCCCGAAAGAAAAATGATACTGATCCTGAGATATTCTGAAATTCCTTCCATTTACTCGGCGAAACTGTACGTGACATCTTTAACAAAGTAGTAAAATTATAAATCGCAAATTCACCAATTGTCCAACACCGGGAAACGCTAATTTATCCAACAATTGAAGCAGTCAAAGCCTTTAAAAAGTGCTCGGATTAGGTCTATTAGCCTTGACAAGGATTAGTTCAATCTGCAATGAAATAGTCAATTGGAGCTGGTCAGTCAATTCACCTTCGTTGGAAATTCTCTCAGTGCTTTATGATAAACTCCGGGAGCATAAGATTATTTCCACTGGGATAAATTATTAGGGCACATTATGCACTGGTAGTAATGGAGTTTAACACAGAGGTGAGTCAGTTTCCAACAACCGAGGGAAAGAAGCTGCAAGACTGACCTATTGATTTTTTTCACCACATTTTTTTTTTCCATTTTTCTTTTCCTCCCCATTTTTTCTTTCGCTCTCATAAAGCACATGTTTGCGTACACACAGAAGATAATACCTGGAGCAGTTAGGTCAGTTTGTTTATTTTTGGGACGAGAGTTTATATTCTCCTGTGTTTTTCTGTCTATAAAAATGTCAGAATGTTTTTTTTGCTTCCTTTTTCATTATGCATATGAGAGTAGTAACACATAATAAAACATTATGGGAGTCCTGGGACGGAGGGAATATATATTTAGTATTTCAGTTTCACGGAGAAGTTTGCTTTATAATTTTTAGCGATTGAATGTTGAAAACAGACACACTGTCTCCGCAGTTGGAGAGGTTTCTCGAAAAAAAAAATTCTTGAACATTTTTAATGGCTATGTCACTCACCACCAAATAATCTTGACTATCTGTAGAAAGATCGTTTGAAGTTTATAATGGGTTTTGTTGCTCTTACAGGCGAAAGCCATGGGCCGGGTTTTGTTCGACCAGGTCTGCAAACAATTACATCTACTAGAAGCGGACTACTTTGGACTAGAGTATCAGGAACCGAACGGAACAAAGGTGAATACATGATCCCTTTTTTTTTATCGATTGGACAGAATGAACCATCAATTTTTCCCCACGTTTAGCCAGTGAATGAGATAAGTGGTGAAATTTTTGAGATAAGTAATAAATTGGATAAATAATGGTCTGGATGACATTAAAAGCGTTTTTGGATCAATTTACGATCACTCAAAAATTAATTTAATAGAAATTTATCAATTCAGTAGCAGAAGTGACTGAAAAAACTGAGAACTGTAAGAGAGAGAAGTGTAGTAATTGCGCGATGTGAATAATTTCAGTACTGGTTAGATCTGGAGAAACCAGTATGCAGACAAGTTGGTCTATCCCTGGTAGATCCTCTCCTAAGATTCTGCGTAAAATTCTACACACCCGATCCGGGCCAACTTGAGGAGGAATTCACTAGATACTTGTTTTGCTTGCAAATCAAGCGAGACTTGTCCCAGGGATATCTACAGTGCAACGATAATACCGCTGCGCTGATGGCGAGTTATATAGTGCAGGGTAAATTTTCATTGTGTCTGTATTAGACGCTATGATTCACAATCACATACTGCTGATTTAAATCACTGAATGGATAGTGTCTATTGTATTGTCATGTTTTCTTCTTTACCAGCCGAATGCGGCGATTACGTCATCGAAGATTACCCAGACCACACGTATTTATCTACGTACAAATTTGTACCGCATCAGGATCAGGAACTCGAGCGACGAATTATGGAAAATCATAAAAAACATGCGTAAGGAAAAATCAAGCAATATAGCATTGAATAGAAATTAATAGTTTATCTGCAATGTCACCGTTGAAACATTTTTTATTGCATTTAATTTACGGTTTTCATTTTAACTCGCGTATTCCATCCTTTTGGTGGCGAGAAAAAAAATAAATCAATATCCATTTGAATGAGGAACTTCTGAGTGCCCTAGTTTCTGACATTTAGAAAAGAGTTGAACACCCCATGTCCCAGTAACTGACATCCTCTGGAACGTTCTTATGACAAATAGAAACACGTATGAAAAAATTCTATTGAATTGTACTACAGAATTGTCTATTGAAATTTCTATAAGATTATTTTCTGAAAAATTGGGATATCGGTTTTTCACAGATTTTTTTATTTATATTGCAGGGGTCAGTCTCCTGCAGAGGCTGATTTAAATCTCTTGGAGACAGCGCGACGGTGTGAATTGTACGGAATGAAAATGCATCCCGCTAAGGTGAAAAAAACAATTCATAACTCTTTTTACGCGACCCTCTATCCCTTCACAGTTTTCCTCAATTATTCATCCTTTCTTTGTCAAGGATCACGAGGGAGTTCCACTGAATTTAGCAGTGGCACACATGGGCATTATAGTCTTTCAACATTACACAAAGATAAATACATTTAGCTGGGCTAAAATACGTAAAATAAGTTTTAAACGAAAACGATTCTTAATCAAATTACACCCCGAGGGATACGTGAGTATATTTAGCTTCTGCAGTATTTATGATTCATTATTCGACCTTGAGTCAATTTATGTCTCATTTCTACAGGGGTATTATAAGGATACTGTGGAATTTTTCTTCGAAGGAAGAAACGAATGCAAGAATTTTTGGAAAAAATGCGTGGAAAATCATGGTTTCTTCCGGTGTTCAGTTGTTAAACGAGTCATCAGACAGAAAACCAGGGTTCTCAGCCGAGGTTCATCGTTCAGGTATTTTGTCCATTCCACTTGAACAATAACAAATTGAATGCCAAAGAGAGATTGAAGAAACACATTTTATTCAATTCATATTTTATATTTTTCATCAACAGGTATAGTGGAAAAACGCAAAAGCAGATAGTCGAGTTCGTCCGTGATAACTACGTGAAACGCCAAACATTTCAAAGGTGAGTCATCCTTGAAAAGAACCAAGCAGGCAAATAATGAGATAAAGATAAATGAAAACAAATAAAAATATGACACAGCCGTGAATGCTGAAATCGCTGTCCGATTTTTAATTAAAAAAAATATACCATGAGATACATAAACTCAGAGTAATGATGTAGATAGTGCATGAGTAAGTTGCGTCTGTTTCCCTGGAAAATTCCCAGATTGATTTTTTGATAACGTTAACGAATTTTTCATTAAGTGTATCAAGCACAAAGTGATAAATGTTTTTTTTTATTGTAACATACCACCACTTTGATGTTTTTATTCATTGAGATGGAGGTGGCACGGTCCCGCTTATCGCCGGGACAACACGACTTCATCATTATTTGTTTATGTTATGTCGGTATAATTGCATTCATTGCACCCTTTAAATTGTCTGAGGTCTAAAATCATTATGAATAGATTGTTGGATTATGGCCATCTGCCGTATTAAGTCACTTGGCGCAGAGCTAGGGGATTAGTCTCGTAATCCGAAGGTAGTGAGTTCAAATCTAGGGAGATGAGAATTTTTGAAAAACCAAAGTCTTGAGTACAGAATATAGAATTCACTATATTCTGTTAATTAAACTTTGGAAAATTGAACCAATTACAGCTGCACTGATTATTCACTATCTAATTCATTTGTGAATAAGAGATAGCAGTAAGATGAACATTTTACCCCTTCCAGTTTAAAAAAAATATCAGAGGATTGTACCGTAAAAGGAAAAGAATTAATTTCAATTTTATCAATAATTCAAAATGATTTTGACCTCATTAAGTGATTTGCAACCCGTTGCATTCGGTTAAACCTTGAATATCAGTTTGTCTATTTGACTTGTAGTACGATTTGTGTGCCTAAAATCTATTCCACGTTACTTATTATTTATTTAATTACACTGCACACATGAACATTATTCCACCAAAGAAGTAATCGTTTTGATAAACCTAGAAAAAGAAAAAAATGTCCATTAGTGTATTGCCTGCTCGAACAAGGGGTGGCGGGGAGTCAGGCTCACCATCAGGCACGACAAAACCCGAATGATCGATGTACCCTATTTTTTTAACTAATCACTGTGAATTATAGAATATCTATCGATATCGACTCTATCAAGCGCATTTATGCTCTAGCATCTTTCTCTTTCGTGTTAGTAAATTCTTTACTTTAGCCATAACCGATGTCACACGTCACTATTTTTCAATGTTTTTAATAATAGAATATCCGAAGGTTAAGATAATCGATACTGAGGTTTGAACAAAAAACTAGTAGAAAATATTAGATGAAAATAATTTACTTGAAACTCACGTTTGTACACAAAGTAATTAATCCCTGTAAATACGAATTCGCAATAACATTGGTATTTCACAATCGCCCCCGCGGTCTACTTGATCGAATGTTACATTGTATCCATTGTTTTTCAAATCATGAATTCTTATTGCACATTCTTGGAGGTTTACACACACTATTTTTCCATATGAGCATGCAAAAGTTCTCTGAACTGTGTCTTCCTGAACAACAAACAAACGTTTCTGATAACGAAAGGGACTTTGTTCATAGTGTTTTCTAGTTAATTTACAGTCTAGTAAACACCGAGCGCATTGAATAAAAAATATCTAAAATTAAAATCCAATATGACACTTGGGAATAGAGAACGAGAGAGAGAGAGAGAGAAAGAGAGAGAGAGAGAGAGAAAGAGAGTAATGTTTCTTTTGTCCAATTGTCCTATTAGATACAACGAAATTAACATTTCCGGAGTGCCTCCTCAATGTCATGTCATTATTTAACGTTTCTTTCCTCATTAAGTCTCAGTTTCATAATTTCAATAGAATAAAGACGGCTACGACCTCCTTGAGGTCTCTAGTGTCATTAGAAGAAGAAGAATAAGGGAGTGAAGACAAAGAGAAATGAAATAAAAAGAGAGAATTGTCAAATCTCGACTGTCGGAGGCCTGCAAAGATGAAATAGAAAAAAAAACAGTGGGGACATTGTTATAAGACAAGGAAAGGAAAATTAACAATTGGAGGGGGAAAAATTAAATATATATTACACATATATATATAGAAAACGAAATAAAACCTGTCATTCTAGCGGTGGCACAGGTCTGATGCTGAACTTGACTCTCTCTTGCTCGCAGGTCCAATTCGTTCCGGCAGACTAGCGGTGGTAGGGCATTGCAGGGCTCGGAGGGGGGAGGTTATCGTGGCGCCACCCCAAGCAGCTCGCTTATGGGCAGCTCCAGCATCTCTGCCCACCCCCTCCTGCCTCTTGGCGACCCTGGTATGTACCACGACCGAACACCACCACACAAAAAGAAAAACAAAGATATTAGTCTTTTTTTTTTGTTCATTGAGAAAGTTGAAGAAATGAAAAAGAAGACGATTTTTTTTCAAATCATCTCTCGATTTTTTTTAATACAGAATTTTTAAGTTTCTGTCTTTTTGTGTTACATTTTTAGTTATATTTGAGAGTAACTGTAAATGAACTGTCCTACTGTAGACGTAGCGCTTAGGTTATAACTAGAATTAAATGTAGGAGTGCTTTGATAAACAAAATTAATTCAGCTGCCTTTCCAACTTTAGACAGAATTGGAAAGAATAAACATCTGACAATCAAAAGCTGGTAGAATGAGCACCGGCGTTTGTAATCCCCTGAAAACGTTGTGATTGGAGTTAAATGTTTGCAACCCGTAGTTAAAAATATTGCAGTGGTGAAAAAGAAAAATGACAGAAAACCACAACATTCTCAACCGCTTTTGACTGCCATTGAAACACACTTTGTTACTAACATAAACACTCTTTGAAACATGAGCCCTTCCACTGATGAGACCGAATCAGTGATTCTTATTTTTTTTCTCATCCTTTGTTTTTCAAATAAACAGCACTGGGAACCCCGGCACTGTCTCTGTCATGCGGTTCGATGACACTGGATTCTCCGACGACTGTGACGAGTGTCTCGATGGGGGGGACGAGTCACCGTCGAGACGACACAGCTATGTCTTATCGGACGCTCACCTCTATAGACGTCCATTCACCAGCTACCCCCAATCAAGCACAATCACATCGTCATACTATGGGTGCACATCATCAACAGCAACAGCAGCAGCAACAGCAGCAGCAGCAGCAGCAGCAACAACGGATAACATCGTCAACAGGTCGTATCAGCCCCTCTAACAGCAGTCCCCCTGAATTTCCACCACCAAGACCCCAGCCCCTATATCCCTGGCAACGTTCCTCGAGTTGTCGTGAATTATATGCAACGAGTTTTGAGGACTCTGGACGTGCGCGTAAAATTGACGAAAAGCCCGAGGGTGGCCTTGATACAATACAATTGCCCTCGCAGGGTGAACTTGACAATCCGATAACACGTTATGACGATACTAATCGTTCATACAGCGCGGCAAGTTCAAAATTACCATCATTAGATCATGACTCTGTACCAGAGCGTGTTTACAGTAGTTCATATCCCGGCACATCGTCATTATCAACAGAATCGGGCCACGAGGAGTCCGGTCCCGGTGCTGATCTATCCCACGATGATTTATCCCACGATTCGTATGAACTACTCGAGCGTGAGCACGAATTTGAATATCCCGAGTCTTATTCGAGTCCACGCGATGAAGCAGTCTCTGATAATAGTGACGAAGGAATTGAACAGGAGATGTTCCAAATGGACTCGGAGACTGATTCGTTTGTAAAGCACAGATCAATAAAATCCACTGACAAACAGTTATTCAAATCCGTGCTCGCTGATATTAAAAATGCAAAGGTAAAAACATCAGCGGATCGGTGCTCAGCAGCGTCTAAAGCTGAGGCTAATAATTTAGTTGTAACAGAGACAAGAATTCAGCGCACAAGTACTCAGATAGAGCGTAAGTACGAGGCGCGACAGATTAATTTGATTGATCAGTCTTCCAAACCACCGTTACCACATCAGGATTCGGGCCGAAAGGATCCCGTTGTTCTGCAAGTTCAAAAGCAGAAGATGACCGTTATGAATGAACTGAAGAATTTAAAGCCAAAGTATAAAATAACACACGTTGACTCGGAAGTGCTGAGGGACGAGGGTATAATGCGTCCCAAGTCGCGAATTGATGATGACTTGAGTCCAGTTGAAGCAAATCGAACATTTCTAGATAAAGCACGGGAAAGAACAACGCGCGCGCGTAGTATAGCGAGCCTCGATGATCATGGCGCTCATAGGTCTTACGTTGAAACTGGCAGTCTTGGTCGTAGTCATCATCGTGATAAAAAAATTGATAAAATAGCAATGAAAGAGCGTAAAAGTTTTGAGCGGGAGGAGCGCAAGCGAATTGAGCGTGAAAATTTTCGGGAAATTCGTAGATTAGAGAAAAATGATTCGCGAGAAAGAAGATCAATGGGTCGAATGGATTCACGGGAACGACGAAGCATGGAGCGTTTAGATTTTCGTGAAGCGCAGATGCGAATTGAGAGGAATGACAGTCGGGAGTTGAGGAGGAGCATTGAACGCTTGGATTCGCGTGAGAGGAGCCACGACAGGCTCGACGGAGGGAAAAATGGACGAAGAGGAGATTATCGGGAGCCGAAAGTTGCAAGTAGTGAGCGTTTAGATTATCGAGAGATGCGCAAAAGCTTAGAGACACTCGACACAAGTCCCAAGGAAAAATCGAAAAGAAGCCCGAAGTCTTATGAATACGATAGGCACACTTTGGAACGATTTGATTCAGGTAACAGAAGTCCATTTGATCGTCACAGCCCCCGAGATGTTCGGGGTAAGAGTTATGAACGACTGGATTCGAGAGATAGGCCAACTTTTGACTTTGATCCTCGAACAATTGAGAGATTAGGATTATTAGATCGGAATGTAATGGAGAGATACGATTCTACGGAAAAATCTCATGACAGACGAAGTGGTGAGAGACGAGGGAGTGATCGAAAGGGTTACCTCAAACAAGAGTCGAGAGATCGAAAGAGCCTTGATCGTATGGACTCACGTGAACGACGGAGTTCCGATGGTTTATCCCAATCATTTGCAGAAACTAAAAAGAAAAACAAAACTGATGATGAGTCGCCCAGGGAGAGAGACGACTGGAGGAGCTTGGGACGGGCAAGAAAAGAAGAGGAGAGACGAGACCGGGAGAGGCAGATGAAAGTATTTATGGAATCAAGAACAGAGACCATCATTGGTGTCCCCAATGAGTGGGAAAGTGTTAAACCCAAAGCAGGATTTGCTGAGTACGATCCCAAAGTTGTTGGTGGAGTAATTTTAGGTTTCGATGATGTTGCCCTGACTGGACACATACCAGTTGAACGCACAAAGAGCGATCCAAACCCTGGACGACAGCGGATTGGTTCCAACAGTAAACGTCACATTCTCATGCATCAAAAATCAATCGACCTCACCCCAGCTGATTCTGGTGATGAGGATGCTTTTGTTGATGGTGCTACGAAAAAAACCAATGCCGATATTCCATATACTTTGCATAAACGCCATGTGATGAATGGAACTGCGTCGGATGATAGGTCTGAATCTGACAGTGGAAAAAATTCCAAGATGGTCAGAGGTATTGAACTTCCAAAATTACCCATCAAACAAGTTACCGACGTTTCTCTTCTAGATTTGACTAAATTACCACCAACTCCTACATCGATAGCCGTTAGCAAACTCTCGGCCGACAGACCTAAGAGTATTTTAGTGAGTCCCGATAAATCTAAGTCTCCTAAGATGTTGAGTCCAAAACTCTCTCCCACTGAACCCAAGATAATTCATATACCTTCAGAGAAGAGTCCTCCTCCGGGTATTCTTAAGTCTCCATTGAAAACACCCACCAAATCCCCTTCATTAGATAAAATCAAAGGAGAATCAAGATCCAGTATCGATAAAAAGTACAATAAACTCTCTCCGACGGAGTCAAACGTTACAATCATCTCTGTAATAGAGAAGCGATCACCTAAGAAATCTCCAGGTGATTCTAATGTGACAATAGTGTCGGTTATTGAGAAAAGAAGGTCCAGTGAAGTAAGCCCGAATCACTCTGGCTCGGAAAGATCTCCATCGAAAATGTCTCTCAATTTTGCAGACATTGTTGTTGAAGAAATGAAACAAGAACAGCGAAGGCAGAGTCAACAGAGTATTGAAAAACAGCAGCTAAAGGTACCCGATGATTCGCTCGAGAAACAGGACAGCATCGAAAAGATTCCGCTCCCAGAAATTCCAATGAAAACTAGTACTAAGCCTCCGCTCCCTGTGAAACCTTCCCTTCCATCGAAAGATAATTTTGAGTCTGAGGATAAGTCTGAGCAGAAAATTGAAAGTAAAGGAGAGGCCAAGTCATCCTCTCCTGAACAGGCTACGTCTCCCCAGAAAAAATCCGAAAAATCGAAAACCCTCGAGAAACCCAGTATTCCTGAAAAAACAAAGCGCATCTTAGATCGAATAGAATCCAGATTTTCGGAGTTCAATAAAAACGCGTCAACAAAAGTACCAAGGCCAAAGATAATCGACACAGGGCACGATGATTTCGTGGATCCAGTGGCTGATTTGCCCTTAGATGAAGTACCTGTCAAGCCAGCATTTGAACTTGATAGTTTGAAAGTACCGGACTTCAATCCCTTCATGCTTAGACCTCACGCAGAACCGTTAAGATCAAAGTCCTTATCGCTCGCTGAAGAAAAAGCCCCCATAGACACTCTTTTATCTCCGGAATTTGAGAATAAGCATTTTATCCAGGATGTCTCACCGAAAAAGATCAAAAAGGCGAAATCCGAAGCTAAGAAGGATTTCAAGAAACAATCAAAGTCTCTGGAAGGTGATAAACCACCTCTCAAGAAGAGTTTATCGAAGGCAGCGAAATTATCTCCGGCAAGTTTAAAGATTGATAAATCCAAATTGAAATTGGGAGAGATGCCTCAAGAAATTATAATTATCGACTCGATAGATGTCGAGCCTCAGATTAGTATCGTACAGAAGGGAAGATCTAAATCGATAACACGATTGTCTAATCGTACATTCTCTACCTCGAAAGATGAGGAGACGAAGAAAACACGTGCTAAATCTGCCTCCGTCGATGAGGAAATAATCAAAAGTCTTGGTGGTCTCAAGCCAGATAAACAGCGGCCAAAATCATTGGGAATATCCAAGAGTCTTGGGAGTACCGAGAGAGAGACAGCTGAAAAAATATCACCAAAAAAAATCACAAAAGGAAAGTCCATGGATGGAAAAATATCTCCGCACAGAAGATCTCCCTCTCGATCACCGGCGACACGATCGCCTGTCGAACCTAAAGAGCCAGCATTTATTGAAGAATCAATGGAAGAAGTGATGGCTAAGGAAATCGAGGAATCGCAAGCTCAGAAATCAGATACACCATTTTCAGATGACAAACCGAAAGAGCAGAAAATAGAGACACAGATTGATTCAAAAGTAGAGAAGGTTAATGATAAACACCAATCAAAAGTCGAATCAAAGGATAAAGTAGAATCAACGGCAGAAGAAAAATTTGATAAATTTCAAAAAGTAGTATCTCCCACAAGCACAAGAAAACCAGGGGATTCCCCAATGCTTTTTGCTCGTTTGGGTCTATCGGAAGGTAGTGGTATCGGTGTTTTAGAACGACAGGGAGCAGCGACGCAATCGCCGATCTCTCAGAGACGAGCAAAATCGCTAGATGCTCCCGTAGTAGCTCTTCACAAACTTCCTCCAGCAAATGCATTTTCCAGTAAAGATGATACAGTTGAAGAAATACAAGACGTTATTCCTGAGGTAATCCTTAAGAAGGAGGAAACAAAACCGCCTCCAGCTGACGCCTCTCCAAATAATCGATCTGATAGTACCGATCCAGTGCCCACAGATTCACTATCCATGACTGAGCCATCAACCCAGTACTTGGAATCACCTTCTGATGAAATCCAGGGAATCACCGCATGCCCAGATTTAATTCCTTATGAACAGGAAGGGCAGAAAACGATGAAAAGACTTTTGAAAGATGAATACGAAGCTCCGAAAATAGAAGGGCCAACAAAGTTCATCGATCAGAGCTCCGTAGAATCCACAGCAGAGCCCGATCTCATTCCAGAGCTTTCCGGATCAAAAAGTCGCTCGGCTGACGGGTTGAAAAAATCAGAGGTAAGGAAAGGAGAGACCTCGAGTGGAACTGATAGCTCTGAAGGTGACAAAAAAAATTCATCACGAAAAATGAAAACAATAGGATCATCATGCTCAATAACAACGGATGAGGCAACTCCCAGAGGCTCAATCGAACGTGATGAAGTTCCGAATGTGACAGTGAGCACTGCCGGAGGAAAAACTGGGATGGCTGTAGATTACTATGATGGTGAAGATCCTCCTGACATGATAAAATCTCCAATTCAAATTTCCATAGAAGAATGCTCCGACGCTGACGGCCCACTCAGTGATGATCAAAATGACATTCTGGATGAGGCAATTTTCCAAGCAAAACAGACAGAAAAACCTCGATTGGATTCGGGAGACACGAGTGAAGATACTTTAGATGCTCTGGACGCTCAGATGCAAATGCAGGGTCCGGATAGTGATGTTTCCTCTCCGGATTATGCAGATAAAATGGATGAAAAGACCCTTGTTGAGGTAGAATTAACTCCTGAATACTTAGAAATGCGAAAGGATGACATGCTCGGGGCGGAAGAACTTCCTGAGGATGAGCCACCAAAGGACAAAGATTCTGAAGATCCCAATAGGCTCTCGCTCGATAAAAAATCTCGTTTAAGTACTGAACGTTCTCGAAGTGAAGAAACAAATACTTATACTCCAGAACGAGAAGATCCAGACTCTAGCTCGTGCTCGATAGCCCGACCCCTGGGAATAGGACAAATTCAGTCTATTTTCGATCGCAGGGAAATTGCCGGGATGAGAGAGAGCAGAAAGGAAGGCTCCGTAGAAGAGGAAAGCAGTAGTTGCTCTCATCCCCCAGTTAAAATGGAATTGAGCTCAACCTGGAAACCATTTCCTTTAGAAAGCTCTGGAAGTTCTAGCCTGGAAGATGCTGGATGGATACCGCAGGATGATAATCACCATCAATCACACTCCGAAGACAGCAATGGGCCCAACGATGATAGCTATCGTGAAGACCTTGCAGACTATGCCGGAGCACTCCCTTACCCAATCAATCCTGAGGTAATGGCGAATTATGGAGCATTTGCTCTCTCTAGGACCCTTTCGAGAATTTCAGAAAGATCTACAACATCGGAACAAGATAAAAGTGATCTCGAGGACTCGTTCAAACCATCTTCCAGGTCTCCAAGCCTAGACGATGAGTCACTGATCTCCAGTGATCATCAACCATCCTTATCTTCTGATCCACCTTCGGGCGCTGCCCTGCCTTCAGTCTCCGATGATAGGAGAACATCTTCAGAACTTCCAGATATACCCATTGATGTACCGGGTCAGGAAGATAAATCCCCCAAGACTCGAAGGTCAAGACTACATCCACAAACGTCGGAAGACTGGCCATCGCCTCCCAGTTCTCCATTATTTGACCCCACAGTTTGCAGTCACGTAGAGACCTTCTACATGGAAATTAAACCGGAAGAAGCTGTGAAAGTAACTGTAACTGACAGCAGTGAAACTCCCAGGGCAGCAGATAGTGATTCTAGTGATGAGAATCGCACACTGCATGATGATCTACATTCTACACTCTTAGAAGATGGCCAAAGCTCTACCTCAGCAACAACTGTCGATGGTACTGTGAAAATTGCTGTTAAACCAAAGAGTAACTCCTATATAACAGGCTCGTCCCACAGTGAGGACACATCAATGGGTCTCTCGATGTCAGAATGGTCGAGTTCAAATAATACAGTTCGTCAGTTCTGTCAATATTCTGGCACGAAATCGGATGATAACTCATTAGCCGAGCTTGGAGCTTCCATTTCGGACTGGTCGGGAAGTACTACTGTGATTCCACAACAGTATTACACAGCAATTGCAACGGAGAAGAGTCAGAGTGACACAACGACTTCCGACAAAAGTGTTACGAGCATGAGGCCAAATTCAAAGTGCCAACATACGAGTCCTTCCTCTTCGAGGCAGGATCTCCATGAGGCAGAGGGTGCGTGTGGATATGATGAGAATTCGCCCACAGAATATCCTCCAGAGATAACTGATCATCCTGATGAGTTTGATGAGGCTAGGAAATTCGTGGAAAATCAGTTTGACAAGCATCGGAGACGTTTCGACGATGAGCAACCCACTGCCGGAGCGTATACTGATATTTCTCCGCCCCAAATTAAATTTCAAAGTGATTACGACGAGGAGATCGATGAAGATATTGAATTCGGTGCTTTACCAAGCATTCCTGGCTCGATACCAGAGGAAGATGAAGAAGAACGTCTGTACGATAATGTTCCTGCGATGAAGTACTCTAGTGGAGACAATGTCAGGATGAAAGTCAGCCCTGGTGACAGTTCCGAAGATATGCATGAGAGATTTGCTGATTTGGCATCGAGATCGAGATCTGGGGATGATGAATGGAGTTTCGAGGAGCCTAGACAGTCTTTGGAGGACAATCGGCAAATCAAAGGGACCCATAAATTTGATCGAGGTTATTCAGAGCCTGCTGATCAACGACCCGGCACTAGATCCACGCAGAGACCCGTTATCGTACCAGTGAGAGCCAAGTCTACTCCTTATTACTCCACGACTAGTCTCAGTGGAGAATCGACTACCTCCAGTCCTCCCATGCCAATTCGTGCGCAGATTAGGACTAAGACAATACCATACACTTGCAGAAGTCCTCAGAGCGAGGGAGACACCTCCTCCAGTATGGATAGTCCAGCACATACTCCGGACAGGGTACAGAGGGCCTTCAGGAGAAAGAGACAGCAAAATGCCAAGAGAAGACATCGAGTTGCTATCGATCTTGAAATCAAAGATGGACAAATCGTCTCCAGCACTGATTCAAGCTTTGACGTCGCTACTATTCCTCCACCACTTCTTCCAGAAATGAGCATAGATATCGAAGATGATGCCGATGTACCTCCTCATTTACCGCCTCGTCGACGAAATATTGAGGATGATACACATTAAATAATTTTCATCATCTGAGAATGATATGAAAAAGTCAATACTTATCAAGGTGAATTGAGACGCTAGACAACGATAGATCAAACGTCAATAGTTGGAGAGAATAATATCGATAGGCTTCGAGATATGGATTGAGGAATTGATTTGGCAATACGGAAGTTCGTGAGAAATGCTCAAGTGTTGAATGAGTGAACTTGATAATACTCATTATGATCAAAAATGCAAGAACATTTAGTAGGGAATTAAATAATTAATAATTCATACATTAGGATACAATTGAGTGTTTTAATACCGGAGTTTGGACGAGACAATTTTTTTTATCAGTTCGTTTTGATGGTTTAAGCGTTGAAAATTAAAAAAAAAAAGAGAAATACGGTGAGCGATGCTTTGCGGAATAGTGTAGGAATTTGAATTAAATATAGATGCAGATACAGGATAATTGTAGGAGTAGGTTTTTTTTTTGTAGGTAGGACACTCCGAGGAAGTATTCAATAGAATTAAGTAAGGTCGAGTGGAATTTGGATTGCATATAAAGGTATGACGGAAGAAGTTTAAATTATTCAGAGGGAATTAGATGATAAATATGAGGATTATTACCAAAAATACTATTTAAAAATATGTTTTTATTAATAATATTTTTGTTAATACTATTATTGTGAAAGATTCAATAGTACTGACATTGAGTTCACGAGGATTGACAATCATCACAAACGCCGCAAAATGCTTAATTAATCGATGGAGTTATTGTCGATCGTGAATTGCGATTTTACTTAAAAACAGTCGACTATTTATAAACGGGTAAAATTATTCAATATTTTTCAGTTACAAGAGCGATTACGTTCGACTATCATTGAACAAAGTAAATGGATGATAAATTTGCTCAATATAGGATATTAATATCTTCATTTTTTCCCGCGTGTTATGTGGTCAGGCAAAGTACCAAAAAATGTGTAGTAAAAAATACAATTTAAGACCGAATCATCGTGCATTTCATCCTGGAGAAAAAAAAAACGTGTGCCTAGATTTTTAATCATCGAAGTTTTCGTTCCCCTTGGTTCTGACCCCCTTCGATGATATTGAATTGTTGAGAATTGAGCCTCGGCCGACGTTGGCTGAGTACCGAGTCGAATAATCCAAGGAATTGGTGATGAAATTACATTCCAAAGCGATTTGAATATATTCCATAATATTATGGATTATTTACATTTAAGATTGTACTAACATTCTTATCTTGAAAGAAATTTTCTTAGGGCCCTTTATTATCACTATCATTATTACTATTATTATTATCGTGGGAAAAATTATGGTAGTCTTGAGATATTGAAATTTTCGTTTCTCATTGTTTAGTTAAGGCATGTGGTTCGCTAGTCCTTAAGGGATATATTGATGGGAGATATAAGCAGAGCCCCTTGGTCCTCTTCCAGTGGTTCATGTCACTCCACTTAGATAACTATCATCACCCACCCCCACCCATTCTACCGGTTTGACTTGTAAATTGACAAGAAAAATACCATTGCATCTGTTGCATTGTCTCAGACCCATCATCATTGCACTCATCACTGCACATTCACTTAATATTTTATTCATTTTTTTTTTTCATTAATTTTCATCACTCATTCACAAAAGCTACCCCCATGATTAATGATTTAAAGGTGAAAAATAATTCTTGCAGCTTCCGCGAAAGTTCGTGGTAGCCGAATTTTAAAATTGTCTTCCTTCAGAATGTAATTGAACTCAATTAGTTGCACCTCAATCACTTGAACTTGAATGAAAGCCCAACACGAATGAGTTCGTGAAAGTGTGCGAGAGATGAGAAAATAATTTCAATATAAAATTTCAATGTAAAACAAACGAGAAAAAAATTCGGCTGTTCCCGTAATTAGAAAATGACTGAAATACTGTATTCAATACAATTAGACGGTATATTAATTAATAAGAAGACCTCCCTCAAAATGCGTATATATATAATACAAAAAAAAACCGAAAACAAATATTTATTATATTATATATATATACAGAAATGTACGTACATAGGTTATTGAATGAATTCGTAATTAAAATTAGGGAGCAAGGTATCATGAAAACTCATTGATTGATTATTTGATAAATTTGAAATTTATACTTTTGTTGCCATATCGATTATTTAATTTTCTGTGATAAATGAGAGAAAAAGATTTCGGTGATGCTGTTCAGTCGTGGGCATTCTTATGAATACTGGCGTCAACTTTTGACAGGTGGTGATTACAACCGTTGGAACTACGCTAATGGGTACGTGAATTCACCGGCTTGGCACATGCCTTACCGAGTCAATCCGGTACGAAACATAATGGTTCATGCAACGCCACGCACACTGACTAATCGGTTTTTACCAGCCTGGATAGAATGAGTCAACCGAGTGTGGGGTACTGCTTAAAGAAGCAATTAAAAAAAAAATGAATAAATTTGCAAGTCAATCAGAGCTAACCAATGAAAAAGTGCAAAATTTGAAAACTGATGATGAAAAATGAAGTAGTGATAAAGAGCTGAGTACCACGTACCATGACACGGAGGAAGAAATAATCATCTTCTATACTCACTTTCATTGGAGATGCCGTACGGAGGCCTCCACCTCTAGTTTATTTAGTTGTAATTTTACTTAGTTCTGCATTAATCACATTTTTAAATTGTCACACTCACAATCTATTTATTTAGTTCAAATTTTATGGCTATTGACGACTGGTAATTAAACGTCTTACTCTGACCGTAAATTTTTTTCGCTCACGACCTTGTGTTTCTATTTTACTTCAACACTTAACTATTTTTGTCTTTAGATCACCTTAGATCACTCACATCTTTTCAATCACAATTGGCAATACATTTGGAACGTCATAGGCGTTTATTGACAGTTTCAAATGCTCATTCCTTCAATGTGTCGAGAAAGATTTTTTCTATTGCTTTTAATTGTCCCAGTGATTATGTAAATATTGTAGATGTTGAATTCGAAGCTCTTTACTTCTGATAAAGTCATTGTCAATAGTTCCAGATTGAGGCCAAATGTCGAATGATAACAGTGCTATTTTATTTGATAATTTGAACTTTTCATCGTCATGAAAGGGTATTTTTCATTAATGCTTGTCTAGTTGAAGTAGTATAGTGTCATTCTAAGGATCATTTTACTGATCAACTTGTCCGTATTATAATGACTCGTCAATGTTCTCACGAATCATCGAATCATCTAGTTGAATAGAATCCATAATTTACCTCCATTGACCACATATCTAGCTGTTATTCATTCATAGAGAAAACAAAATATGACACATTTCTGAATATGTTTTTCTCTTCTGTGTTGTGTGGTACTGAGCTTCCCCGCATCTCAAAATCAATTGATTGAATTACTGATTGTTATACTCACCTATGAACCATTACGTAGCGAACCCTGAATCATGATTACCCCACTGCCATTTTTCTAAATCCGAATACGTCGACATTATCTCTTTGGAGATTGTGTCAATATTCTCAATGTCGAAATACTGAACGAATGAATGAATATTCTCAGTGTCAAACTCGCAGATCATTTTATATTGTACAAAGAAAATCAATATTTTCAAACAAAATTGAACCCTAGCGTAATTATAGAACGGAGTTTATTCGTCATGATACTCCGTTGCATGAGAGAATGATTCTAACTCAAATCGGAGGGGAAATATAAATAAATAGTGGTGAAGGATCGAATGTTAAATTAAGGATGTTGTGGATTGACGACCAAAATAGAAATACATCGAAATATTTCCTTCACTTTGCATTTTTTCATTGCAATAGAATTTGTTGAATTTAAACATTATTGAAAATATATATTTAATGATTTTTCGTAGTATCAATCCGTAATATCTTTAATTCAATAATTTGATTAATTACTTGAACAATTTTGTTTTACTGTTATCTTGAGTAATCATCACCTGTCGACTGTTGCAACCGCAAGTACTCTAGGAATGTCTGGGCGTAATATAATTAATTCCTGCTGGTGACCCCTTGGAATTCATCAGTAAAACTTAAGTCTTCTAGTCGTCCTCCATCTCAGCCCTCATCCCTTCTCGACACCCTTAATTATAACACTGACAAATCAATTTGTTGAGGTATTGTTACACACCCTGCATGATTTCCTGAATTAATTGATTAATGAATTGTTTACAATATTCTAAAGATCGAATTTACATTGACATCCAATTTTTTAATTTTTCAATAGTTATATGTAAGACTTTGTTTTGAAGAGTTTGTGGAGAAAAACCAGTGGCAATCTATACTGTTTGTTCGAAGTATAGAAAATTCCCCGAATTATACATATTGCACCGTTGACATTTAATAATCACTATCCTCATTATTGTTGTTATCATCATTAATTAAAAAAATGGAAAAATAATGCCGAGTTCTCTCAATCCAAAATAAGTTATCGGAAGATATGGGAAATTGAGGGAACCTTTGAATATATCGAATTTTATTTATTAAGTAATTAGTGGAACTCAGAAAGGCCGTTTAATGATTCTAAAATTATTACTTCATGAATTAATCACATGAAAAATAATTTCATTCATCATGAAGACGAACGATTTGAAAATTGTATCGAAAACATTAATATTAATTGTAGAAAATTATCGGGACAAAATTTTTACAATGAGGAGGATAAAAATTCTGAACCCATCAGTAAGTAATTCTTTCAAGAGGCAATTAGAAGTTAACGGAAGGAAAAATTTGTTGAAAATAAAAACGAGTCTCCCTCTTTTGAATGACGCCAAAAAAAACTGAAGTAACGTATTGTTAGTAATAATAACCGCATCGATTTTTTAAACGGTCAACTAACGATGCTTGTTGATGAATCTATCCGTTATCTTGATAACAATAATATAAATATCAGTGAGGACTCTCATGCTTGTGTCTCGGGTTCCGTACGAGGACATGAGAACTCGAAGTTTAAACTAAAAAGAGATTAACACAAATGAGGAGAACATGAGGGGTAAAACAGAAAAAAAACAAAGGTGAAATCGTAGGAAATTTATTGTACATTGATTATTGATACATAATTATGACATTAATAAATTATATACAAAGTCATTTACAGGCATCAGTAATTTCAAAACGTTCTTCTCTTTTAATATTTTCATTGATTTTCGTTTGGTTTCGTTGAAATTTTCTTCATTTTGACAATTTTTCACGAGTAAAATTGTCGACATTCTCCTTTTGTTTTCCTGTTGTTTCTTTTCATTGTTTTGGGGCTGTTGAATCCTCAAGGGTTCACTCAGCCCTTGTCTATCTCTTTTGAATCGCACTCCTGGAATTGTTGGTCGGCTGGACAATGCCAAGTGTGAGTAATTCCCAGTTGGTGAAAATTACCTCATGAACAGATTCAGTCTTTATGTTTATTTTATTGTACGATGTGTTGCGATTTTTTTTAGCAACGAAAATATCACAATTTTTAGCGTCTTTCATTGTTTCCACAATTATTTGCGGTCGATACTTTCGTTTGCACGTGCGAACTTCCTAGTGCATCGTTACTCTTGATTTTTAGCACAAATTATGAAATTTGGAGAGAAAAGCATGAAGCTTATTTACGTGCCCCAATTATCGATAAATCCCTGTAAAATATTTTCATTTATAAAACCTACCGACGATCACTGCAATGACGCATGCCTATCCCTAGCTAATTCCAGAAATCCCATTTTATATTATTTTGAAACAAAAACATGAATAAATCTAGTAAAATGCGAGAATTCTAACAAATTTTTTATTGCAGATGGGGATGAAGTCGACAAGAATGACGAAAATACGTCAAAAGCCGACAACAACAATTCGTTCTACATAAAGGGACAACCCGAGAAGGTACAAAATAAAATTGGGGGGATAAACGTCAACGTTAATGTGATAAAGACACCGGATTTGAGTCCAGAAAAACACATAAAAAATGGAGACGTAGAGGACTTGGAAATAAGGAAGACCAAACGATGGCCTACCGACAAAGCTTATTACATTGCCAAAGAGCTTCTCATGACGGAGAGAACATATAAGAAGGATTTGGATGTTATAAATGTTTGGTTTCGCGAAGAAGTATCAAGAGAGTCAGATCTTGATGGTGAGCCCGCTGTGGGTCTGATAGAATTACTCGCTGATGCTCATGGGCCATGGCTTCAAGAAATGGAAGCACGTCTAGCCCGCTGGGAGAGTAATGCACGTCACAATATCGGTGATTTTCTCTACAATACACTTCTCAACGTTCTACCACTTTACGATCAGTACTTGGAGAATTTAATACCGGTACTAGAGAAAATGGAGTATTCAATGCGTACGTCACGGAGATTCGATCAATTGTGTCGGGATTTCGAGTCACAGAAGTACTGCTATTTACCACTAACATCATTCCTGCTGAAACCACTCCAACGATTGCTGCATTATAACAGTATTATTGATAGACTATTAGATCACTATCCAAAGGATCACACGGATTTTGAGGATTGCCTAGCAGCAAGGGATAGACTTGGAGAAACACTTCTTGAAGGGCTTACTGTATTGAATCAGGCAGAGAATCTCGTCCAACTCTGTGAACTGCAGCGAGATATCAGTGGCTTTGATAATTTAGTGCAAGAGGGACGAAGATTCATCAGGCAAGGATGTTTGCAGAAATACAGTCACAAGGGATTTCAACAAAGGATGTTCTTCCTATTCTCCGACATTTTACTCTACACATTCCGAACTCAGCAACCCACTCAGTGTTTCCGTGTCCATGGTCAACTTCCCCTGAAGGGAGTGACGATACAGGACGGTGACAATAAGACAGGAACGGACTTTGTCTTCGTGATCCATGGTCAAGGGAACCAATCATTGACAGTGGCTGCTAGCAGTGAGGAGGAAAAAGAACGATGGTTGGAGGATCTCAATATGGCTATTGCCCAAATGGAGAACGAGAGCAAGACACCCTACTTGACCGTAAAATCATGCAGTGAGTTTTTTTCCAATCATTAATGTGCGAATAATTTTCAAACATCTTCTTGTCATAGTAAAATGAATACCAACAGTTTTAGGTTCTGTCGATGAGCTTGGCGGTGCTATCGACTTAGACCGTACCAGTTGTGGTGGTGCAAAAGACTCTCAGAGAAGTAATACAACAGTCCATGTGTGTTGGCACAGAAATACAAGTATCAGCTACAGCGATCAACTGCGAGCTTTCCAAGTGAGTCATTATTTTGTACAGTAAATTCCATTTGATAATAAAAATCTAATTTTTCATAATTAAAATTTAATCAATTACAGAATCAGCTGAGTGGTTTTCTACTGCGTAAATTCAAAAACAGTAATGGTTGGCAAAAGCTCTGGGTTGTATTTACTAATTTCTGCTTATTCTTCTACAAATCACATCAGGATGATTTTCCACTTGCAAGTCTACCATTACTTGGTTATACTGTATCAACGCCAACTGAGAAGGATGGAATCAACAAGGACTTTGTTTTCAAACTACAATTCAAAAATCATGTCTATTTCTTCAGGGCCGAGAGTGACTTTACATTTGGCAGGTAAATATAGACAGCAATTGATAACTCATGCATGAAAAATTTTATATAAAAATCTAGGGATTTGATGGAATATTTTTCATTTATAGTATTTTTATATTTAGAATTGGTTGCTCTAATGGATTTTTTCTTTTCTTGAAATAGATGGATGGAAGTAATAAGGAGTGCCACGCAGCAGAGTCACATTCCCATTAATTTTAATCGAAACGAGAAGTATTAATGCAATAACAGTGAGGTCAACTGGAGTGCGCATATTATAGCCTCTCACTCATCGAAAAATATGTCGTACTTTTTGTTTATTTATCAGGTGTGTAAATTTTCAAATTCAATATCATGATTCATGTCCATCGTTGTTGAATATTCCATATGATTCCGAGCAATAGTGGGGGAATAAAACATTTATCTGATTGTCATAGAATACAATACGAAATTAACAATCAATTATACTCAATATAAAAAGGGTTCTTATAAAATATTGTCCATCGTTTGCAGTTTAGATGATATTCAGACAAATGCATTTAGCCTTCATTTCCCCACTTTATAAACAAAGTCTTCGTGTGAAGCAAAAAATTCTAAATGAAGTGAATCAAAAAAATTGCGGCCTTGAATCTATTAAGAGAATCAAATGATCAAAGAAAGAGAAGTGAAAGAGAGACACCAACACTTTTAAAAAAATTATTGCTAGGAAATTTTTTATATAATATTTGATAATTTCGTACGTTAGTCTAATAACCTGAATCCCGAGTGATGTATCGCAGGGTCAATTGAGAAATGTATATATTTATGAATTTGACTATAATTGAACGAGAAAAAAATTGCAATGGGCGCAATTGGAATGTTTCGATTTATAATTTGATAAATTTACTCAATTTTCGCTATGTGTTAATATGAGCGTTTATATGGGTTGTGTCTTCACTGGAGGACAATAATTTTGTTGTGAATTTTAACATATTTTCAGGTGTTGATGATTTTTATAAATAAGCAGGTGACGAGAAAATTGTTTTTAAATTTTTATACATTTTTGTCACTATTTTGCAAAGAGTGTTGATTATTATATTAATGGAATTGCGATGTTTTTTCAATTAAAATATTATACATTAAAAGTATCCAAGACTGCGAATGGAATTACATAAAGACTTGACATGAGAATCAACAATCATATGCATAGCATCATGAAAGGGCAATAACTTATTGCATTTTTTATTCATATACATAAAAGTTATTTATCCGCACATATTTACAAAATGCAAAACAAGAGATGAAGACGAAGATGAGCAATCAGTCAACGAATAGTTAAAAATATTATTGAATTTTTTTTTTCATTCTATCTGTACTTCTTTGAATGTATGGGAGCCGAGAAGTAAAAATAGATTTTGTTTTGTAATTTAGCCGAACATTCTTTGGAAATGTATAGATATCATACTGTTTACCTCTGTAGAATGACGAGAAATCTAAATGGAACGATGAAATGACAGAGAAGTTTGAGCGATGTTTTTCTTCTTCTTTATTTACGTAATCATAAGAGACTTTACTTTCCTGTCCATTGAACAATATATTTATAATGGGAATTAGAAAAAAAAACAAGAATAAATGTTATCGTTTACCGGGAAGTGAGTAGATTTTTCTCTTAAACTATACATATCCGGCAGGTGAACTGCCGACATTTAAAATCCCTTGTCTTATTGAATTTTAATATTTTTGGTTCAGGTGATAGGGGACTTGTTAAATATCTCTTTTACATCGCAAATGAAGTAGTTTTTTGAATATATAATTATGGGTTCAAGACCGTCAAGACTGTAAATGAAATTAGCTGAAGACCCGGTTGGAAATAATAAATCGTAAGGGTGACATAATTATTGAACAATAGCTTGTTAATTTTTATAGCAATATCCATATTTGAAATTGAGCAGAAAAAATAAGAACAATAATGAGTCAACGAATAGGCAATTGCACATAGTCGTATAATTTTTCATTTTAAATGCATGAAAGAAATTATGAATATAATTCCGTTCTACATTTCAATTGAGCATTCTTCTCGAAATCTATATAAATCACTGCTTCACAGTGTTGTAACCTTGTAAAATCCATAGAATCGCGAAGCTATGAAGAACATCAATGGATCGAAGGTTTTTTTGCACTTTTCCATTTACGTAATCGTAAAAAATATTATTAATTGTAATCAATGAACCCATCAATATAGGGAAGTAGCATGCAGAGAAAACCCTCAGTGTTTACAGGTCAAATTATGTGTGATAATTTTTCTGGTCTTATGAATAATCTCATTTTTTTAACGAACATGTCGTAATTGTTACGAAACAGTTAAACAGTAAAGATAAATTTTCGTGATAATTGGATCTATTTTTTTTATAAAGCCAGATTGATATATCATTGCTGCCAAGTCTGTGGGAATTTGCTTTTGAAAAATCATTTAGACTTTGACGTACAACAAACGGGGTTGAGGCAGTGGTACAATCAACAACAATGATCTCACCTTCTTCCTTCAGGCGATTGGAGCAGCTTCAATTACGAACAATGAGTAAGAGAAAAAAAAGCAATAGTGCGCTGAATAAAAATTACTCGATAAGTCTAATAATATTCTCAATGATAAATTTATATTTTTTCCCACCATATTGTCATTAATTACGATCTTTGAGTGATAATAATGAATAGTACTAATGGGATACTTCGAATTTGAGCCTGAAAAAAACCCAACTAATGGATAATAATTCCAGGGTTAAAGAGTTGATCTTGAAAGTTTGAAAAACCAGTTTGGTAAGTGGGGAATACCTGCTGTTGCACAGCGGACTTGACGGGAATTTCGAATGAAGAAATTCCAGGTTCGCGTGATAGTGTGGTAATGCTATTTATGACTTTTTCATTCAATGAAACATGAAGAGTGGGTATAAATAATTAGTGGGTGAGGGAGAAAAACCGAAGGATGGATGAGTCATACGAGGAGCTCCAGATCATATCATTTATTGACGTTAATAGGGAAAATTTCTTCGAAGGTCCAGGTTTTTCAACGAAAACTTTTTTTAATTATCGAATACTTGTAATTTGGTGTAATTATTCTTGAGTCGTTATCAACAGAATAATGGTAATAATACTTTGGTAATAATAGTTCATCAACAGTCTTCTCCATGAATTTCAGACTCACCTCTGTCATTCACGAATAAACATGTATTCTGTCGAGTGATTAAGAATGATGCATCACTTCTTCATTATGTTCGAAAAACAAGGAAATCCCCTCCGCTGCTCCAATTTTCAATTTCACTTTCAAAGCTTAATCTACTTCAGCGGTGAATATGGAACATTCTAATAGGTTATCGGTCTTCCCCCGGGTGACCCATACGATAGTTCAAATCCGATTATGTTTATTTACGTGTGTTTTTTGAACAGTTACAATCTCAGATCATAAATCACGGCTAATCCTAACTGTTTAGTATTTTCAAAAAATTGAGTAACTGTTTAGGCCATTTGGGAAATCCAAGCATTTTTGGAATTCTGACGTCAATAAGGATTTCCCCCGGAGTCCCCGGGCGTCGTGTTACTTCGAGGTATGAAAAATTGAATTGGTTCATGCAAAACGTCAAGATTATTTTCAAAATTACATTTGCTGCGTTGTTTCCTTCTTTTTTGCGTCTCATATTCAACAAGTTAGATGAAAAATGAAATAATACCTGGGTTTATTTGCGAAATATTGACAAGGTGTCCCGCGTAATTTCCAATCATTATCGTTTAGTGTGTAAACCTGGTGATACGGTGATGAGGAAGTAAACGATAATGATGAGCTTACAAGTGTAGAGAAATGAGTGGGGATTAGAGGACAAAATCTGTGAACCGGTAAAGAACTGGTAAATTGGTGGGAAGGAGGGAGTATATTAACGCCGATGTTGGCTAATGATGAACACAGTCAATCATGGCACGTTACCAAGTGAGCTTCGGTCTTTTGGCCCTTCTCGTTCTCACCGCGAGCGCCGGTAAACAACTGATTATTTATTTATTGTGTTTATTGTTCCTTTCCAATGGGTAGAACTCAAAATAGAGGGCAATAAAAAATTGTTTATTTTACGAGACTTTTACGCGATTTTTATCTGCATTCGTCAAATTTTCCTAGAGCGATACATTACATTCCTGTGGATATTTTTTCTAATCGATAATTTCAACTCAATGATTTTTCTTGATGTGACGTCGATCCTAAGTATTAAATCAATGAAAATTTAACAGATTATCGTGGCGTTCGTCATGTCGGCGGCAGCTCGAGCTCTTCTTCGTCGTCGAGCAGTTCGGGTGGACACGATGGTAAAACCCATACCAAGACAAATACCCACGTTGAAGGGGCGGGCACCGCCGATGCCGGTGCATCTGCGAAGAATGATGGTATCGTCTTCGATACGGGTTTCGGTAATGGTGGGTTTGGCCAGGGTGGTTACGGTGGAGTAGGTGGAGGATATGGTGGAGGACATGGTGGAGTAGGTGGAGGACATGGTGGAGTAGGTGGAGGATACGGTGGACTAGGTGGTGGACATGGCGGAGCAGGTGGTGGATACGGTGGAGTAGGCGGTGGACATGGTGGAGCAGGCGGAGGATATGGTGGAGGATATGGTGGAGGAAATGGTGGTGTAGGGGGCGGACATGGCGGAGCAGGTGGAGGATATGGTGGAGTAGGCGGAGGACATGGTGGAGTAGGTGGAGGACACGGTGGAGTAGGTGGAGGACACGGTGGAGTAAGTGGAGGACATGGTGGATTGGGTGGAGGATATGGTGGAGTAGGTGGTGGCGTCGTTGATCCTGGATTTGCCCCGTAAGTGCAGCAATTTATCTGAATTTATGAATATTAATTTTCCCTCTAATTTACCTCGCTGTATTCTCACACATCCTGCGGTTTCTGTCGAACGCACCAGGTTCTTTCTTATGATAAAATCTATACTTATTACTATCCGCGATTTCAAGCAGCATCTTCAAATGATTTCATCAATTTTAACTAGAGCAAATTTACTTTTTACTCAAGCGGCTATGGAATACTTGGTAACGGTGGTGGATCTGGAGCTGGAAGTTCAGCTGGAGCTGGAGCGTCTGCTAGTGCCAATGCCAAGGCTGGAGCCAGCGCCGGTGGAGCAGGTGAATTTCACGACTATTTTCAAAGAAAAAAAATCAATTCGCAAATAATCCCCTCTGTGACAATTCAGGTCTAGGTGGTGGTCAAACTGGTGGATTCGGACAGCAGGGTGGCTACCAGACTGGCGGATTGGGTCAGGGTGGTTATCAGACTGGAGGAATCGGTCAGGGCGGATATCAGACTGGAGGACTCGGTCAGGGCGGATATCAGACTGGAGGACTCGGTCAGGGTGGTTATCAGACTGGAGGACTGGGACAGGGCGGTTATCAAAATGGAGGACTGGGACAGGGCGGTTATCAAACAGGAGGATATGGTAAGGGCGGTTACCAAGGCGGTGGATACGGTCAACAGGGTGGCTACCAGACGGGTGGACACGGACAGGGTGGCTATCAAACCGGCGGATATGGCCAACAAGGTGGTGGTGGATATGGACATGGAGGTGCCGGTGCTGCCAATGCCAACGCCAATGCCAACGCTAATGCCCTTGGTGGAGGCCATGGCGGTGCCAATGCCAACGCGAACGCTAATGCCAATGCAGCAGCCGGTGGTTTCGGTGGTGGCTTAGGTGGTGCCACTGCCAATGCCAATGCCAATGCCAATGCTAACTCCAATGGCTTCGGTGGTGGCGGATTTGAGTAAGTCGCACATTCATATTCATATGTTCAACTCCTATATTTACCATTTTTATGTTCACGCTTCTACGTACATGATTCACCTATCGTTCTCTACTTGGTGATAAAAATTTACAACTTATTGTGGTAACTCTTCGACTGATTAATGAAATCACCAACTTTCTGAGAATAGTCGAGCTCTACAGAAAAACATTGGAAAAAATATGCGATATATTTTTCAATTAATGAACAACCCTTTTGCGATAATTTCTTGCGTTTAATTTTTTTAATTTATAAATTAAATAATCAGGCAGTCGAATACATTCGAAATTTTACTCGTTTCGCAGTATCTTTAGCCGTTTCAATGACGAAGACGGGAAGAATGGTACCGTCGCTGCAGGCACCAAGCCCGCGTCTGCCACTGCAAGTATTTCCAAGGACGGAGAAGTCGACGGTGCCAAAGGCGTCTACAGCAGTAGCTCATCCGCCGTGGATTCCAGCGGCAAGGGAACGTACCACGTAGAGGCCGGCAAGATCAACTAGAGCGATCCTCGATCTCCAAAATTATCCATTAATTTTGAAACCCAACGAGAGAAAATCAAATTTCCATCGGCCAATACTCACAAGAACTGCACGAGAGCAACAGCTAGTCGCAGCGTAGCTTTACATTATCATAGTGATGAGATAATTAAAGATCAGAACAATGAAATCTTTGTATTGTGCCGCAATTGTTGTACCATTGATCATTTATTTTTTCATTCTTTCGCATCTGAGAAAATTCATGCTCAGGTGTCTTTTTTTTTCGCTTAAGAACTGTATATTCATTAACGTGTCACATGTGATAAGTTCATTGCAAGATTAATAAATATATTTGTTTATCACTACTACCATTCTATAGTTATTTCATTATTTCACCGTGTTGTGAAAATTTATCAATCGATTACACAACAAGAGCGAGTCTGAGCAGTAACCTTGACACAAAACTGAACCGGATTGCGCGTAACTCATCTCGAATGAGAGATTAAATTTTGAAGATCCAGCAGAATATTCATAGCACGTGTCTATTATTTTTTATTATTTATTATTCTGTATTCTGTACTATTTACGAAAGGGGGAGGAATGAGGGCTTAATCGGCTTAATCTATTCAATTACTAAAAATGGAAGGCCAGGAAGAAATTAAGGAGATAAAACGTCATTCATATCCTCATTGAATTCTTTACTCTTAAAACGACTCTACATCTCATGAATAATTAATTAACAGTTATTTACAGTGATTGATGTCAGGTGATTATGTGAAACCTTTCGTAAGTCGTTTACACCCGCAGCTGAGATTCAATATTTTTCATTAAGTTGTCAGATGCGGAGTTAGCTTGAGCTCATTTGTTCTTTATTAAAAATTATTTTAATGGAGTTAAGAAAAATTCAATGCACACACATCACTCTCAGTTGGGAAAAATAATTTTATCTTGGGTGTCGGTGAGGGGAGCGTCATTCGCATCGTCAGCGGCTGAGCGGTTCCTGTAGAACCAGGGAGATTTGTCGTAGTTTCCCGAGGATGATGCAGAAGATGAGGAAACGGAGACAGTTCCGGCGACTCCGATGCCGCCTGCACTCGCAGCCGCTGCACTCGCGGCGGCAGCAGCCACTGGTCGACCATTGACGATTCCTGTGGTGGCCGATGCTGCGGACGAAGCACTGGCAGCTCCACCGCCGAATCCCAGGGTCTGCGAGTTTGAATTAGAATTGCTGCTCGCGAAGCCGTCCGACGCCTGAGAACTTCCCCCGGCATTTGCCTGCTGTGAGTAATTCGGGAAGCCGGGATAGGGTCCAATATTCGATGGGCCATTGGGTCCTTGGGATTGGGCGTGTGCTTGGGCATTGCTAGTTGCACGTCCATTTGACGCCTGAGAATTGCTCTCGGCATTTGCGTTTGATTGGGAATTTCCACTTGACGGGAACTCTGGGAAACCGGGTAATTCGGGAAAGCCTGGCTTCATTTTTCTGGGCGTCCCTGGCAAAGGCCAAGAGTCTGGAGAACGATAGCCCCTGAAAACATATAACAATTGCGCTGAATTTACCATTTGCTCCGTAAAAATTAACGATCACCCAGGGTACCTCAGGAATTTTTTCATTCATAAATTCTCCTCTAAATTCTTTGAGTAAACAGATTCATTACCCTTCATTCGGTTGTTGATGATGACCGACACCCCTCGATTGTTCGTTTCTCCACGAGTTGGAACCATCTATTCCCGCATTATATGTGTTACCCCCAACTGTATTTGTCCTGTGAAATCTATCAGGATCATCAGCGTTGAATTTCACTCCTGCCTCAGTGTTCCTCCTTGAGGCGATCTGATCGGGGAACACGATGTTGTCACTGCAGCGCACTGACCCTAAACAAGCAAGTTAACACTCTCTCTAAATTATTCCTCCAATAAAGTAATTAAAAAAAAAAAAATTACCAGTGCAGCAAAATAAAAAAACGGGGAGGAAATAGTGCAGCAGCATTTCGTCTTTTCGCCCGTGTTAACGTTGTGAAGAAATTTATGGCAGGTACGATGATATATCGGCACTCAAGAACGCAACTGATCGTGGATTACGTGTTCTCTTCACTTTTTATAGTTGAAAAAACGTCAACGAAAGCCCGGTAAATCCGAAACTACCACATGCGACCGTAAAACCGTTCATTAAGGCGCAAACGCCTCTCGTCAAGCGGCACAAGTACAATAACACTATTTGGACGACTCCAGGATATTTGAAAGACTATTTGCCTTGAATTGAGATTACTGATTCGTCGAGACAGTTTGTGATTCTCAGAGATTTGAATGCGCGGCCTTCAACCGAGGTGTGACCTCTCTTCCTCCGCGCTAAGAGATATGTTTTTAGAGTTGTATTAACACATATCTCTATTTTTCCTCATGAATTTGTTCGTTCGAAGATGAGATTCTAAGAAGTAGAGGTTTGTGGTCAATGGCTAATGACCACATGGAAATTCCCGATAGGCTTTGCCATTGGTGACTCTCTTATTTGATCATCATGAATTCCAATTCAATTTTCTAAGTCGATGCGTTGTTTAAAAGAATATTGTGTTATCATATCTTTCTCTTCCAATTCAGGCCCACAGGAAGTAAAATTAAACTCACGTGCAGTCAGTGTCAAATCAAAATTGTTACTGTTATCTCAACTATTTTATTCCACTTTCATGGTACGGAAGACGGTAAAAATGATAGAATTACAATAATTAGAAAATTTGTTAAAAATACTTTTCTCAAATTTAGGATAGATATTAATCAATTGTTAACTTGTGGATCCACGTGGGCCTTGTGAAGACAGAGGGAGAGACAGTGATCGACATTCCAGCTCTTTAACCGTAGTAACGTCCATAGTTTCCTCCATATCCTCCATAACCGGGGTAGCCACCGTAGCCTCCATATCCACCTGCACATGACAATTGATTGATTGAAAAATCTTCAGGATAAATTCAGGACTAATTTTTTGTCATTTTTTCAATGTATTTTATGAAAATGTGAAGATAGGAATTGAGTTAATAAAATTTTACTTTAACTTTTGGTAAAAAGCTTCAAGTTAATTATGACATTTTTTGAAAAATGTGACAACAATAATTACCGTAGCCGCGTCCATAACCGCCGTATCCTGGATAGCCATATCCGCCGTATCCTCCGTATCCACCATATCCTCCGTACCCCCCATATCCTCCCCACCTGCCCCCTCTTCCTCCCCAGCCACCGCGAGCGCCAATTTGCCCCTGTCCTTGTCCTTGGGCTAATATAAATCGAGCAAATGGGTAAAATGGATGAAAAGGGAGAATAACAGCTAAAAGAGTCGAGTATCCCACCAAAATCAGTCACCCAATTGCATGCAGCATTGATTAGTAGCATAGAAAATAAAATGACATAACACCTCGTCAGTTCCAAAGCTCCCAAGCCAAAAGTAAATGCTCATTACTGGACAAATTAATTTCAAGAGGATACATACCTTCGCTCTCAGCACATGCAATGAACACAAAAGCGAGTAGAAGGGCCCAGAGCAGCTTCATGTTGGTCCTTTGATTATTTCGAGATGCGCAAATTCTCAAAAAATGTCCGTTCAAATCGGAATAGAACTGCTGTACTACTATCATCTACTGACAATCGCACCTCTTATATACATAAATCCTTCCACAGATTTCATACGCAAATGGACAAATTATAAGGCCATCTCATTCTTTCACGTGACTTTTGTTCTTCCCTCCCACAATCGAATGCATCACGATGAAAAAATATATATAGGAAAAAAGGTCAACATGAGATGAGATGTCGTTGTCTAGTGACTCAGAGAGCTCTAATCGCATCAACCGCAGGTGGTAAGAGATCAACAATTAGAGAATAAGAGTTGCATATATTTAACCATGACTGTCACTAAATTCGGACCACTTCATCCGGGTTTTTCCCCATACAGTCGCTTGTGTCCTTGCCAGGCATCATCGATCTTGACAATTCAAAGGAGAAAAAATGACAAAATGAAAATATAATCTCACGTTACGAAGTCAATTTACAGAGTTCACGTGCATGAGGCTAATCCGACTGCTGTAATTATTATGATGTTCGTGTGCATTTTTTAGAAGATGAGATTATCCTGTCAGTGTTACTCTTTATCAGGTATTAATTAAGGGTTTTATGAGAAATGATGGATAATAGGAATGCGGGTTTGACGCGATAATTGGATGACAGCCGTTTAACTGCAAGCCATTGGTTTATTAACAGGTTGAAGAGAAAAAAATTTGTGTCTCTAGAATAGCGGATGAGGGATAAATAGTAATTGATGGCTTGGAAGGATAAATAAATAGTGGTTGAATTGTCTTAGCCTTGTTTATGAACAGCGAGTCAGGGATTTTTAATGAGCAAAGACTTGCACACTAATAAAAATATTCAGTAAAGTTACGAAATAATTACCACCATTCACCATTCATTCGTATTATAATTTAATTGAATTTTGGACACTGGGTTTATTTAAAATTTTAAAGTCTGCTACTGCGACGAAATATAAGGAAGTAAAGGATCTTTTAAAGATAAGTCGCGAGGGAGCGCTCCGGTATAAGAATCCTGGGAATAGCGGGAATTTTAAATTGGTCATTGAACGGTGGCGCCTCTCCCCGCGGGGTAATTACTAACATCGGCGTGAGGCTCTCTTCTTTATCAAAACAGTGTTCGGCCTGTGACACACGGAGGTCGCTATGCGCAGACACCATGTCGGTATGCACTTCCAGGCGGTTAATTTAAATTTCAGCCATTGTATCGTACGATTTTTTTTTTAAATAATCGGAATCCCATTAAATAATCAATATGATTGACGTTTATTATGCTTTCATAGTTGTATTCTTTGGGTACTTAGTATCGCATTGAGCTGATATTGATTGTGGAGGGTTTCGATTCCGGCTTATCGATTCCGGAGGGTTTCCCGATAAGTGTGACTACTTCGCGAATTTGGGTTCTCCACTGGGAAATTGACAATTCTACTCCAGATCATTGACGCCAGTAAGCCCATTGCACGTGCCATGCAGAGGATGGTTTGATTATATTCCATATCGTACAGTCCCTGAGACTGAAATTAATGCAATTGGGAATTGAGCAAAATGATGCAGTGGGCAAACCTCATTCCCTAGATTTTTTTTCCACCTAAATGTGACCTATTTTATTTAAAATTAGGAGACATTTAAAATTTCGGGCAAACCTTCAGTAAGGGAGCCGCTAGAGAATTCATCTCAGGTGTCAGTCGTCGAGTTGCAGCATGTGATTCTGACTGCACAATATTTGAAATGTCAATTGATAACTGAAAGCCAAATTTTTCCATGAAGAGATATTCTCATTTGGATACGATATGCGGTAATTTACCTTCACATCTGGATGTAATGACGGAGCTTCGATTTTATTTGCGAATTCCTGAAGGATGAGGAACCTGGGGTCGCAGTGATCGGATATCCGGTGGCCCGGAAGCCCCGAGAGGTTTTTTTGAAAGGCTCTGATTATTCCCCGAAGAACATCTTCTTTTCGATGGGCTCCTAATAGACGTTGAACTTTCTCTTGAAAGTTCATGCACTGAGGGGCCGCAAATGCGACGTGAAGATTATAAATTCGTTAATGAAATGAGAGTTGATAATGAGGTTAATTTTAAATTTTTGGCAATTACAGAAATGAATAGATAAATAATACTTGAGCAATAAATAACTTTATCAGGCAGGTAAAAATATTTTTTCATCTAAAACCAGTGATAAGGAGGCGATTGGCCTTGTGGTCATTAAAACGTCGAATTAATGACAGATGATGTGCACTTTTATCGTTGCTCCGACCTCGGATTTCGAGGCTCTCAACTGAATAAAAATTTTATCTTTAGTTCTATAATACGATAAATACATAAATTATGATTCAGAAAATATCGGATAAAAAGTGCAAGGACAGTCACAACTTCTTATCACTGATTTTAGAGTACAAAATATTGTCTTGAAATTAATGATTAAATTATTAATTATTCGTTTATTGCGCGTGTTATTTATCTGTTCTATTTATCTTTTGCCTACTTGAGAGAGAGTTCCAGTCATTGGTTCATTGATATGTGCCAAAAAGGCGGCAGCTAGTGCTTTTCTCGGACTATACTGACAAGAACCTAGTATTTGACTGATGTGACAACTTGGCACTCCTCCATTCTCATCCCTACGAATTAATTCAGGTAATATTTAATGAACTAATGAACAGTGATGAATCAAACTTACGCATTGAGTGACATAATCAGCCTGAGTAGGTCCTTGGCCGACGATTTTTCACCCGTCAAATTTTCTCCAGAAATTTTCCAGAAACCCACCAATGAATCAACCCAATCTCCATTATCAATCATGATTTTAAAATTCTCGGGATTTTTTACAAGCGCTAGAATTGCTGGGAAAATTGCCAGAAGGTCCATGCTATCCTCATAGACAGACTGTAATGTTATTTAAATCAGAAAATACAATTAAAAAAAAATAATTAGTTATAATTATTCCATTCTATTTCCGGTAATCAATGAAGTCATGTGGAGACTAAATGACGTCAATTAATGACCTCCCAATCTCTTCCGCTCATGAAAGACCCTCCCAGTGGGCCTCTAATGGTCTTCTCCCCAGACTCGAATGCAGCTAGAAGGACACAGAGTCTCGCTGCTGGCCCTACGCGCTTAGGCAAAGACCTGAGACAATGTTGTGGCTCATTGAAAAAGTATCTGTGCCTTTCTCTCCTATCCGCCCAGTCAGCCACCAGGGAAGCCGTCTGAACTTCCGTCGGTACGTCTCCGGTCAACAGAAGCCAGAAGACAGACTCCGGACTGGGGTAGTTCCCGTGCAAGGGAAGTAGCTTAAAGTATTATTAACAAAATTCACTTGAAATTTATTTATGGGTGCACACACACACATTTGGAATTTATTTTAGCATTTAAACTTCAAAATTTAAATAATTTTTCCACTACTTTAACGACTTGGGGCATTGTCAATCCTCGGTACATTATTCCCAATTGCGAATGCACCTCACTCGTCTCTCTCACTGTGGTATTGACTCCTGACAATCCGGAGTATAAATCATTCACTGTTATTTGTCCTATCACGGTGTCATTGTGCTCCTCGCGAAATTCTCTGAGTAGGTCATAGTACAAGGGAATCTTTTCACTGAGAGCCTCCTTCAAGTTTGTACTGGAGCTTGGAACCCCCCGGGTTTTACTTACCTAGATTAAGTTAAGAATGGATTATTTCAACCGAATGTTCCAGTCCTACGATTTTTTCCTTAATTACTGTTTAATTTATGAAATAAAGAGAGAAAAATTCTAACCAATATTTTTTTTACGCTCGAAGCGGGGGAATAAATTTGAAAGCCTCGGTAAATCAGTGGAATTTGATTACTGGAAAGAAATGTTCTGGATAATTTTGCCATTGCGGGAATTTGAATGCACACTAGGGATTTAGAGAATCGAAAGGGAGTGCAATTAATTATCTATCCATTCATTTCACCATTCTCAGTCGGATGGAGATGTTCTACTGTTATTGGAAAATCAATCACAATTAACCAACTCCATTTGTTCAATGACTAAACACTTCCTCCTTCTTCTTTTATTGAGTCAACAACGTAACATGATTTTTCATTTATTTACAGTTTTTATAATTAATGAAATTTCGTTTCATTATTTTCAACCACTAGATACAATCAATCATATACAATAATTATGCACAACGCTCCAACCATAACGTCAAAAATCATGGTACAATAATAAGTTGTAAAAATTTTTATATTCCAAGGCAGTTTTGATTTACGAAATAGTTTATTTATTCAAATTAAAATGACGGATTCATCTTATTGCCCTTTTATCAAGTCTACAGAATTCCATTTTCGTATATTTTACACATCTGCACGTGAAGTGTGCAAAATTCCTCTAAATTTCGAGACTATACACGTTTTTTTATCAACTCATTTACCCAATATCGATGTTAGTATCTAGAAACGAATTCATCACAACAGTCACATAGTAAAATATATGTATTATCGCTTGAGCTGGGACAGTCCCCATTGGTACTATCGTAACAATCAGAGAGGATTCGATGAAAAAATTCTAAAAAAAAGGGAGTCAATTGTGTCGTTCAATTTGTTAGGAAGTTGACGAGTGTTTTCGATAGTGAAAATTGTCGAGTGTATTTTCGTCTTCGGTTACTCGATTTTTTTGTCAGAGAAGTACACACTTGTCGTTACTAGCACGTGGATTTGATCGGTGGGGCAACGATGGTGTCGGCACTGGCGAATTTTTTTTCCCTTCCGATGCCTGAATGCTCTTCATCAGTTCGCGGAATACCTGAAAACAAGAGTAAGAAGGAGAGCATCATTCTCCAATCCAGTTTGAAAATAAACTATTTTTTTTTCTCCCCGGGCATTTGGCAAATTTAAATTCGAATTTTTGTAATGAAAAATGAAAAATTCTCCACCTGTACAACTCGACAGTTGAATCGAGCACTGCACTCGACGTAACCGCATCTCCAGTGCTTTCTCACTAGATTAACAATGTCTCGATATCGTGTACTCGATGCCACCACAGCTGACAGTTTATCCTGCTTATTTCCCACGACCAGGAGGGGTACACCTCGCATGTCTCTGGCCTCGTATATTTGCTCCCGCAGGGTTCTTATGTACTACACAAACAGGTCGATTTGTTTACTCAAGACATCTCTGAGAGATACCACACACTTTGCAGGAGAAATATATTTATTTAAACAATCGGTAGACTTGAATCACCTCATGTGACTGGGGAATGTATTTAACGAAATCAGTGGATCAATATAAAATGATGAGTGATCTCTATTGATTGAAATTTTACCTGAAAAGTGTCTTGATTACTGAGATCAAATACGAGAACGTATGCGGAGGCACTCCTGAGTCCATAATAACGAAAGTCAGTCCACTCTAGATGCGTGCTGACTGGGAAATAGGGTATGGTGGGTAGATCAGTTATTTTCATCTCGTAGAGACGATCAGACAAGACAACGCTGGGATAAAACGTCTCCCGTCTCTCGGTGGGTCGATGCGTATCGAAAAATTCGCTGCAAACAAATTGCTAAAAAAATTCTTTCATTAATTCTCGTTTGAGAATATCCATTCGTGATTGAAGATTTGTGGAGGAGGTGGGGATGCATTAATTCTACTTTTTAGTGATAACAGATGAGAGGAAAAATGGGAAAAGAAATTGGAACTTGTCGGAGACAATGGGAGGAGCCGATAGGTGGGTAACGATGAACGGAAATGAACGGATGTCTCTCGCGTAAGCGGAAATGACTTTCTCCCTGAGGGAGGGAGATGGAGGTACATCCCAACTTATGACGAGCACTGATGCCTTTCCATTCCCATTTTATGCTGTACAAACTTCCGTTTTATCCAGCCCTCCCAGAGTCATTCGACATTGATAAATTGCGTTACCGATGTTTTCAGGGAATTGTAACTGATATATTCAGACCGGATCTCGGTGGCTTGTTCAAATATATGTATAAATTGAATGCACAATACTCACACGTATGATACTGGACTTTCCAACGCCCGGAGCACCGAGAAAAACCACTTTGACCCGATCAACACTGTCTCCTGGGCCGTCCTGATCCTTGGAACCGTTATCGACATTTTCACTTGCTATTGTATCACCAATTTGACGCTCCAAGTAATCTAAATCGAGATCTGCAACGGGAGAAATGGCTTTTTAATTTTTATTCGTCGGGAGTACTGGAAAATCGATAATCTTTCGGGTGAATCGATTATTTTTAAAAATATTTCTTAAATTTCCAGTACAGAAAATCGCTAGAAAGTCTCCATTTGCGAAAGCTCTTCCCCTCCAATAATGTACGAAACCATAAATACATTCAATTGCTCGAATGTATCTGAAATTTTCCTCGGGAACACATGACAACCTGGAATTTCAACTCCAGATCGCAGATGGTAGAACATTGATTTCATAATTACTAAAGTTTTCGAAAATGTGAGGCTCTAAATTGCGGAAGAAGTGAATTGGGGACATGTGGTGAATACAGCACGACGACTGGAAAATTGAAGACCCTCTCTGTTGTTCACTGGAAAAGACATGTGAAAGCTACTTCGAAAGCTGCACTTTTCTCTCGCTGAGCCTTCCCTCCATCAGGCTCATTGTTTTCTGCTCAAGTATTATGAGTGGGAGAAGAATTTCTACAAAATGCTATCCCCCTACTTATCCACTTCACATGAATTTCTTCTCTCTTCTCCGCCTCAAATTTCTTGGGTCGTGTCTGACCATTACTTACGTGAACTACTTCTTGACGTTCCAAACAAAGCGGGCGCCGGTGGATTAGCATTATTGGTTTTTTATTGCATTTTATTGAATAACAATGGACAAATTGTACTCTTCGTATTTGTTATCAGCGATATTCTCTATTGTGTTACGGAAAACTCCATAGAGATATGTTGCTATGTTATATACCATATACCAGGTCTAATAAATTCTCAAACAAAGCGGCGTAAAAGTGATGAACGTGTTGAATCCGTTTATAATGAATGTTCTTTCTCTACAACGACTGATCCTAGAGATGATGGAGCTCATTTTTAATAAACAAAATTTTCAGAATTGATTAAAAAATACTGTCGGAAGTTTATCTTAAGGTCTTCGACTCGGTGATAGCTTTCTAACTCACGAAAGCTCTCCGATTTTTTTCTCACTGATCTTCCGAAAAATTTCCGGAATTTCATTTCCATTTCGATTTGTTTGAATCGTGGGGTAAATTTAACTGAATATTTCGCCTCGTGTAGGCGTCAAGTCACCGCACCGCTGTCATTACGTCCCTCGACGGTGTGAAGAGGCATTCTTTATTATCTCACTCCTCGGCAGCATCTCACGTGAACATCAACCCCTTTAGTGGTAGTTTGCTGATCATTAACAGCGCCGGCGAGAACATACGATCGTTAAACGTTTACCAACTCATTCCCCAGAATTTCCTCAATGTCCCCCTCCGCGCATTGGGTACCTCAAAAAAAATACGAGAACCCCTCAACGCCAGTGGGCCCTCTCCCCGGGTTAACAACAATAGTAAGAAAAAACAATAATATTCAGGGTGGTAAACTCACGTCCTTGTCTGTGGGGCGGGAGGCTTCGCCTCCGCCTGCCGCTCGCTGTTTTCGTACCTATTTTGTCGTTTTACAGCTCAATCAAATGAATAACGAGACGTATTCCAGTGGTCGAATGAATCGCGTAAATTTCACCTGGCCAGTTGAATTCCTCCGAAAACACTAGCCGCAATCGTCGAGAATTTCCCCCCTCCCCCACCCCACGTACATTTGATTTTACTATCGACTCATTTGAATAATCTCTCGCTCCCACTCGCCTCATAAACGATACACGAAGACATTTAAATATTTCTTAATGGTTAATGTAATTTTCCGTAGATTGTTTAATCGCTCGTAATAATTGCTCTTGTGTATTGTCAATTGAACATTGAAAATGGTAAAAATCGTATTATCGAATCACTAAACACGCACAACCGTAAGCCAAGGCTCATTTGTTGATGAATCACTCGCTCCCATCGAAAATTCTTCTCAATCACTGTCTCACCATGTCTTTTCGCGTTTTCTCAGCAGCACTCGACTCGTCTTGTTTCGCATGACTATCCCCGAGTAATCGTTGTCCCTGTGTCTGTCACGAAAACACAAAACTGGGGAAAAAAACGATGGAGCGCGTAACGCATCGTCAAGCACGAGGCAACCAGCGCGGTCTCAGGCGTCTTCTATCACCCTTCAATCCTTCCTCTCTCTCCCTCACTCATCCACTGTACTATTCACTGAATGTTCGTGTGCACCCCTCCAGGTCGATCGAAACTCAACCCAGTCGCGGGACAACTGGGATGCTGGGGGAATATTCTCCTGCGCTTGCGTTTTCCTCCTCTCCCTACTACACGGCCAGCAGTTTTTTTTTCTCCCACATTATTCGCATCAGTTTCACTGTCAATGGAATCTTATGTGATTTTTTTTTCAAATTCCATTCTACAATTATCATGTGGAGAATAGATTAATTTCTTTCTTTAAGTAGTTGATCAATTTTATTTATTCTGGGGATTGTCCGCCTTGACGCACTCCCCAATATTTTATTTTAAAAAATCCTTTATTATTTAATTACAAGAATAAACAAACAGAACATTAAATAAAAGTATTCGGTGAATTTGTTTTTCATAAATCACAATTATAACAGGAGATTAAGTAACTCGTGGTTTTTCGTATATTACAACTTAACTGTGTGGAGCTCTAGCTCCAGCTTTTTTTTTGCTTGTACATAGTCATCCTCACCGTATCTGAATGTTTCATCTTTTAAATATTCAATAATTATATTTATTTACACTCACAAATATTCTCTGAAACGATAAATAAATAAACCACACTACAGAGTTAAAAGGAGAACGCAAGTTTTTCGTCGGTATATGTAGTTATGTCAATTCGAAGGCCACGTTTTTATTTCTTGAATATTGTAGGGGTAGTTTACGGTTTAAGGTACTATGAAAATTTACAAAACTTGCGCTCTGTTTTATTAAGTTAATGAAATTTATGAAATTATTCGTAATATAAATAGCGTAATATTTTCCCCTCAAAAATCTCAAATGTGCTGGTTGTATACAGAAGTAAACTCTGTGCTTCTTAATATTTTAATTTCAAATAACCGTGATCCCTAGTAAAAAGATTTCTCCTCTCTTTCGCACCACTTGTCGCTCCTTTCAACCCCTTGAATCTGCTTCCGCTCATTACAAAGTTAAATATAAATGAGAAAAGAAGACGGAATAAACTCTGCAATATTTCTCGGTTACTTTTTCCTTTCCTCTCACCCCGAGAATCAATAACGTAATCAAACTGCAGATGACGGTGAAAATTTTGGACGGATATTTAGAAAAATTATCCAGTATAATAGGGATCGAAGGCATAATGATAAAATTGTCCCTGAAGATTGTTGAGTTGTCTCAGATATTTGTCTATCTCCTCTCTTAGTTCTTCCTGTATTGATTTCCGGATTAAAACCCTTCCAATGACCCTTCACACTATCGATAATTTACTTCAGCTGTACGAGCACCATAAAGTACGTTACAACAGCACCGAGAACCTTTAGATAGGAAGAGAGGAATATTAATGGTGATATTGATTTTGTTATGGAGTGGTAAAACGATATTTTTCATTTATTTAATTGTGGAGTGTAAAAGGGATGAGTGCCGAAAATTAATAATAAATGCCATTCTTACCGAGGCGAAGAGATCTAAAGATACGGTGAAAAACTTGGCCCCCGATATGGACATGGCTTTTTGACATTGCTGACACACAATCTGCACGAACGTCTTGGCCTCCTCGGAGCCGTCGTACCAATGACAGGAGTAGGCTGCCTCCATCACAGATGAGCTCTGGATTTTTTTTATTTATGAAATTGATTTCAATATGTTGTATCAGTGTATGATATAAATTTTCTACAGTCAAAATATTCGCAAGATTCTTCAATTACCTCTTCAATCAAACGATTCCCAAATATGCAGAACAAGAAGACCTGACCCAGAGAATAAAGCAAATATCCAATCGTTGTTGCAGCGTAAACATTTACGCCATTGACCTAGAACATTAAACAATTCGATTGTCATTATAAAATGCCCTCGATTCGCCAACTTATTCCGCGAATAATTACCTTAGTTGCTTGATATGCGAGTAGGGTCAGGGTAATTGTGGTAATCAGCATGTGGAACAGAAGGGCAACTCCATAAGCATCTCCAATAGCGGTCACCAGTCTGGAATGTCAAATGGATTTTCCAAGCGATTGAAAAGACGCGTTAAAAAGCTCAATTGAATAATAATACAGACACGCCCAGTACACCCCTCCATCCGGAAAATGTTTTTTTCCTCTTAATGCACCGGATTTCGCAAATGTGTGTATTTCTTTTATACATATGAACTATTAGAGAAATATCGATTGGTCATAAAATATAACTTTGGGATCATCGTGTTCGGTCAACTTTTCAAACGTTGTAATCAAGGATAAATGTTCATCCTTGTCTCAGTTCACCTACTTGTCGTTAGTTATTCAAACTTGAGGATTACCTTGGTCAAGTAATTATCCCTTTGGACAGCATATACATATATATATATATGTATGTATATGCATATGAGAATTATGTTTTATATATAAAAAAAAAAAGTTTTTCCCAAAATATAAATTTTTTAGAGCGGAGATTATAAGACTTGTTTGCCAAGTTCTCCTCGAATTCGTGAACAATTGAAAATTTGAAGAAAAATAAGGTCGCAGGGTCGCGTGATTAGAGATCTCCCCCCGGGCAATAGCTACCACCCATAGACCAACTAACCACCGGTTACTCCTCAGTATAGAGGGGTAAGAAGCACTATAGCCCGTATGTATAACACGTAAAGCATGTTGTACGACCCAGCGAATTGTTCAGTCCGGAGGGCACGTCCCCCGTTGCGGTCAATATCGCGCTCCAGTCTGATGAATTTTTCAATACTGTGGGAAAAAGAGCACTGCATTCAAAGTCCCTTCTCCTTTCTCCTCGCATTTCCCACCGGCGGTTTTCTTCGCAGAAGAAAGTTTGAGATAGTAGAAAAAATGAAATAGCTAAAATTGCTGTTTCATGTCAATACGCGATAACTGAATTCAACGCTCGGATAATTTGTTCCCTCGATTTTATCGTTTCTAAGGTAGATAAATTGTTGATGGACATGGGCGGAGGTATTTCCCTAATTAATGGATTGCGCCCATCATCATAAGCCCGTTGTCTCGTTTATGAATAAATCATTTATTCGACAAATGTATGGGACCAGGAGACTCATCATGTGTTTGGGAGGCACTTAGGGCTCAATATTCAATGAGATGGGGATGAAATGTGATGGAAATTTTTTTAAAGAAATGGGTTCCCTCACTCGCTAATTTCGAATGATAATTCTTATTTTTTTAATGGGAATTTTTAGTCAATGTGTTTCACTGTCCAAACCAATAACATCTATAAATACCAAAACCAGCGCATGTTGTTGTTAAAGGCTCTTATCAGGGAATTACACCATAAAGTGGAGCAAATTCGATTGAAACATGTTTTTATCCTGCAGCGAACTAGTGTAACATGCAATTCATTGACACGTTGGCGTGACGCGATGAAAAATTCACACGTGATTAATCCTCCTATATTTGTGATAGCTTCATCCCTGCTATCAGTGAACACCTAACGGATATCATGCCTCGTCAACGTGTGATTTAATGCAACTCACCCCCATTGAAAAAAAAAAATCAAACTTGGAAAAATCCAAGTTTCCTGAATTTTCCTCCCGTCATTGCGCAGGTAATTTCGGCGATTAAGACAATTATTAAATGAATACGCCTCGAAATTCATAATTATCTGGTGCTTCTGTCAAGTTTCCCGGTAGGCAAAATCCTCCCCCAAGCACTCAGGACTTTTTTCATCTCCTTTCGTATTACCCAAATTGAGAAATGGCTCACCTCACAACGTGCTTGTGGCGCTCAACCCAGTATTTGATGGCACTCCGCACCAGCATCTCTTGCTTCTTCGTCAACCCATTGGGTCCAACGCCACCGTTGAACTGCATTCCCGCCGCTTGCCTAAATGTCGCGGTGAAATCCTGGCGATTACTGTAAATCCCTCGGAGATCCAAGTCAAGCATGTTGTCGCCTTGTTGAGGGGTTGCTGATGGCTGGGTGCCGTTGGTTTCTCGCAGATGATCAGCGCTTCCGGCCTTTCGAAATATTAATCAATTTCCAATCTCTTCGGCATTTAGTATTTTCAATTTTCTGGGATATATATCTTAAATACCTTGAACAGTTCACTACTATTCGGCACAACAGTATCCAGTGTTGCGCTGAGTTCCATCAAGGGCTTCATGATGGCCTTGAGATGCTGGAGTTGTTCACAAGCGAACAATAACCACGAGCAGAAGAGAACGTCCAAGGAATTGGCATCTACCATGGTAATGAGGAGCCAATAGAATTGGAATATCAGCATTGCAATGTGGGCCATACCGTGGCGAGCATCGAACGGATAGAACGATCTCACCATTAGCCTCGGGATCTTATTGATTAGAGTAAAAAAACCATTAGCGTGACAGTGCGGTGAACAGTTTTTTTTTTCTTTTAGACTCATTGAAAAAAAATTAGTCATTGCAATTAAGGTCTAGCCCTTGATTACCTCAACAATACGTGTTTCATTGGTGATAGGATCCGTAATGGCTTTGTGTGGATCCTCGAAGAATGTGATACCCGTCCAGCATACGACAGACAACACAGTAGCAGCACCAACGCAGAATAATAGCCTACGCATTTTGGTGAGTGCAATGGAGTGATATCTCGCATTACTCTCAGCGAATAATGGATGACTGTTTGGATTATTCCAAATGGCTAATGTGCGGTAGAAAAGTTTACTTCGCACAGCAAAGTAAATGACTTTGACGACCGAGTGCAAGAAGAAGAGGACCGTGATGGTATTCGCGGTTAGATCATCAACATCACCACTCTCCATTGCCAGATTAATTCCGCAGAGTGCGAATTGAAGGACGATGAGGAATAGGTGGACCTATTGGAGTATTAAAGGTATTGAACACATGCGTATGTCAATTTGCCAAAACTAAAAGCTAAAAGTTAGGACTAAGGACTCACACTGCAGTAGACTTTGTGCATGAGCTTCTTTCCCTCCCCATAATAATTGAACATAAAGTGCCCACTGATCTGCATCAACCTTATGTTGGGCATGAGATCGGCCACTAGGCCCTGATGCTTTGTTTTCATCATCTTGAAGCCGGTAGTCCCTCTTCTTTCCCGCTATATAATGAACGAAACAATGAAGAATAATCCGAAAGCCACAGAAATCACTGGTCGAGTAGCTGAATTTTCACAAAAAATAAAAACTTATTGAATCACAACAGTTAACGCGAGCACGTTAACTCGCGATATCCTCGACATCGGCTTCCTCATCAATCGTACAACGTTGATCGCCCCTCGGCGTTTATTCGGTCTCCACAATCCCCTCTTGACCAGCCCCACTGGGTTGAGTACCTTACCTCAGCAACCTAGCAATATTTGTGCCCCCCACCCCGTTATTATACCCAACGTGGACGAATAGGATGATGGGTTTTTTATGCGCAGACGTTGAGGATGCCCAGTGGAAGGCCTAGATGCCGCCCGGTGAGGGCCTCTTCTCGCTTGCCACACGCCCGTTGGCTTTACTTCACCGGCTATAATCTTCCTTCATAATTTATCAGACGAAAAGTTGGGGTATCGATGCCATTCCACACGCTTTCTCGCTTCTGGATCAACTCCTCGGGTGTTTGTTTGTACGCGTGTATATATATTTTTTTTCATTCTAGCGGCACTAACTACATGTTTATGGCCAACGGGGGATTGCAATGAAATATTCAAGGAAGACATAAAAAAAAGGCAACTATCGGAAGAACTGACATTATTGCCCACGGGGGCTTCTACGGTGAGTGGTAATAAAGACTGAGAAATTCTCAAATTTTTTCTGAAGAAGCCTGAAATATACAACACAAACACACCAATGCAACAAATACAACAATGCAATTTATCAAATTTTCCTCATTTCATTTTATGAGAATCGCACTCTTTTGCAAATATTCGTTGGACTGGGAGAAATGAAAGTGTTTCTCGATTAATTGAATGTTAATGAAGTCTGACATATCGACATGTCAGCCGTTCTCTGTCCATTAAGCTTTGTAATTTCGATCTATCACTCGCCCTGGGCATATTCCATTTAGTTTCAAGTTTTTCAACAACGTCAGACCAATCAATATATACAGAAAATTTCTTGTTGATGAATTGAAAATAGAGCGACGTGCATGCACTGCCGGTTAAATATGTCACCGACTAAATATTGACGCAAGTTTATGAATACCCGGGAACGATGATAGAGTTCTCTATAATTCAGTAATTTCAAGCTCAGCGACTTTATGTTATTGACTATGTTGTATTCCTCATTGGCCGCGGTGGGAAAAGTTGGTGGAAAATTACTGGCAAAATCGAGAAGATGGACGATAAGAAAGATCCAGTAAAAAATACGCAACTGTTCGCAATAGGGGATTCGTAAGATCATTAAATTAAAATTCAGCTCCACGGATTAATAATGGATTAATCGCTCCCTGACTCTTCACTCAGTGGAAGCCAAACGATGAGAATTCTCTCGCATTTCCATTGTTTATCGTCACCCCAGAGACGAATGTTTGCGCGAAAGGTTTTTGTTTAGCAAAGAATGTGCCTGAAGTCTGTGGATTTTCTGGGGGACCACTAGAAAGTTGAAGACAAATATTGAGAGAAATTGGAGTGAATTAGCGGTAGAGAGACTCTGAGGAAAACTGCTCAAGGTAGATTACAATGTACTCAATGCACTAGAGTTTTCAAGTTTCAAATTCAATAGATGACTAATGACAATAGGGGTAGAAAACCTTGGCTTTATGTCCCCTTCAATGTTCCATCAATTAAGCCAAGTTTAAAACGGAGAAATTTTCATTTTTTTTTCACTACCACAATTCATTAGAGCTGTACGTGGAACCTTTGTAGATCGATTTGGAAATTAGCTGGATCATGTCCCTGTAGTTAGGTTTTGTCGTTTTTTGGTATTAATCATTCAGAAAGATGGATGCTAGCTTTGTACGTGAATACGACGATAAGTTAAGGAATAAGGGAGTGACGGGAGGTCTCAATGTCAAAGTTTATTTATTTAATGAGTCTTGGGTTATTGGGTTAAGTTAAGTATCGATCTTATCTTCTTGGCGCAGTTATGAGTTGATGAATATTTTACAGTCAGGCGTTTTGGGGGGTTCCAAATTCAGGAAATTTACCAGTCAGGGCATTTTTGGATAATTTATTTCAATTATGAAATTATGGAAATTGATTAGCTGCGAGGGAAGACGTGCCTTGGGCATAAAATATCATGAGTACTTCTGTGGAGATGAAAAATTGATTTCATCAAGAAAAAAAAATTCTTTCTCCATTTTGGCCTAATTAGACTTCCCCCAAATAAGTACAATGAGGATTTTCATCGTCCTGTCGATCCTCATCTCATCCCTGGTTCACTGCGAAGGGGATCATAACGCTTCTGCTGATGGTATTGACAATAGTACAAAATCAGCAGCGAAAATCCATCGTAATGTCGAAAGGGAGAGGTATAGAAAACATGTGAATGCTCATGAATCTTTGCTGCATCACCTCCTCTTTCCGGCAAAACCACATGAGGACGTGAAGAAGCCCCCAATAGTTCCATATGTTAAGGATTTAAGCGACATACATGAAAATCAAACTGAAAAAACGCCCAGAAACGTGATTCTCGTGCTGCTGGAGGGCGTCGAGAGCTATGATCAATGGCTGAAGTTCAAGGATAACGCGACTCTTCTCACTGAAGGCGTTCTACAGGTACATTTGTCTTGAATAATAGTTCCGCTGGACTCTTATATCGTCCTTTTGGCTTTATAATAGAAATGTTCCGAGCAAGTTTCATTGGGCAATGTCTCGGGGAGCAGAAAAATTAATTGCGAGTGGAAGGAGATGCTGAAGGACAGTATCAACGACCTACTACTTTGGGCGAGACAAACTAAACACATGAGTATTGGTAATATCAGAATTATTTAAAGAGAATTAATACAGGTGAAGAATTTGTTGTAACAAATTCATGTGCCTAAAAAATTGGCGATTTCCACAGCATGATGACAAAATTAATTACAGGTACAATCTCCGGAGGAAATTTCACATTACCCTCGGTATTTCACTTCGAAAATTCGGCGTTTCCTCCCCCCAAAATATTCAACAACAAACCCGAGAAAATACCTCTGCGCTTTCCCGAGCCATCGACAAAGTCAGATAATTACTCTGTCGATAATTCCCCTGCCAACGTAAATCAGTCTCGAGTGGGGATCCCCTTGACTTTCAACCCATATTCTACCGAAGGAGGTAAACAATTTTATTACTCTCTGCATTAATAATGTGTGCTCCTGAATGGAAAAACCCACGACGGCTCGGTGTCGTTCATTGTCTATTTCCTTCTTTTTTGTCATAACGATAGAGGTGAATGAAGAACCCTGGGACTTCCTCGACCTCATCTCGAGAATCAGATTCACAGTTTTTCAAACTTTTTTGGACTCACTCCATGGAACTTTTGGGGTGAATGACGGAGAGGGCCCCCCGTCGGGAATTTTTCCTGATAAATTCCCCAAACATTCGTCGGGTGTTACAGACATCGTGGCAAATACTCTACGAGATTTAGAGACCATTCCGTCGGAGAATGGGTATTTACTGATTGCTGTGGCCACCAGCCAAGAATTAATCGAAATTTCCGAGCTACTTCGGCAAACGGTACTCTCACATTCTATTTTTAATTATTTTTTGCGATTTCAAAATGCAAAATGGAATTTTTCAAAGTATCAGAATTATTTAATTTGTCAGATGTCTGCCAATGAGACTCTGCTGATCTTAACCGCTCTACCTGGCAACGACGACAGAGTCATTCCACTTTTTACAAGTGGCCCTGGTTCAGGTGTCATCAATAAAACCCGCGCACTCTACGATATTCCAAAGGTCATAAAATCAACTCTTGAAAATCCACGTGAAATTCACCAGAATCGACCTCCGCTGGCCCTCTCACCGTACGAAACTCCAAAGAGACGAGTCGCGCGTTCTGACGATGAGGATGAGGTGAAACCCTGATCAAAAACCGCACGTCTCTCTTTCCTTTGTCTCTCTCTCTCTCTCTCTCTTGCGCGCCAAAGTTCATTATTTATTTCCGAATGACTCGAATAAAACTGAGATTCTTATTATCAGATGTCTGAGACTGTTGACGAGAATCCACCGGAAATCTCATCGGAAACGAGCTCAGTGAGTTCATGAAACGAATTAAACCGGGCGGAGGGAATCGTATTAAACTTTGAAATTTTGTTGCTCAGAGTGAGGGGAACCCCGAGACTGAGTGCACCTCCAGTGAGGAGCCAACTTCCGAATTTCTACCTGAACCACGATCAGATTCGTCTGCATCTGCTCCAGACCTCCAGGGTAATATCCTCCATTGGCTTGGCTTCACTTTTCTTATTATTTCAATTTTTAAATTATAAAGTCGTGGATATTAATTAATAAAGCGTCAAATTTGTTATTGCTGTACTGTTATTAATTTCATTATTGACAATCCGTGAGGGAGGGGGATAGTCAGAGGGGATTTTCTGCTCGTTTGCCGAGAAATCGTGCTGATATGAAAAACTTTCGGTTGCGAATAAAAAGGGAAAAGGCAAGGCTTCATTCACCTTCGCAATATCTTGGATTACTGTTCTCGACCTAATTAAGGTCGTCCCGCATGCACGACGACAATCATTGGCATCCTGGATGGTAAATTGCCCCGTGCAACGCTCGATGCACTGACATGCGGTAGAAATTTTTCCATTTTTTCCACGTTACAACTCACAAAGACAATTATCATTCCGAGGGATAGCTAATGTTACGAAAAATTTTACGTTGTGCCTCATGAGACATGAGAGTGACTTTCGTCACGATTTGCCGAGATTATCGTAATCCTGTTTTTAATGTCTACCTGGATTAATGTATGTACAATTTTTTGCTGCTGGTGGGGAGATTTTTTTTTTTCAGCTTCCTATGTGAGTCACTGATAATTGGTCAGCTTTTATGGGAAGGGCGTGAAGCTCTTTTTTTTAGTGGATAGGGAAGGTAAACCATGGAAGGTCGCGCCTGACAACGCGAAAAGAAAGAGTTGCTGTTGCGGTAAAAAAATATATCGTATTTTTTTTTTTTTTTGAAGATTGTAGCAATTCGATCGTAACAATCGCATTTAGGTAAACATTGTTGGAGGGGATTGTAGTGCGATTGTAGTGGGGATGCAAAATGAAATATAAGGAGAACCGGTCCACGTTGGATCGTTCCCACTCCGCAAAACGTTCTCCATCTCTTTGGACTGTGTGCGTTCAGTGTTTGGTTTGAATATTTTGTTAAAAAAACGTAGGGGATTAGTTTTTCGTGAGGTCTTCCGGGATAACTGCAGCCGGACCCACAATAGAGGCTTCAATCTTGGCTTTGATTCAATTCAATAGTGACTGATTGAGTTGCCGTCCTCAGTTTTCATCGGATAAAGGAAATATCGAATTATCAAGGTAACAATGTTTCATCACATATATTTTGAGATAAATTGTTTTCTCAAATTAAATTTTAACCGTTGAATTTACTCGCAGGATTGTGATTGCTAACGTTGAGAAAAAAACAAACGTCATTATTGCAAAATTTAACGCAATCAATTGTCAAATAGCCACAGCCTCCACTTTACGAATTTGATCATAAAATTTCCTCCACCAGACGGTCTGTCGTAACCCATCGAAACTTTCACTGCACTCAGCGCCTTGATCTCAGCGAACTGTTTCACCTCTGAAATCGTGATTAATCTGAAAATGTGCAATATCACGTGCATTTATCGGTTAAATTTAGAGCTGTCAATTCAGAAACCGAAGGGGTGACAATCAGTCATTAATTACTTTTTCAAGATAATCACTTTTTCCTGGCTCACCTTTAAGAATTTTCGCCAATTTGTCAGTCGAGTCAGCGAAGAAGTAAGTGAAAGTTCAACTCGAGCTCCGTAGACTCGGTCATCATGAATTTTTTTAAAGAAAATAAATCTCTTTAATACAGAGTTTAAATTCCGAATATGTCCGTTTTTGTTATTCCTCTCCCAGTCATTCATCCATTGTGTAATTATTTCGCAAGATAAATACCAGGTACGAGCGTTTAGGTCACCTCAGGTTGATTACCCCACAAGTAAAAATTTATTTTTGAAAATATATATTCGAATTCTCTTTTCAAACGTTCGATTTAATATAAAAAATATGAGAAAAAATGTAGTTGAATCGTTTCGCCGAAATTCACAAGTTGTTCGTTATGACATGTTTTTCCTGTCTGCTGTTTTATGTCAGTAAAAAAAATTCAAAAAAACCGTCTTAATCGATTTAATTGATGGATCATTTATGCACCGTGACGCAGGTGATAATGATTCTACCTTCGTGGAATGATTATAATTGATTGTTGAAAAAACAGATCAAAATTCTAATCAGGTTTTCGATCTGGGCAAATATCGATGTTTATTATTGCAGAATGATCCTCGTTTTTTTATTCATCAATAGTTCGTGTTACATCATGTATTGCGATATAAGAAATTTTATTGACTCTGCATAATGCTAAAAGTCAATTTTTTTGATGAATTTTCAGATGCTAATACAACCGACTGAAGAAATGTCCAAGCTCATCAGGGTTGAGCTGAATGAGAATGTGGAGACAAGAGACAAAGATGTAGAGATTATAAAAGAGTGGTTGAAAAAACAGCCGCATCTGCCTGATTCTTTTGGTAACATTGCCATCTTCATTAGGATATCAATTGCATCCATATAAAAATTTAATAAAAGTTATATTTAATTTTTACAGATGACTATAGACTAATGACATTCTTGAGGGGCTGTAAATTTTCTTTGGAGAAATGTAAAAAAAAATTAGACATGTATTTTACTATGAGAGCAGCAGTCCCAGAGTTTTTCAGCAATCGCGACATCACGAGTCCCGACATGAGGGACCTCGCAACGCTTATGTTAGTATACTCTCTTACCTTCATTCTGATGATATTTTTATTTGAAAGTTCCATTAGAAAAACTTCTATAGAATAATTCGAATGCAATAAAATTCGATGTGTTCAATATCAGAAAAGTTTAAAAAAATTCAGGTGACTGTTCTAATGATTTTGTACTTTAAGAATTTTTCTTTATAAAATTAATGGTTAAATATTAATTGAAATTCATCTCAACAGTCAAATTCCGCCACTTCCTGGTCTCACAAAGAACGGTCGTCGTGTGATTGTAATGCGCGGATTAGACAAGAATCTCCCAACTCCCAACGTCGCCGAGGCCATGAAACTGGTGATGATGATAGGAGACGTACGTCTGAAGGAGGAGCTCGTTGGCGTAGCTGGAGACGTATACATCCTCGATGCAGCTGTTGCCACAGCCTCGCACTTTGCCAAGTTCACGCCTAGTCTTGTTAAGAAATTTCTCGTTTGTGTACAGGAGGCTTATCCGGTAAAGCTCAAGGAGATTCACGTTATTAATGTCAGCCCCTTGGTAGATTCAATCGTTAATTTCGTCAAGCCTTTCCTCAAGGAGAAAATTAGGAACCGTATCTTCATGCACAGCGATATTAACACTCTCTATGATTACATACCGAGGGAAATTCTACCCACGGAGTATGGGGGCGACGCTGGATCTATTATTACCATCAACAGTAATTATCATCTCTCTTTCTCAGCTTTTTGCATAGGAAATTTTATTAATCATTGGGGAATATTTGAGGAAAGTTTAATTCCATCTTATTATTAATATTTGTCTGATGTGATGTTTCTCTTCTTATCAATAGAAACTTGGATGAAGAAATTAGAGGACTACCGGCCATGGTTTAAGGAACAAGAGGCTGTTAAATCTAACGAAGCATTGCGACTCGGCACGCCAAAGACTCAGGACGATTTATTCGGCATCGATGGATCATTCCGTCAACTCTCATTCGATTGAACACTTACCCAGCAATAATAGAGTATCTATTAGACGTGATGTAAACAAAAAAATTCAAACCATAAATCGTTTTTATATTTCTTAAAATACACTGCACTCTCATTTTATTTATCACATGCAAAATCCAAAGCTCTGCGGTTTAAATATCTGTGTCCACTGTCGAGTTCAATCGCAATGAGGTATTTCTTTCATGAATGTGAGTGAAAGTGGTGACCTTAGTGAGTGAATTGAGAGCTGCTTTTCCCTTTTAATTAAATCCATTGCGCCATTGACAGCTATTGCTGATGCTGGCTGTTCCCGAAATTCAGAATCGAGAATTCTGAGAAATTCTTTATTGTCTAATGGACCATTTGATTGAGCATTCCATCAGAGAATGCATTACGCAAACAGAATCAATTAAGGACAATAATTACCCTTCATTCAATGCTCCATCGATCTATCGCAATAATTTTCCATTCACAACGGAGAATAGCCACTAATGACAACGCTTGCAAAATCAGAGAAGGAAATTACCGGAAAATAATGGATTATGAAACTATGGATTTAACATCTGTACTGGATGACTGAGGTCGTTTGCGAAATTTCGGGAAGAATTTTTCGGACCCAATCGTTTCACAGGAATTATAATTAAAGGAGTAACAGCTCTAGTCGTTAGCAAACTTGTTGTGTGAACCACTTAAAATACCGATAATTGATAATCCAATAACACGTATTCGTTCAAACGAGCCAATTGGCGACAATAATTACTCGTCATTCAATACTCAATCGATCTTTACCGATGATTTTCCATTCATACTCCGGAATCGTCGTTAATGACGACACTTACAGAATCAAAGAAGGAAATTGCTTGAAAATAATTAATTCTGAAAAGCGAGAGTTCGCATTTAATAATTATTGGGAATACCTAACAAGTCATTTAGTGGAAAAAGTTACATATGTGAATGCATTCATAAGTGAGCCCCATCCGTGTTATTTGCTATAAATAAATTTACGTGGCAAATATAATTTTTGTTGGTATAAAAAATATCCACCGATGACAGTAACAAATACAATAAGTGATCGTCCCGATAATGAATTCAATCGACACTCCATAAATCTTCCAGTTGTCTCCCACCATCCGACAAATCCACACGTCATACCCGACTCATTACAGAATAATTATAAACCCACCTCGTAAGATTTGACTCCCTTCCTCTTGCACATTGTCTGGTGGTGGTAAATACACACCGCATGGTTCATCCGTGCGATTCGCGAGACCACAGAGCTCTGCAGAAATCGTACGCTGTCTCCTCGATCCCACTCAGTCCAATCCCTCGTCAGTTGTTGAATAGTGAACAGTGAAATAACAATACACCCGGCAAATTCAAAATTCAACTGTAAAAATAAGTTCAAATATCTATTATTCATGATAAATTATACTTAATTAATATCTCAGCCCGAGTGATAATAATTCTGATCAAGAATAATAACTATTTATTGCAGTTGAGCAATTTATAGTTTCTCATTAGAAAAAAAATGTTTCAATTGGGGTGAATTTATTTTTTAAATACATGAAATATACCTCTCATATATAGTTTTTATAAATTATTTTTTTATGAAAATGCGGGTAATTGAAGAGTTGAGGTACATCCACTGATAAATCCACTAAAATCACCGGAGAGACTCTCATAATCTCTCTGAATATATCGTCACACGCATTCCCAAGATATCGGAAAGGTGATTTTTTCTCTCCACAAACGTGCAAACATTGGATTCCATCGGTGTATCATCCACCTCAACAATTATTTCCAAAGTGAATTGGTAATTTTCTTGCACGCAAGTGATATTACCAGACGGGCGTTCATGGCCTTCGGGTTTACACCACAGAGTACTTCTCTTTCAAAGTAAAAAGGATAGAAATAGTGGTGCAGTGATACGGTCAGTGTGAAAAATTGAAGGAAACTATGGAGAGTCAGATTAAGCTAATAGGTATTTCCCTGAAATGCACCTGTTAACGGCGGTGAGAAGTTCAGAAGTCTCGTGCAGCTCAGACGGAATGGATGGAATCGTGCTCGATAAATCGACGTGGTTATTATCCTCGTGAGTGGCAGGAAACACTGCTGGTCAGGACATCATGTTCAACGTTTGCTGGATTCACTTCTCCTGTCTCTTGGTAAATGGCATTTATATTTTTTTACCTCGGAAAATTTTCACCATTCATGACCATTAAATTCATGAATAAATCGTGACTGACAGAAAATACAACTGACTCGGGCATTACATTCGACGTTTACTGGATGAACTCGTGTCTCTCGGTAAATGCGATTTATATTTTTTTATCTCGATTTCACTGGTGATGGGCAGACGATGCGAGGGGATCTTGAGAAAAGTATATTGAAGTTTATTTGATGTCGAGGTTTACACGAGTCTTCTTATGGTAGATATCTTTCTACGTTCTGAGAAAATTTCTCGAGTTCAATGCACGCGTAATTTCCGTGTGACATGCGTCAATACTCGTAGCAAATATGTACTGAGTTTTATTTCCCTTTGGGTTTTCACCGCTTTCGAGGGGTTTGCATTGTTCTCAATGGGGTGAGGAATTTATTCAGTGGGCTTCGGCAAACAGAAATTTTTATTCTTTATGGGGGCGAGGATAATTATGTTGAACGGTGGAAATTACCAGGACATGAGAGAGGGGAAGATTTTCACATGATTGGACACAGAAAATTACAAAAAATGCAATTGGTAAACAAATTGTGAAGCACTGATTTTTTTTTCTAGTCTCTAGGTGTGCCGTTAGTGACTCAGAGCTCGGCTGCACCAAATGTTAAACCACTGGAAAGCGATCGCGATTACGCAAAGGTATTGGAGCTGTCATTGATGTTCTATGAGGCCCAGAGATCTGGTCAATTGCCGAGAGATAACAGAATTCCCTGGCGCGGGAATTCTGCACTCGACGATCGGGGACTCAATGGGGAGGACCTCACAGGGGGTTATTACGATGGTAATTCGAGTATTATTCAAGTGATTGAATATCTCAGTCGGGAATTGTGTTGAAAATAAATTTGGAAAAGTGTTATGCCCCAGATTGGGTCAATTGCATTCAGCATCGTCAGCCTGACATATGCTTAACTGAAGTATGTAGAGAGTGAGAGTGATGCAATATGATCGAGTGTATGATATAAGGAGTCGTCAGTTTCGGGAATGCCGACCTCATTTTTATTACAATGTTTATTTAGACTCAAGATAGACAATTACAAAACTATGCAACGACGGAAAAGTTTCCCGCAGGCACAATAAAAAAAATACGGAATTGGCTTAACCATTTTTATGAGACATTATGTGAAGGCAGGCGGTTGTGGTTCTCGTAACAATCTCATGATCATACTTGTGTTTTATTCTGTGTAGCTTACGGGATAACTTTTTCTTTATACTTCAATCAATACTGAGTCAATGAGGCGCCAGATCAGCTTTGAAAATATTAATGTACTTTCGGAGACATTTTTAGTTTTATATTAATTAATTCATTAATTTATTTGAAGGATTTTTCTTGAATATATCATTTTACAATTGTCAGCTGGAGACTTTGTGAAATTTGGCTTTACCATGGCATCGACAACTACTCTACTTGCCTGGGGTGCTGTCAGCTGGCCAGAGGCGTACGAAGCTGCGGGTCAACTCGATGAAGTTCGCAAATCAATAAAGTGGGCCACCGATTACTTCATCAAGTGTCACGTCAGTGAAGTTGTCTTTTACGGCCAAGTAGGGGATTTCTCACTCGATCACACGTTCTGGGGTAGACCAGAAGAGCTCAATACAACGAGACCGGCATTTAAAATCGATGCGGATCATCCGGGTAGAGTATCAGCCAACGACTACTGAAGGTCGATGGAAAAATTGTTAAAAAGTGAATGCTATCCTATATTTGCGTAATTTAGGTCAGGTCAAAATATATTTTTCCCCTCGGTGGCAATAATATGGATGAAATACATTTTTTTAATATGATTTTATTCTCACGACGGTTCTCTTGCAACAAGTTACTATTGAAAAGTCTCAAAGGAACGTTTCACCTCTGACTTTTTACGATAAATTGTTTTAGCAGTTTTCAAATGGATTAAAAGCCCTCGTCTCATCCGGAAATTATAAAATCTGTGGAATGTACAATGTGCAAGTGGTAGCCATAGGCAGTTCGATTTTGTATTCCAGTGACAGTGCACGTCCTCCACCCAGCAACTGTCTTGAAATATTAATTAACCGGCAGTTACGTCGTTTCTCTTGCCTTTTAGAGTGTACAGTGCAGTATGACTGTTTGACTTTTTCTGTTCAACCCTAATACTGTGTCAAACTAGGCACATGTCAACTATCAATTACAGAACTGCATAAACTATTGCCAAAGGGATAACCAGTTGCGTGAAAATTTGATAATGACTTCGATTGAACGGAATTAATTGAAAAGCTTTAATGAACAATAGAATCTTTCATTCTTTCTACAGGTTCAGATCTAGCGGGAGAAACATCGGCGGCCCTGGCAGCCACCAGCATTGTCTTCAAGACAATTGATCCCTCGTACAGTGCTGAGTGTCTCCGTCATGCCCGTGAGCTCTATAAATTCGCCAACACCTATCGTGGGCTTTACCACGAGTCGATAAGAAATGCAGCGCAGTTCTACGAGAGCACCGATTACGGTGACGAACTGGCCTGGGCCTCCTCTTGGCTATTCAAAGCCACCAATGACAGACGATACCTAGAGGACGCCGAGCATCATTATCACCATTTTCACTTGAAAGAACGGCCCAATGAATTTTTTTACAATAAAAAAGTCGCCGGTGTTCAGGTCCTCCTGGCACAGCTCACTGGACAGTCTGAGTATCAGAATGCAGCTCGTGCCTTTTGCGATTTTTCCTCTAGACATCAAAAACGCACCCCAAAGGGTCTTCTCTACATTGACAAATTTGGAACTCTCTGCCATGCTGCCAATGTCGCTTTCATCTGCCTGGAGGCTGCCGACTCGCCAGAAATCGGCGATTCCGGAGAGTATCGAGAGTTCGCCAGGCAACAGATTCATTATATGCTCGGTGGTGGAGGCAGAAGTTATGTTGTTGGATGGGGAATTAATCCTCCACAACAGCCTCATCATGCTGCCTCAAGTTGTCCCAGTTTACCTACCCAGTGTGGTTGGTCTGAGTTTGACCGCGACGCTCCTAATCCACAGGTACTCTATGGCGCCCTCGTTTCAGGGCCCGATGAGGCTGATAAGTTTCGGGATCGCCGGGAGGATTATGTGTACACCGAGGTTACGCTTGACTATAACGCCGGATTTACCAGTGCACTCGCCGGACTTTTGCAACTTCACGTTAAGAAGAGTAAATGAAATTTTTTAGAATTTATTAGAGAATAGATTAAAATTGCCAATAGGAATCCGTAACGAACGCATTAGAATTTTTTTATTTAATTTTTTCATCTGTCATGTGAGTGTATTCAAACGAAAAAAAAAAATACGTGGCAAGTGCTACATGTTTTGAAAAGGAAAAATATGCGACATCGATCAAGTGTCACGCATATTTTTCCACATGGGTAACAGGTTATTTTATGAAGTCCCGGGGCGAAAAATGGAGTGTATTTGTACGCTTCGAGCATGAAATATTTTAAGAATATTCAGATAACAGTAGTTGTCATTTTTCATTGATCAGATTTTCTTATTCACCAGTGACACGTGTACACGATCAATTAAGGTTTTAGAAACTTAGATGATATTTCTTCGCTACTGGCTGTGTATTATATTATTTAAAAAATATTAAACGAGTGAATGATTGATGATATTAATTTGTTACGATTTTGTCAATTAGCTCAAATAAATGGGAAATTGGAGAGCAGTCGTACATGTAATTGAACTCTGTATGCATGAGTTTAAAATAAAATGAATCTATTCCTCACGTGTCAATTTGTTTTCTTTCATGTCTGGAATATAAGGTCACCCCAGTTTTTAAAAAATTGAATTTTGAGTTCGATTATCAACGAAAATAAGTTCCTCAAAAAAGAAAATGTTCTGGCAACAAGACTTATTTGAGAATTTGTCAATTTCCTCGGTGTAGACAATGGTAATGAAACTCCATTGTGGATTCGTGATGTCCGGAGTATCCGATTATGAAAACTCCATATATCAATTTACATTTCATTCTCATTCGTTTTTCATAGCTCACACGTATCGCACGTTCCCATCGATAATGCATTCATATCGGCGGATTAGGCGTATTTTAATTGTGTTAATTTTAATCTACCACACGTCGCTCAGTAATTCATACAGACGTAAGTGATTAATTGAAAGTTCCTTGTTAAAGATTTCTCTGAAAATTGCCGGTCAATTTAAAGCAGCAATTTCCATCAATTTATCCATAATTAATATTTTTATCCAGTCCACAGGAATATGGAGGGCAAAGGTGGTTGTACCTTCGTCAAATGTAAGAAAAACGAAAGGTGTGTCAACAGAAAATTTTTATGCGAACGTTACCCATGCCCCAGTATGCTGTACTGTGCAAAAACTCGTACAGGTACGAATTACAAAATAAAAAGTACAGCATCATTATCACATCAGTGGAAATAAACCAGTCTATTTATGTAATTCTCCACGAGACACAGAATTACTCCGAGGACCCGCATCCTGCGACTCCGTGAGGTGCACCAAGGGACACATATGCGTTATCCGAGTGCGTCACTGCAATTGGAGCCAGTGTACGATGAATTAACTTTCTGCATTCAAACCGACGCATTAGCATTGTTTAAATTGCCAGCGGAGGTTATTATAACTTTTTTCATTAACGCACCAATTCGCTAGTTTCATTGAAAAATATCTTCTGTTATCATCAGCTTGTGGCGATAGAGTTGCACGATGTGTTACTGAACAAGAGTATTACGATGGTCCAGCTACGTGCGCTGGGTTCCGTTGTGCCTCAGGTCAACGGTGTATCCTCAGGGAGTCACTCTGCACTCGACCTCCTTGCAAATTATTCAAGAGTTGTGCTAATACCCAAGGTCATAGGAAGTTCACTTTACCATTCAAGTGGGATTATGCATGAATTTTTCTTTCACCAATGGAGATGAGAGTCACTCATATTTATTATCCAATATTCCAGGAGCGAAGTGGTAAAACGAGACAAGTGGACTGATCTTCGAGTAAAAGGGATGGGGAAATTTTACTACTGACATTTGTTGTAGCACTCGACTCGTTCCATAAAAAAGGTCATGATAGAAATTTCACTGTCTTCCCCAGACTTTGAGATATTCCGCAAATACTGGTCAATAGTCAAACGTAACTCATCTCGTTTTACTACTTTTTATTTGCTCAAACTAAACTAGTATCTTACAACCCTGTAAAAAACAATCAATTGTAGAGGAAAATTTCCAGAGGCTCAATTGAAAAATCAAGTGACTTTAAATAATTAGAGGTCCATGTGTGGATGGACAGATGCAAATCACTGGGCTGCGTGTCAGAGTACGAATGCTTTCTCCGTCGACCCCCGGAAAACTGTCAACCCCAGCTCTGTCAACACACACCCGATTGCATAGCGACGACTGAGAAGGAACTACTTGCAAGTGAAAAGTGTAACGGTTGGGTCTGCCCGACAGGTCAACAATGCGCTTATCAAGTTCAAAGCCCCTGCACAAACGAGAACTGCAGGGTTATTCGGTCGTGTCATGGTCGACTGAGTCCAGTGAATGGATCATCAGTACCAACTATCCATTATCGGCAAATGGAAAACGTTCGTCAATTATTTTGCTCAATTAATTGATTCTCAATACAGTACGTCAAATTGCTGAACGAATGACTTTTAAAATATTTAGATAGAGTTGTTTAAACCGGGGGGAGAACGTCCACCTTCGTCAGCTCCCTGGATGGATAATTTTCGGGCCCAGAGCAATGCACAGGCATTAAAATACCTCGTTAAAGAGACCGCCGACGAATTGCCATACGATCCGACGGTAATTTAGTTATTGCTAATGGTTGTTCAATTACATAATTTTGGAAACTCACCGGGAAAATGAGTTCCGGAGGATGAATGATTTATTTTCCATGTTTAGGAATTTCACCACTGGCTAAACTCCGTGAAGGACATTCTCGGCCAAAAGGCGTATAATCAATGGCTAGAAGAGATACGAACAATAACGGTTCACAACAAGCCTTTTCACCACTGGTTTCGAGTTCTAAATCCACGAAATAGTACTGCCAGTATTACACAACAGGAGAAACCGTTTTGGAATATTTTAAGAGGGAACGATGATCATCCGGAGAACAATGAGTTTGATCTGAGAGATGAGATTCGTTATAGAAATTTTTTCACTGCTGACAGAAGCCATGTGGAATTAAATCAATTGTTAAGTAAATTGAGAGAAGGACGACACATGTATTTAAATGTTATCAACAAGGTAGAAATCGCGGTTTTTGATAAAAAATTATTTTTTATCAGCTGCGATTTTCTAATGAAAATTCCTCGTATCCTTCGGCTTTGATTGCAGACAAGCGAATTAGTTTCGACGGTCGAACACCTCCTGCCATCGTTCCCCATTGATCACGTAGTAAAAGGCGTACAAGAACCTCCGGAGACTAGGAAATTCATGGAGGAATCCCCAGATACTATGAGGGCTGAGAAAAAACCAACCCCGAGCACGATTCCCAAAATTGAGGATTATCAAACGGGTGATTATTCCAGTGATAATGATACAGATTTTGTCCTCGTTGATTATGGCGAAGGAGGACAGATTGAATTCAACGACACTGTTCCCAGAGTCGTCATTAGGGTGGAGAACAACATGCATCAGCCAATAAGTGAGTTTATCAATTGCCATTAAATAAGACATTAATCTCAAAATATTAATTTTTATTTGAAAAAATATTGAGTAAGTAACCAATGACTATCGATTCCCTTCTAGAAATTAGCAATATTCATTTGAAATACGAAGACACTGATAGTACAGAAAACCAGAACCAGACACAATCAGTATACGATCAGCACACCTACGATGTTGATGATTTCTACTACCTCAGACCGTCGGCTCAAAATAAAACTACAAAAACCACCACAAATCCGTGAAATGCTCAATTATCTTCACCGCAAATTCACGACGAGGGTTAAAAATGCTTTTGTAAATTTCCGGAAAGTCGAAGAGAAGTGTAAAAAGTGGAGAGAGAAACGGCATTACAATGCATCCACTCTGACAATTTTTTTGAAACAAGTATTCGGGGCAATTAGAGCAGACTGTAGTATAATGTCTAACTGGGTTGAAATAATCACCGCTGGAATTTACCTGCAATAGGCACCTACAATTAATCTGCCCGTTTATTGGCAGCATTAATTACTTCAACCGGTATTGGAAAGGACAAGATTATTCATTATTATGGAATCAATATTTTTTTATATTTGTGAGATAATGGTGAAAAAATATCCAAATCTATTTTTTTTATTTACCTTTGCTACCATAATTCATTGTAAATCTTTTCTGGCTTATGAAAAGGTGCCTGTGAATGATTATCTGAATTCCAAATTAAATGTTCAGTGGTGAAACTGAAGCAGAACTGGATAATTCTCAATATTTTTCCTTAAATCCGCTTTTCAGGATAATTATACAATGAATAGAAATACTTCAGTGCATTGCGAAAAAAAATTCTAGTATCTGAAGTATATCTAGTTAACACAATTAAACTAAACTCTCTCTCTCTCTCTCTCTCTCTCTCTCTCTCTCTCTCTGGATACAGAAGAGTTCATATTTTAAAATTGAAAAAAATTATTAAAAAATGTCTTGACCTTTTTTATGTGTGATGATCACAGAGTATTTAGAAATCTGAAAATTCCATATTTTCTGCATTTCAAATAGAACATTCTATTAGGTTCTCCGGTCCATGTACACGTGTGAAATTTATGAAGTATGTATAATCACGAGAAAAGGTCAGACGTGCACGATATTCATCGAATGTCTTCAATCACCGCTTCCCCTCCACAAACACTGAAATATGAATAATTAAATCCTAACAAAAGCCAGAATTAATAAGAATGGCACGAAGAAGGAGCCGTGTATTTCTCGATTTCTCTAGTCATTCGGTTGTGATGACAGAGAAAAAGCTAGAGTGTCGAGCAGTGGCTGGTTCCTGGGCTGAGGAAGTGGAGGAGGAGATGGTGGAGCCCCTGTCGAATAATCCGCTGGCGAGCAAGGAGAATGTGCGCGCCAGGAGGATCTAGTTGGTTTCTGGCCGTGGGACCGCAAGAACCCCAACATCCACTCGTTTGCTCAGTGCATTGTTTTTGTTTGTTCATCGAGGGAGATTGTTTCGAGGTGAGCGGTGCATATCCTATCCCATCCCTTTATTAGTTCGCATTACTTTTACAACTCCTTCTCACGTAATTTTTAATTATAACCGTTTAACTAATTTTTCAATCAATTAAATTATTTCTATAATATTGGAACAAATTCTACAGTTAAGGCGTCTCTCATAAATTGTGCCAGTAGTACCGAAAAGGGGCGCAAACTGGTGGCCTGAAAAAAATTCAGTCCTGACACTGGGAATTTCTTTCATCAGAATTAGCACTGAAAACTAAGGGGAGATGAATGAATAGGGGGAAATGGTTCCTTATTTTACCTCCTGTCGTGTGAATCGTACTAGCCCGGAGAGATCCCATGACATTCCCCCTAGATCACTTCAAGGTTTTCAAGGTATCAAAAAGAATTCCACCGGAATTGTTGTATAATTGTTGTACAAGCAGCCTTTACCACTTCAACGCTGATAAAATATTAATACCCACTGACCTGTGTGATAATTGTCAGGGTGATCTCTCCGGTTATTCCCACTGCATGTCAGGTATATTTTTTTATCATTCTGTACAATCGTGCCGGTACCGGAGTGACATGAGGAGCGCATTGCTCCCGCACAACCAATTATGCAACTAGCACTTTAAAAAACTCCGTAAGCGCGAATAGAGTCCGAGTGTGAATAGTAATTCTCCATAATTCTCGACAATTCTTTATAAGAACTTCATAATTCAAAGGATATCACACATGAAACAGTGAGAGACACAAATGACGCAGGAAATAGGGGAAAAAAGGGAAATAAAAATGAGTCATTACATTCTGATGGGAGAATTTATGCAGAAATACATGTCAATTGAATCGTAATATGTAAATGGGCCAATTACCCGGGGAAAATTGAAATTTTCATTAATGAGTGGTATAAAAAATAGCAACTCATTACACTTCAAAGGTATTATGATGGTAAATTGTTTTTCTCTCACCGGAAGCATATGAATTTCACAATTCTAATCGAAATGTCGAAATTACGTACGTTAAATAAAGCTAAGTATGTTTATTTCAAATCACTGGTGATAGCCGTGGAGTACTCACAAGATCGTCACGGTTCTTGTTGAGACGGTGGCTAAAAAAATCAACCACTGACAGAGAAACCGAAGGGAGGTGAATGAATAGAAGGAGGATAAAATGCACGCGTTTCCTTTATTTAGCCGGCAAAATTCTTCCGGGTATTCACTCTTACGACACTGGTGTGGTAGCAGTGGCTGCACGTGTGGGGACTGAATCTCCTTACAATTCACCACAATTACCCTCGGGATAGTTTTTTCGCTTATTCGGCGAGTGCGCAATAATGTGTCGGCCCGCAAAGAAAAAACTTGGACCACCAGTAAAAAATCATTGGCAATTGTGATTGCATGTAATTATAATGAGTTTTTGGGGGGGACATGGGGGAATAGGAAGGTCAAGCTCGGTAAAATGCGCAACTATCGAGTGCACTCGATTTTGCAATTTTTCGAAAGACAATATATTTTTTTATGAGTCATGCACAGCGTATTGTCAGGACATGAACTTGATCAGCAATGGAAAGTCCTTGACCCGAGATATTACCCCAATCTCCAATGGAGATTCATTCCCGCGTGGATGATTAACGACGAGTCGTAATAGAAAAAAAATTGATGAACTCAGATTTAATGATCTACCATTCGAGATTATCATGATTCTTCGGGGCTCTACTGTCATCGGTCAGTGAACGTAACGGTGTTACCCAGCCCCATGTGAGTGAACACGCGGACCTGTCCAAATGGTCCCAATGTTCGCACCGGGAGGTCAGCCGATCCTCGATTTTCAGTCGGAAGTACTGGAAAACACGTAAATAAATGCTCAGCAAAAAAAAACATCGCGTCAGTCGCATAACATTTCTTTTTTCTCCCATTTTATGGACACTCATTAAACGACGAACATATGTACCTCGAAAAAAAATCACGTAACGAATATATATGTATATATAAAGTTGGAAATTTTATGCGGCTGAATTTTTGCGACGAGAGATGAAATTTCACAGATTTTTTTTTCTGTGTAATAATTCTTGTTTGAAAGTAAGTTGGAAAATAGTTTATTAGCCTTTAGATTTTTCGGTGAATATTTCTCACGCGTGCACACATCATCCAACATCACTTCATTATACAAGACCAATAGGTGTTATAAAAATGTTGCGTTTTATACCCTTCGCGCATTGTTAAACGTACCTCCGGAATAAAGAGGAAGAAGTCGAGGCAGTAAAGTAGAAAGCAATAGTGCAAACATAAACCATAGGAATGCGTCATTACAGGTTTATTAAGTGATGAAAAATACAATTAGGAAAAACTCATTATTCTCGGTCTTTGAATAAATCCATAGCAGATTGACGTGTACGATCCAAAAATTAAAACATTCTAGGCACAGATCCAGATTGAATGACAGCCTATAGAATCATCCTTGACGAATATCGGTTTTGGAAATAAAATTTTCAAATTTTAATGATTTTTTAATTTTACATTTTCAGAATGAGTTGTCAATGTCCACTGACAACAGCGCCGGGTCCTACTCTGGCATCGACATGCGGTGGGCCTTCCTTCATGCTGTTCATGGGCCTTCTGGAAGTTTTCCTGAGGAGCCAGTGCGACCTGGAAGACCCCTGCAATCGGCCGCAGCCGCCGCCCCGAGTCGACTCAAGGTATCACCAGGTTCCCTGTAAAAAAAATTAATTCACCAAATTTTCCGTCCGAAATTCCGGGAGAAAAAACGAAATTTTCATTGAACCCTTCTCTCCTGTAATTGCACAGCGTAAATTCATTTATGTGCCCCATAAATAATGTCTTATTGGCACACGTCAAACGGCATTTGCGACTATCAGAATCCTGGACACGATAATTTTCACCCAATCTCATTTCAACCGATGATAAGCGTGATTTCTCCCTCTTCAATCATGAATGCTAATTTTCCATTGCGCAAAAAAGCCCAATAGACTCTCCCCCGGGGGGCTATCGGTACAATATCCCCGATATGCCTGAGGCTTTGTAATGTCGTAATTACAATCAAGAAATCAAGATCGTGCACAGATGCGATTACAATTCTCAAACTTTCAGGGACTTTCACTTCGTGATGCGCAAATATTATTGGAAAAATAAATAATCTGGTTTCGTGGATCGCAACCCTTCCCCCCCCCCCCCCCCTCCTGCTGCATTCCACGGAGAGACATAAATTTGTATTCATATCCGAGCGTTCGGGAACGTGGAATAGATATCTAGGGTGAATTCTCGTATTCGAAACTTTGGTTAAGATTTTTCAACAATGAAGAATCGCTTCAAAGAGATGGATTTTCCCTCAACTCCGGAAATAATCACTGGCAAAGCGATAAATAGTAATAAAATTTTTAATGAGTCCAGAATTGAATTCCCTTCGATATTTCTCCTCAGATAAATCACTTTTCAGATGATTGAGTTCCTAATGAGATGGGAAAAATTGATGCATTACGTTCCATTGATTACATGAGATATTACTGAACTCCAATTATTCAATCCCATACTTATTTCTACAGTTATGATTTTGTTGTCATCGGAGGAGGAAGTGGAGGTGCCACTGTGGCAGCTAGACTCTCAGAGGAGCCGACCTTTTCGGTTCTCCTACTGGAGGCAGGCATGGATGAGCCCACAGGTACCCAGATTCCCTCTTTCTTCTTCAATTTCTTGGGAAGCGACATTGATTGGAACTACAATACAGAGCCTGAGGAGGAGGCCTGCCTTAATAAAGAGAGTAGGAGGTGTTACTGGCCGAGAGGAAAAGTAAACATCCCTTCCTTATTTATTTACCACTTATTTACATACTATATTTCATCTATATATCGGTATTATTGATCCAACTATCGATGGCTTAAACAGTAATTAGGACTGATGAGCCTGACGATCTCCGCTACCGATATATTTAATTTACTTCAAGGTTCTCGGTGGAACCAGTGTAATGAATGGAATGACGTACATGCGAGGATCTCGGAAAGATTACGACGATTGGGCGCGATTGGGCAATACCGGCTGGTCCTACCAGGATGTATTACCATACTTTTTACGTAGTGAAGACAATGCCCAGATCAATGACATGGATTACAGCTACCACTCAACCGGAGGCCCATTAACCGTGACGCATTTTCCCTACCATCCACCTCTCAGTCGGGCCCTTGTCGATGCCGGCCGAGAGCTGGGTAAGCAAATTGATTGGAACAGTTGATTACACAGTTATGAAATTCTCTTTCCCTTTCAAAGAAGAAAGCGTATTCTCAATTAGCCGGTTAATTTTTCAAATCTCTACGCTCTAACTATTGATTCATCATCTCTGGCAGGGTACAAAGCCGTGGATTTGAATGGTAGAAGCCACACCGGGTTCATGATAGCCCAGACAACATCGAGAAATGGGTCGAGACTGTCAACATCACGAGCATTCCTCCGACCAGCTCGTAATCGTCGAAATCTCCACGTTATGCTAAATTCAACAGCCACGAGGATCCTGTTTGACCAGAATAAACAGGCTGTTGCAGTTGAATTTGTCCACGACGATCAACTGCATCGTGTCAATGTCCGCAAGGAGGTCGTTATCAGCGGAGGTAATGAACGCACAGGAAAATTCATTAAAAAATTCCTCAGGATTAATTTTTTTCTGTTCTTGTTTCTGCAATTTAATAGACTATATATATGTGTGTGTTTTTTTTTTTTTTTTGAGGCGCCGTCAATTCTCCCCAAATTCTATTGAACAGCGGCATTGGCCCAAGAGACGAGCTGTCGTCGATCGGAGTCCCAACTGTTCAACATTTGCCCGGAGTCGGGAAAAATCTTCACAATCACGTTGCCTATGCCTTAGCCTTTACTATCAACGATACTGACACAACACCTCTCAATTGGGCAACCGCAATGGAGTATTTGTTGTTCAGAGATGGTCTCATGTCAGGAACTGGTGAGAAAAGAAAATTTAAATCAAGCGGAATTGGAGCTTAAAAATCGCTCGGATAAATTTCTTGGCCTCCGTTACCGAGCGCTAATTTCACTCATCCTCTTCAGCCGCTCAGATTTAATCTTCAACATTGATTTAATCACTCCTCCATCTTCACCGTAAATTCATAAAGCCAGCTATCACCATCCCAGTTCCGTCCTCACCCATCATCCTTCTCCATTATTCCCTTTTTCAGTATAGTGTGAGAATAACTCAGAGAAAGCGCATTGCACAATATCGTGGTTCGTGACTGATGTGACTTCGTGATGCAATTGGTGTTTTATTCCGATTTGAATTCAATGCATTTCTTTTGCAAGATATTCTTCACCACTTCCCGCAGAAATATATTTGAATCTTGCAAAGATTGAGATTTGAGAAAGAAAAATTCTCAATTTTCAGGCTCTTCAATACTTTTACTAAGAGTCCACCTACGTAAAAAGCAAAATGGCATTTCTATTTTCCAGGAATCTCGGAGGTGACAGCAATGATAAACACGAAATACGCCAATCCTCAAGACGATCACCCGGACATTCAATTGATCTTCGGTGGATATCTAGCAGATTGCGCTGAAACAGGAATGGTGGGTGAGAAAAAGGGTGGAAAGAGGAGTGTTTACATAATTCCAACACTCCTCCACCCCAAGAGTCGTGGGTACCTCAGATTGAAAAACAATAATCCGCTATCGAAGCCCCTGATCTTCCCGAAGTATCTGACTCATCCGGACGACGTGGGCGGTCTGATCGAGGGTATTAAATTCTCTATAAGACTCGCGCAAACCCGCACACTCTCACGATACGCCTTCGAGCTCGATAAAACCCCAGTCAAGGGCTGTGAGAACTTGAAGTTCGGTTGTGATGCATACTGGGAGTGTGCTATTAAGCACGACACCGCCCCGGAGAACCATCAGGCGGGTTCTTGCAAAATGGGCCCCGATAACGATCCACTGGCCGTCGTTGATAATCAACTGAGGGTGAGGGGGGTCCGGGGGGTGCGAGTCGCTGACACCAGTATTATGCCTAGGGTTACATCGGGGAATACCAATGCACCCGCTATTATGATCGGGGAACGGGCTGCTGATTTTATCAAGACAACGTGGATCGGTTCATGAGGAATGAGTGATTATTTTTCTCGCTGCACTGCTCTTCATTTTTTCTCCTCCAGGAACTCATACCAGCCCTCTTCGAAACTAGCAAATGTGAAAAACACTGCGGAAAAATATCAATCGAGACCTTGTGGGATTTTTTATACTCGTGGAGAGTCGGTCAGTGTTGTAGATCGCGAAATGATGGCCCGAAAGTGCCACCAGTGAAATTTCCATGGAAATTTCAGTAGCTTAGCAGAAAATAACTAGAGCCGATTTCGGTTCATTGAGTCTTTACTCGGAAAAGTTTCAAGAGCGAAATATTGTCCACCAAAAAAAAAAAAAAATACCGCCTAGAAATGCTGTGCTTGTCCTAAAAACGAGGACAATTTCGTCATGACAAGTAATTTCTCACCTTAAATAAAATTTAATTAATTTATTTAATATTTTTATACCTAATTTCTTGGCGTAATCTTTTTTTAGTCTGAACTATAGTGCGCTTGATCACTTTTAATCATGAATTACACGATAAGAGCGAAACTATTCTTCTGAAAGGCAATCTCTTCTGAATATAGATATAAGAATCAAACTGTTCCCTAATTTTTACTGAATAAGTTCCTCCGTGTGGGGTTACCACATAAGTTTAGAAGGAACAAAAAAATTAGATAAGAGAGATAAAATAAACAGTACATGATTTGTAAATATGTTTGTTGTTTATCATTGACTCGATTTAACGCAACATATCATGGGCATAATCGATCGGATAAGGCAATTTCTAGGAAGTTGCTGGAACTTTATCATCCGCCACGCGCAACGACTCTTAAAGTCCGTTTATCAGACACTTGACGGACAGCGCAGAGTCAGTCGTGCTTTAGCCATTCACGAGTAACGATCACAAGTATTAAAAAAAAAGTATAATTAATTTATTACCAATTATCGCTAGTTTAAACTCAATCTATTTAAAAATGGAAAAATTGATCGGACGAATTTTATTCTGTGGGGCAATTCTGAATCTCAGTTGGTCGAGTGTAAGTACCTCTTGAGTAATCAAGAAAATCGTACGGAGTGAGCTGATCTAGTACAGATAATCGATATCCGCTGATCAATAATGAGGAGAGAATTTCAGGCAATCAGAGAGGATATCGCGGTCGTTCGTATCTGCAATGCCAGCGACCCCATTGACGTCCACACATTCAATGACTACATGATGCATCACAAGTTTAATCACTTGGAAAATCAGGCTCAGCATCAACTCGCTGTAAGCATCATTGTGCAAGCAACACAATGAGAGATTAATCATTGAAAAGAACAGAGCAATAATAAAGAGATTTACATTGAAATTCGGTATGAAAGAATGTGAGCATTCGGCTGATTGTCAATTAATTTGTGATTGCAGTGCTTCTTATTATGCGTCTACAGTGAATATCACTGGGTAAGTAAATCTTGGAAAATTAGACAGTTGAAAAATACATAAAAAATTGACACTCAATCGACAAACTCAGGTATTAGTTGATCATTTGAATCAAATAAATTTCAGATGGATCGTCATGGCAGCTTCAAAGTTCACAACATAAAATCGTGGATGTTGAGTGCTGAGCTCCCTGAAGTCGACACTGAAATCATTTTGCAAATTTGCACGCAACCTGGTGAGATGAAAAGCGAATGGGATAGAATATACAGTCGCTGTTTTTTAAATATTACCCGTAATAACACCCGTAATTATGTACAACAATTAAATCTTATCATATCTTATTATTTAGAATTCTCAGATCCGTGCAATCGAGCCCGCCAGTTCACCGAGTGCTTCTGGTCTACTAATCAGGTAGGTTCCCAATCAATATGGGCTTTTCCCACAAGATTATTATCAATAAATCTCGTTCATCCAGAAACATTCACGATAAGACTAGTCTTTATTCACACAATGATACAACTTAGAAATATTTGGTATAAGAGATTGATTTTTCGCGCTACTCTTCCCTTTCGTCCCTCTCCTACTTGACATCCTCTAAAATATATTAAACGTCAATGTTTGTCATTATCAGGGAATTCCCAGAGCGAGCTACCATCACACGTTTCATTCGATGATTCGACAGGGAGATTTAGTATAGCCCTGGCTATTGGTGCAGTTCCCCAGCTGTTCCAATGCCCATAATTACTGATGTGCCAGTTAGTTTGAATAATTAATTGTTACTTCGTCGACGTTTGCTGCACCTGTACATCCTCCTTATCTTCTGGATGTCTCGTCTACTGAACCCCTCGCGTTGCCCCAACATGATATTCGTTCTCCCCTGGAATACTTCGCCAATGAGATCCAAGAGGCCGTTTCCTTCCTGGGAGGATCGTACAATCAAGTTGTAATATGTTGGATTATGAATCAGATTACACACACAATTGTATTCAATAATAAACCTAAAGAGATTAGAGAGGTACGATCTTTACCACAATAAAAATATTCATTTGATAAAGAAATCAAATCAATGTGAACATTCTGGCGCTGGTTTATCTGCATTGCCTGTTTACTTTCAGTGGAATGTAAGAGGTTCTCATGCAGACGTGGGGGGTCTTGATGCAACAGATTGGAGATAAAATCGGTGTCAATAAAAATTGTCTAGAATTATTGCTAAACGTTTGACTTTTCTGGGACCTCGACTCCACTCTTAATTGAAATATTTTGCGCGAACAAAAATAAATATATCCAACCTTGGGAACAATCGTTGGTCGTCCATTAACTGAAAATGCATTTCCGGAATAATGCATAACACTCCCATAGTCGTATCCCACCCCGAAGCCATCAGTTGTGCCCTTTGACGCTTTGTCGAAGTTCCCGGCGCGACCTAGATAATTAAAATAATGATTAAAATAAACTTTGAAAATCAAATGAAAGGTCTTTCGAGGGGTAGAAAAAAAATTACCCGGCATGATATTTTGCCAGTTGATGGACACAAATTGGTCTCGCTCAAAGCGACTCTGTTCGTGGAGGAAGCCCACTGCGTGCATCAACTCGTGAATAACAGTGCCCTTCTTCGTGACACACCCTGGTACCTGAAGATTAACATCCTGTGCACCACCTATCCTTCCAACGCTACTCCAGCAGCCGGTATTTCCAGCAGTTATGCGAATATAATCACTCTGGACACCGGCGTAGGGGATGAATCGAATGCAGGTATTTTCATGGTAATCGTTCATTGCATCCATGATGAGGGCTTTCTGATTGGCATCTGAATCGATTTTTTTTTCACATAAAATTATTAAAAAATATAGATCCTTTAGGATTACACCCGAAAATTCTATTTCTCCCACCGGTCTTCCAAATATTTTACAAAGTATATTGAAACTCACTGAAGTACGGGCTGATCATGTACGGAATGACTCCCTCAGGCCACCGCGAGGACTGCGCAAGGAGTCCATTCCTCGAGAGCCCCACAGGGAAAAGTATATCACCCTCTGCATATTCTCCCATCTCCTCCGGATTAATTCCCAAATCCTCGCTCCACCCAGCGACCTTTGCACCTGTCTCATTGCTCGGTACACCAAACATTGTCTCCTCCAAGTGCCCCAGGTGAGTCAGCAATTCATTAGACCCCTCCAAATCGTTATTGCCCACATCTCTCCGCCAGACAAATGGCCAAGAGATCACCGAATTGATAAAACAAATCAACAAGACGGAAAATATTGGGGACGTCATCTCGACAGGGTATGTCCACCGGGTTTCCAGATCACTGACGTACAAGCTTCACAGCCTAGTGTTTTTATACTCTCCTGTCTGGTTAATCCCCCTGATTAATACCAAGAGTGTCGCGGAAGCGTCGGGGATACGACTGATAGTGTCTTGTCCACCGGAAACGCGCAATTTATCATAAAAAAAAAAAAATGTGTGAAATGAAATTTGTGTGGGGGCCGGCCTTTCGTCTCAAGGTGTATCTGATATTTGACATTGCTGAAACACTCCACCAAACTAAACACAATCAATTATTTGCACAGTCGGCAATCTTAACAATGTCATTGACTCTAGTTTTTATTCACATGGTAATGTACCCTGGCTAATAATGACGGGCGACCTTGTGTGATCCACCCACTCGGAAGTGTCCTTTCGTGATCCTTGCGTTGGCCAAATTGTATATTGAAAAGCATTTCAAGATGGAATGGGCGATGAAGGCCAGGGAACTGATATTTCCGGGGTGATTGTTACACCTGGCCAGCCAAATTTTAATGCGAAGTCTTGGTAATTTATCGCGAAGACGTCGAAATAGTGGAATAAATGATTATAAATACTGGAATAGGCGAAGAAGGAACCGGTTGGCGATAGCACTTTGCGGTAATAGTTTAGAATTTGGGAATAAATTAGCGTATCTATTTGTCGTTTTCCTGTACGGAGCGAATTGTTCTCAAAACTCTACATTATTTAAAATTCTTTGGTTTTTCTGGGTCTTTGGATTTATTTCAATAAAATTTTCCGTACTAGCACCTGAATTTTTCTTAGGGACTTCCTTCCGTGTATTGAAGAAATATTTGCATCCGTCGCAATAAAGAACACCCTCACAATCTCTCCCCGACTCCCAATAAAAAAAAACCATCAGGAAGTCCTTTGAAATCTCCTACAGAGGTTTTTCAATTCATCCTTGATCTTACCCGCTCCCTCCCTATTATCAAAAATCTGGGTCGAGCCGTGAAACAAGAAACAATTCTCGAAATATCCCGGGTTACATGTAACATGTACTCCATCAAGTGTAGGAAACAGATATGTTATAAATGCATGACCTCGTTCCCCTGTTTTTTGCTTCCTTGCACTCACCGCCATCGATTTTCTTTTATACGCTCAGGGTCCATTGAGAGCATTCAGCCTCCGCAAACTTACCCATCCGTTCTGAAAAAACAAACTGACGCACCATACGCTATTTTAATCACTCTCCCGCTTTTTATAACGAGTGCCATTAAAAAGATAATGCCTGTTCATTTGCCATCAAGTGTCGGTGGTGGTGGTGGTGGCGAGGACAATGGGGTAGGTAAAACACCCGGTGTAATTGAAATTTGCCGCCTCGGGCAAATTTCTATAGCGGCGACACATCTCGGTGGCTCTAGGTACCAACTCGACGTTTGAAAATAACGTCAGTTGGCCAACGGCAGCCGAGGGTTCTCTCAGGAGAGAAATCGGAGTGGTTGTGACTTGTGACTTATTAACCGGCCCTCGCCGGCGGCTATCAATCGAATTTATCATTTTCCAAGGGCGATTTATCGTTTTCAATCACTTCCAGACAATTCATGATATCGGGAATCAACGGAGACTCTATGGAGCCCACCATGGACTCGGCTATCATGAATTTGGAGCAGAGTGTACGTAACTATTTCACATTTAACCTAGTCTATCTGACATTTGTGGATGAACCGTGAATTAATTGACAACAATAAAATTGTTCAGGTTCACAGGGCTAATGGGAAATTAGCGTCGATCACATGGAAAATTGAGACATTTGAAAAGGAATTTCCCGATCCGGAAAATGAGGTGATTATGGACAATAATTAACGCCCCCAGATGAGCTCTGGACAGACTCCAAATCCATTTATTTGCAAAATGTTTTTAATGCCCAAAATTTCATAAAAATAAGTGCCAGGAAACAATTGAATGTTTCAGCTGTCAGTGCTCACACTAATTCGTTCAGTAGCACAAGTAAAAGACGAGTATCAGAGTCTCCGTCAGGAAATCCTAGAGGTCCAGCAGCTCCAGAAGCAACTGACCGACTCTCTAAAAGCCCAGGTATCCCAGGTACAGGGACACTTCAATATCCTTCGAGACAGAATTGTGGGTGATAAGAAAATACGCCAATTAAAATGAACAGTCTTAGAGAGTAACCTTTGAGACTTGACCCCCCCCCCCTGTATTAATTTCCCCCTTTCACTCCATAAATATTAATATTTTTTAGATCCACTTTTGGTTAATCATTGTGACGATTACCATTAAGTCTTTTTTTTAGAATTACAATGTGTTCATATAAAGTGCATGCTCGAATTCTAAATGCATGATCGAATCTATAACGACATTAGACATTGTCAAAAGCTACCCAATAATTCATTATAAATCAATTGAAGGTGATACAAATGAGCCGACGATATAGAAACTACGATAATCAAATACTTCAACAACTTCCTAATAGAATCAAAATTAATGTAACAATCCTAGACTTAAGAGAGAGTGTTAACGCCAGAGGCCGTAGGAAAGAGGGTAAAGTAGCGAGTACTTGATTTATCTTTTAAAAAACGAAAGTCCCTGGACTAATTGGAGAGTGCGACCGGGTCAGGTAAATTGGAACAGAGGAAACTGATAATTGCCTTAAGAATCAGTACGAGATTTTAATCTCCAATTGTGTCAAGGGAACTGGGATATATTCTTCCGAGCACATATGCACATTAACAAACGAAATCTTCCTCTGATGTACTGATACGACTAGTGATAAGAGACTAATGACCAAATATACGTGATCCAAATACTATCTATTCATCAAAGATTTGTGCACAATTGGCATTTGTCTGCTGGACTCTATACTACAATGAGAGAAGATGAACATGAGCTTGAGAGGAAAAAATTCTAAAATAATAAATGAGCAGTAACAAAAGACATCTTGCTTAGGGAGCATGTTTTATTCTCTCTCAGTGTGATCTATCACTCTAAATTAGCATTTAATCGTCAAGGAAATGAGAAGAATGGTCTGAAACGCATTCTCATCGCTCTGAATTTATTAATTGCCTCCAATTGCCATTTTTATTAATTCGCCAACGTCTGTGATTTAATTACTGATTAGCAATGTTGATCAGAATTTTTTTTTAACCTTATATTTTATTCACCCCTTTATGCAAAAATTATAAAATTTTTGTTTGAAAAGATTACGCTGCCTTGCCTGTTTTTCAATTAGACAGTAAGATTTTTTATTTATCTTGGTGCAGTTATTTGTCATTAACAAAGACATAGGAAGAAGTGACGACTTTCTATTGATTTATTATTCCGACAAACACGCTTGTACACTCAACATATACACGTACACAATTGCTCAATTTTCCATTACACATTGAACTCGTTTTTACCTCTAAAAACTAATCTACAGAATCTGTATCTTTTTCGATATTTACTGTGTTGTAGAATAAACTGTTACCAGCAGAACAATTAATGTCTGAATAATTACTTGATGAAAAAAATCTCAAGGAAACCTTCTGCTGATACGCTTATGCCATTTCCAGGAGAAAAATAACGCATTCATGTACCTAGTTGTTTTTACCGTTACATGTGGTTACTGACGACCCTAGGAATATGATTCACTGTTTCCCACGATATCGGGAATGAAACAATACCTTCCGTTCCATCCTAATGAATCGTCGCGTTGCAAATCGCTCCACGATGATGTTATTCACAGGGGTTAATGAAGATTTCTCACTTTTACGGTTGATTTGAGGGGAAAACGTGCGGAACGAAGGCTGACGTTGCGTTCAAGTGCTTTGGAAAATAGATTTAAAGGCCTTTGGGCGTTAGGTGAAAGTAGGCAAGAGACAATTATTAATGGAGAGGAAGGAATATAGAGGTGTAGAATTTATATACAATAAATTATATAGCTAGAATAATTATTCATAATTTGCCAAATCTCGTCCAAAACAATTTTCATACAAGCTAGCAATGGATAAAAGGACGTGACTCATTTCCGGTGTCTGGCCTTCTCTTAATCATCCAGAATCTACAGTTCATATTTTTTCCTAACGATAACAAGATGATAAGCCGCAAAATTTTCCGAATAATCCAGGAAGTTTCGACTCTCACTGCCCATCGCGCCCACGTATCGCCGGAAAGTCTATACCAAGTCAAGATCGATAGATACTGAAAGCAAGCGGAGGCTCATATGCTACGATAATACCGGTTATGCTCTTTGAAGGTTTCACAGAGGGGGATTATAAAGGCGCGTCAAGGTCTCACATCAGCAGCACCAACGGTATCAAAATCCCAGGTACGTGAAGCCGAACGAGGTTGTGGACCCCTGTTTACAATGTCACAAATATTGCTAGACCTATTTGAGTCCTTTTTTTTCTCTAAAATTCCCTGAACGAGTGACAGACAGATAAATTAAGGGAAAACAGAAATATATTCTCAAATATTTAATTAAAAAGATATTTCTTCTGCGCTGAGCTATTTCCTCGTTTCACTGATCTTCTTGCTAGGTCATACGACACGGTCATTTGTAAGGCTCATGAATAAATTAAAGGGTTTTCGTCACTTCCTCCCCGAGAAGCCACTCACATCATATAATTTATTTACATTTTGTTTACTCGGGTTCATGAGAAGCACGGGGGGTCCCCAATATTCGACTCGGCGAAAGGTACCGTTGGGTCAACTGCATCGATCCGCAAACTTTTTTTTATGAATATTAACTAAAGAAATAAATTGGCCGCAACGGGGATAACTCTCTCCCTGAAACTGTTAAATATATAAAAGTTTTCGGTCAATCCTGGAGCTAGTAGTTAATAGAATTTAAAGCCCGAGTTTATCGGTTCCTCTTCCTGTATGGCCAATTGAACGGGGAATCCAGTCGAATGGAAATTTGCGGCCTGCGGCTTCCACGAAAGCGAATCCCGTGGACGTCTATCACTGCCCGGAGTGCCTAGAAAACGGTGAAATTTCATTCTGTCAACCAATGTTTATTGTTTTATCTTTTTCTGTCACTCTCTTCCCGTATGGACTATTACAGGTTCGTCGAGTGGAATAGTGAAGACCAGTGAGGAAACATCGTGTGAAAGTGCAGCAAACAATTTACGAATGGTCTCAAGGTGAGTTGCAGAGGGACGAGACTGAAATTTAAAATAAAGACGTGGGTAATTGGCCTCGTAAAAACAGGCCAGGCCCTTTCCCAATTTCCCTTCCTCATGCATTGATTAATAGCTTTAGATGCTGCACAATTTTTAAATAAGGGAAATAAATCGTAGTGCAATGGAAAATTGGAGAAATCCGAAAATTAATTTGTAATTTCAAAATTTTAAATATTCACACACTTCTACTAATGAGAAAGAATCTTCATTTTTTCCGGTAGGAAATTTCATTGTCGCTAACTGAAATGCGGGCACACTCAACGCTCCGATGACCTACTCCTACACGAAAACGAGCACGCCATTTGTCGCTCCTTTCCCAAATGAAAAGAACTGGAGAGAACAACTATTGGAGTTGTCTGGAGTTCAGTCGACGTCGACCGGTCACCCCGGCCGAGTCTCGCAAGCCTAGCTGTCCATATTGTTTCGAAAAGGTGTTTGCAAGAATCAGTAAATCGATAGATCGATTATTTCCTCCAATCGGTAAGTCGTTCTGTAATGTCGTCGGGTGATTCTATTGTGAAGTGATGAAAGGATTTAATTCCTGGAGTATCGTATGAGGGGAGACAGTGGAGCGCCCCTTTTGTATATGAGTCTGACCATGAAGGGCTGAATCTCCTGATGTGTGGCTTTAAGTGAAGGACAGGTGCTGTGAGATTTAATTTTTTACCATAGGCAAGACAATTTTATTGGTTTCATACGTCATAGAGTATCGGATATTGTTGAATATTTATGAATATCTTTTTTTTCCACATTGTGACGTATTTATTTGAGTGATTCAGGGCCGATCCTAGGGTGGTCTTTTTGGGCATCGCATTTATATAATTTCTCTGTAATTACCATTGTCATTGGACGATGAGTTCGTGCACTTCATTGTCAGTAGCTAGCCAATTGTTCTCATATTGCCGCCTATTGTCTCCCTGAATATCTCTCCATGACTAGACTGCATTAACTATTTTCATGGCTAATGAAAATTGAACGTTGTAATTTACACATTGAATTTACTCCCACTACGGAGTACCATCTTGCTTCAAGTTTTTCACAGTTTAAAAATATATTTTTTTAATTTTATTTCTTCATATTAAGTTAAACATTCAGTTTTCAATTTCCGCCTCAATTTTTATTAAATTCTCCGACAATTAAAATTTTGCCGGAGCATTTAAAAACTTTCTACTTGAGACTCTCAGAAGTCCCAATGTCAGACATTCGAAAATGTCAATCCAAAACTTTCACAAGCTCTAATTTTCCACCATGAATAAAAATATGGCTGTTTTTTTTTGTGCTCTTCTCCGTCGATAGAACTGCAAAGGGTTAGTTATGAAGGGCTTATTTAGTCTCTGGCTACTGAGCTGTTTAGCGGTCACTCAGGTTTCTTCCCATGGACGGCTCATCGAACCACCCTCGCGTGCCTCCATGTGGCGGTACGGCTTCGATACTCCACACGATTACAATGACCATGAGGCCTACTGTGGGGGATTTACTCGGCAGTGGCAAAGGAACAAGGGAAAGTGTGGAATTTGCGGAGATGCTTGGGATTCGGCGAAGGTGCATTACATTCTTTACTTCAATTCCAAAATAGAAATAGATAAAATACAATTATGATTGCATGGTCGTGACTAAATTTTTTTTTTGGAATTCATTGCAGCCAAGAGCCCACGAAATAGGAGGAATATACGGTAAAAATGTGATATCAAGAAAATACAAGACTGGTGATGTGATTCCAGTGCATATAGAATTGACTGCCAATCATCACGGTTATTTTGAATTTAGAATTTGCCAATTAACAGTTAGAAATGAAGACGCGACTCAAGAGTGTCTCGACAAAAATTTACTCAAACAGGAAAACGGAACCGTTCGATATTATCCAGGACCTGGTAACAGAGTTTTCGAGAGCTACTATAAATTACCCAAGCATGTAACATGCGCCCAGTGTGTATTTCAGTGGAGGTACATCGCTGGGAATAATTGGGGTGACTGTGGAAATGGAACAGGTGATATAATCAATACACTGATAATTAATATGCTACCATTAATGAGTATAAATATTCCTGTGACGATGACGTCATGGGTTTGACTCATTCGCGATCAGTTTCCTTGATATTTAACCGGGAAAATAGCGATTTTAATTTGATTTTGCAATTGTCGATTGCAGAAGTAATTATAAAAGAGCTATCGTGCATGACAATCGATAATTCATGGATGTTATCAGTTAGAAAGTTGCATTGAAGCCCTCCCTCATCATTTACGCATTGTGACAGCTAGAGATTGTGAAAGACATCAGGAATTTTATTATTACGATACTGAATAACACGTGATATTCCTCAATTTCATAATTTCATCGATACGTCTAATTAGTTTGACATAAATAAGGCTATGACCTAGACGGAATGGAATTTTAAAAGATTTTTTTTATAACCACATTAAAGACACAGTGAAATATAAAGGAAAATTACAGGCGCAGTTGGCTGTGGCCCCCAGGAGGAATTTCGTGGTTGTGCAGACATAACAATCGGCGATAATATTGCCCCCCTTCCAACCCGTGCCCCGAGTCCCACAAGACAACCAACAACAGCAAGACCAACAGACGTTTCATTCTCAGACTATACCCCAGAGGAAACAAACTATTGGTTTCTCGGCTTTGTCATTTCTGGAACATGTCTTCTGGTCGTTCTGGCGATATTTTCTTTACTTTATGCCTACTACTATCATGCTGGAAGGGCCAAGCAGTGGCTGATGGCACGAAAACACGCTTTGAACAGCGGAAATTCCACTCCAGTGACTCAACCACCGGTGGCACCGCCCAGACACAAGAGACAGTCCTCGATGAATAATCTGCATCTCCAGTTATGAGAAATAATATTTCGTAGATTCATTTTTTCTGTACATAAATCTCTCTTCTATTTATTATTATTCCTATGGTAATTGTACTTCTTTTACTCTTGCAAACCTAACTTTAAGTCGCAACACGAAGTATAAATTGACATTTTTCATAGATCATTTTCACGTTCATCACATCTCGATTTTTATGACGTTATATTGTAAGGATAATAAATAGCATTGTATTACGATTTTTTATTCAAAAGCATGTTTCGAAAATCTTGATTATTCAGTGGTTTAGTATTGGTTTTCCCTGCAGTAATACCATTCGCTGCGGGCTTGACATTTCGTGGAATCATCGATAGGAGAGTCTTAGGTACCCCAAAGTGGGTTCTACTGGTTGTAGTACCACCCAGGGACTTGATCAGAGGCTCTTCTGGGTTCTTCTTCCGTTCAGGAGGTTTACTAATTGCTACACTTATTACCTTATCATCGATAGTTAATCCATCGGTTGCTAGTACTGCTTTACTCGCTGAAGTTTCATCCTCGAATTCCACATAAGCGAGACCTTTCGAGTGGCCATTCCGATATGTAACTATTCGGACGTCCTTCAGGGATCCATAAGCCTTGAATATCATCTCTAGGTCTTCTTTTGTAGTTTTCACCGGAAGTCCTGAGGCAGAGAAAAAATTCCGAATTCACAAACAGTTAAATGAAAATATTCTAAATATATCAAAAAATTAATACCATTCATTAACTACTATTCGATTAAATGAATACCTTTAACGAAAAGCTTATTCGCCTCCAAAGTCGATGCATATTTAAAAGCGTTTGCCCGAGTTGTTTTATTCGGGTCACAGCGAGAGATAAACATGGGCCGCCCATTGATTGGTGTTCTATCCAATTTTAAAGCATCCTCGACAGCATTCTGAAAGCACAAACCCATTGATACTGACCTCGTACCTTAATTTCTCAACTCCAGCCTGAGCATTCCTCCTAAATATACTCACAGAACTACTCAAAGTAACATAACAAAAACCCTTGCTCCTCCCCTTATAGTCAGTAATAAGTTTGACGAAACTTATTGGTCCAACAGGTTTCAGAGCCGTCCTAATTTCCTCCTCAGTGGTTGCATAATCCAAGTTACTAACGAAGACGGATATTTTGTCGTCAACGTCATGACTGATATCCATTGACTCCTCCTCTGAAGGTGGTTTAAACCCTGGAGGAGGCGTTACTTTCCTCTCATTCTTTTCCTCAACAATTCCTTTGTTCTTCTCAAGCCGAGGTTGGGCTTTAGCTGGAGCCCGCTCTAATTTATTCTGTTTCCTTGCAGGAACTCCGAGATTCTCCCACTTTCCACCAACTTCCTCATGCCTCCTCTTTCCTGTTTTAATCATCTCCTAACAAACCGAAAAAAAATTAATGACCGAATAAAGGAAAAGAAGAAAAATCACATAATTATGGGGAACAGATCGAATAGACTGAGTTCTGATAGAATTATGTAAACATAAAGATACCAATAAATTTTTACCTTCTTCCCAATCTCCAACTTTCCTTCCCCCTTGTCTTGAGCTCTTCCCCTCTCCTCAGCAATTTTCTCCAATTTCTCCCTGCTTTTAATTTCACAATTCTCCACCTGCTCCAGGGTCCCCTCATCCCTCTCAAAATCGATCCAAGAGTTGGCTATACTCTCCGGCCAGTCTTTGACGGCAGCCAGAGCCTTCTGATACAGTTTGCGGAGGTGTTTGGTGTCCCCATAACATTTCTCCAGAGTTATGTATTCCAGCCAACTAGCAGCCCTCTCTGAATGCCCCTGAGATAATATATCCGACCACAAGCTCCTGCATTTCTCCATGTTGCCAGCATGAATGGCTTCAGTCCTTGCCCAATACTGTAGCACAACGCACTGGGGATCTCCATCGAGGCCAAAAGACTTTGCTAAGTGCTCACAGGCTTTGTTGAACCCTTTGTCAAGCACGTCGAGTTGCTTCTCCTTCTCAGGAGAGTCTGGGTCCACCCTTCGACGCAAATACTCCAGATACGTCATCCACACGTTCCTGTACTCTTCAGCACTGGAGAATCCAGCGACCAGTGCTAGCTCCAGAATCCTCTGGACCTCTAACAGCGGTTTCTCCCATTTTTCAAGAGATCTCATCCATTTAATCCAGATTTTCGACACCCAGGGGACATTCCTTGTGGCTCGTTCATAGATCGGTGACAGAACTGCCTCCATTTTGATCTTGGAATCGACGTACTCAAGGTAGTCCAGCCACAGCTGCCACTCAAGGCTCAGGTCGGTTACTGCTCTTTCGTACAGGACTATGACCCGGCCTGGATCCCCGTGCTGTTTCTCGTAAAGGAGGTATGCTTTGTAGAAGTCGAGGAGTTCACTCTCATTCTGGGATGATAATAGTTTCTCCTCGAATGGTAGGCGAGAGTTTAACGTATCTAAGGCACGTTTGTAGACTACAGTGATGGTATTGTCGTCCATTGTTGCTTCTTTTCCTTCCTCAGAGCGCCAGGTTTTGAATTCGTCTGAAGTTTTCTCCATATCGAGGAGTGGACAGCCCAACTGACGACGAAAGAGAGTACCAACTCGATTTAATTGCTCCTTTTTCTCAGTGTCGTTTGATGCCAATGAGACCAGTACCATCTCAAACTCGCGAAAAGCTTCCCAAATAATAGCACCTTTGGTTACATGCAGACCAGCTGCTGTTAGTGCTCTCTCAAATAATTGTCTTACTTTGTCTGTTGTAGCTTTGTCACTCCCCATTGATCCAATGCTGAATTGGAGATACTCCAGCCATATCTCAATAGACAAATAGTCCTTAACAGCTCGTTCGCAGAGTTCCTCCACAGCCCTCCTCTCTTCCTCACTCACAGCGAGTTTCATCTCATCCCTGATCCACGAAAGCCACAACTCCGGACTCAAAGGATACCTGTCAGTCATTCTCTCTCTGGCAATCCTGAGTCTCTCCAAATCCCCAATCTTCTGGAGCTTGGAGATAACCGCCACATGGCTGGCGTAATCGTAAGGATTCTCCGCAAGAACTTCCTCTAACTGCCTCACCTCAGCCTCATCCGCGTCATCATTGTCATCCTCATCATCATCCTCATCTCCCAGATCGCATTCTTCACCCTCTGGAGCCTCCAGACTACCCTCCTCCTCCTCCGCCCCATGGATCTCATCATTAATTTCACTGTTCTCAGCACTCAATTCCATCCCTTCATCCTCCATTGTCCTGAGATATTCTTTTCAACCGTTTTATTCAAACACTCGATCGAGAATAACAATCAACGGCGATTCTTGCGCAATTGTAAGGTTATGTTTTGGTTTGAAAGACTCGCGGGACACCGCGATCGGGACGACATGAAGCCGACAATTGATTCCAATGAAACAAACTTGGAAAGGACGTCGATCAGTTAAAACGAGATCTAGTCATTTTTACCAACGGCTGGTGTATACAGATGATTTGACTAGACTTGTTTTTCTGCAAAGTAAATAGACTACAAACGACTACTCAGGACAAATATTTGACCCGAACCTGTGATAACCCTTATTCGGCAGAATCGTAAATTCCCAGGAATTTCATGAACCTCATGGTATTTTTATTGTACCATTTCTTCAACGATCACTCAGCATGCACAGTGTTTCCTGGGAGAGGCCCCACAGGCGATAATTGCTAATTAACCCGACAATTTGAAAAGAAAATTCTTAAGTAGTCCTAATACTGATACAATCTACCACTTATCCGCCATTCAAACAGCATTTGATGCCAAATAAACTGGGTAAGAGGATTATGTCATTAACCCTGGGTAATACTTAGTCTCAATAACTAGCATCAATTATTTCCAAATATATATGTATGCGTGTTGGGGGTGTATTGTCATTGCGATAAACGATGAAAATCCAAAGAAATGGGAATATGTCATTATCTATATACAATCCGTCTTATCCATCATTCAGAATAATGTATATTTTTCAATCCTCAATACAATAATATATGAAATTTCAATTTCGACTGAAATAAACTCTGTAGGAGTGATTATACATAGTTTCTTCCCTACGGTATCTTTCATTATTCTTCTGATAATAATTTTAAGAAAAATTCTTATATTCCAAAATTTGATATTAAGAGAAATTCGAAAGAAGCTGCATTCAGCATCGACGACAACTATATAAATGCAGCAGAATAATAACTCAAGTAAACTTTCCTACTTTATCACAATCTTCATAATTATTTGGAATCTCTGTAAAGTATTCCACATTAAAGATATGAAAAACAAATACACACAACGTGGGATTTAATTTCAATCAATTTTAATTTGACACTAATAAAATTTTTCGATCAGATTAAAAATTAGATTTTTGTGTGAATTTGTAAAAAGGCAAAAATGATGAATCCCTCGATTTAGCACAGAATATGTCATATCTGTTGAATTAAAGTTGATTGGCATTTTCGATGATTTTACAAAGAATAGCTATTGCTCATTGATAACATTTGACTACGATATAGGTGCGAATTTCCTATGAAAACCGGTTGAGTGCACTTCGATAAAATTTTAGGAGATTTAAATACATAGTACCTCATTATTATACGTGTGTTTTCGATAATTCTTCATTCAGTAGCCGTTTCTCTCAAAATACAGCTCTCAACCTTTCTATTATTATATAGTTGATTGTTCACCCATGAGAAATGCGTTATTGAATAATAAACATCATGCCACTGGTGTGGCACAATGCGATACGTTAATTTGTTAACCCGATTTGTAACAATATTATAATGAATGTACAATAAATAGAACTTTCTCCTCCCTCGTTTGACTGATAAATTTTCATAATACTGTGTCAAGTGTATCTAAACTCCGTAATAGTTGTTCATCCTTTGAACACCACGTTACAAGCTCCTCAATTGTAACAACTCCATCTTTATTTGTATCCATCAGCTGAATTTGATATATAATAGAGAAGTGCCGATTAGTATTATTAAACTGAGTAGAATATAGTGGATAATTTTTCGGCTGTGATGCTAATAAATTTTTTTTCCTTTGATAATTTCTAAAAAAATACAAAGACGATCGAAAAATGATCCACACATGCTTTAAGGAGCTTCCATAGTAAGTTTCAGAAAGATATTTTTTCTCATTTGCTCACTATGCAGGCTCCTTAAAGTTTAACGAACAATTTGTGAAAAATATACTGTCCATTACATGAAATATTCGGTCAACGTGCTCCCTCGCTGCCAGCTGAGGCTCTGCTATCTGTGGCTGAGTATAACGACCTAGCATTTCATATATAGAGCCAACAACATCGAGCATCTCTTCTTTACTTATTAAACCATCGCCGTCCAAATCGTAAAGACCGAAAACCCACTGGAGTTTCTCCTCAACAGATCCGCGCGATACTTTCGATAGAATTGAAAGAAATTCCTGGAATCCAAGCAAATAAAAATTGTGATCCTCTTCATTAGACAAAATGGAAAAAAATGTCGAGGCTCACCTCAAAACTTATTTTTCCAGATGGCTTTCGCTTCATCGTATTGAAGACATAGTGAGCATACTGACTGGCATCTAGATAGAAAGCGAGAAAAAGCGATACGCAAAGCAACATAATCACAAGATTTACACCTTATATTATTGTTATTTTTATTAGTATTGGGCGATGATAGATAGAAATCATTAGAAAAGTGTCATATGGCGAGAAAGCAGAAGCAATTTAATCGTCGACTCACCCTTTATATTGACTTTTAGATTATTTATTCTCGTAAGATGAATTAATAATTCACACACATTGAATTTTTTCGGGGTTATTTTTATTGAATTTTTCTGTCCGTGCAAGAGGCACTCACCGCCCTGAGGGAAGAACTGGGAGAATATCTGTTTGAATCCCTCTTCGTCAACAAGACCAGTTGGACACTCCTGTTTGAAGCCACGATAAATGAGTTGAATCTCCTTCCTAGTGAATCTGGTGGTTTTAGCTAAAGTAGCTAATTCCTCAGGCCTGTGGCGACCAGCCAAGGCGATGCTCGTTGCCGCGGTTGAACCCCCTAAAACGTCCGCGACATCCTCAAGCTCCTCCTCTGTAAGAGTTCAACGAGCCACAACTGCCAAGACTGTATCACCTTGTCTCGAGATATTATCTCATACCATCCAGTAGCTACTTTTCAAATTCAACTAATAATATTCTTTTCATTCTTTTTACGTATATATACATTTTTTGTCTACTTACACAGAGCGTGCCAAAGTTCAATTAATTTTTTTATTCGTTTTTTCGGGTCACTCCCGACTGATGAGGGGAAAATGGAAGAGAAAAGTAATTAATATTGCATCTATAAATCTCATTTATCAACTCACTAGCGAAGTGATAAAACGAGATGAGTTTTTGAGCGATATTTCTGAATCTAAGAGAGATAGCGAATTTTTTTACGGCATTTGTTGTAACATTCAATTGGCTTCACAAAAAAAGTTATAATAAAACTTTGGCCATCATCCCTAGATTCGAAATATTCATCAAAATCTGGTCAATAGCCAAATGGACTTATTTCATTTTACGATATCGCTACTGAACTGATATTTTCATTTTTGAAGAACGTGCGGTAACGAGGAGTTCATATAGACAGAGGTAAGGAGCAAGAGAGAGAAACAACAATGATCTAGGTGCATCCTCGATTTTTTAAATAACAATCCTTCATACTTTTCGAAATTTTTATCACCGTCACAAGATCCATCAAATCAACTTCAATTTAGAACGTCATTATGCAGAGAGAGAGAGGGAGAGAGAGAGAGGAAATAGATTTACTTGTGATTTTAATTACTGGCATGCTAAACAGTGTGATAGTGAAAAGAAAATTTGGACAGTAAATGTCATGCTTCGGCTGTCAACTAAATAGTAAAATCCACATTTCACAGGCACATCTTTTTATTAAATTCATTCTTCTCCGGCTTTATCTTATTGTCGCCTGTGTCTCGCCAATTTAGTTCACAATTTTATCTACAAATCGTTTCTCTTGTTATATGAAAAATTATTGGCCTACTAAGCCGTCGTTTCGCGCAGCAGTCCCATTGGTATCCCGGGCATTCCAGTCACTATGGTAACGAGAGACTGCAAGTAAGAAGGGAAAATTGGAGGGAAGAAACGGGGGAGTCGATCCGACAACTCCTCGTACACTTTCCCACGACTTGACATCTGTCTCTCACTCACTCACTCCGATAATTGATAATATAATTAGCCCTCTCTCTGACGTATTCAAAGTGAAAAAAAATTATGATAAATATGGTAATAATAATTGCACGAGCTAAATAATTTCCGTACTCCAATGAAAAATTTCCTTTGTGACTTCCCTCATTTATATTTTTTTCCTCACTCTAAATGTCAATTTATTTATTTATGTTTATTAAAGGAGTATTAATTTAGAATCTCCGGTTCAATCGATTTTATTTGATGAATTATAGACCTAATAACTTCATACTCGAGCAGGTATTACAGTCATGTGTACGTGTGCGTATGCCATATTTTTGGTGTTGATATTATTGACGTATCACAGACTCACTTTTTTCACGACCTTTCCGTACTGCTTTCATCTCCGTCGCCACTATTAAATTTTTTTTGTGTTGAAAAGATCGAGGATGACGACAGCGATGATCTCTTGAGAAGAGAATACCTACTCGACTCCTGTACAAGTCACAATCCAGATACAACGTATTTTCAGGTTCTTCGTACCTTCGGCGAACTATTTGCCTCCTGTATTTTTACGTTCATTCGTAATGGTCCTTAATTATATCTGATGAAATTTATGATGTGCAGCAAGTCACTACTGCATAAACACTGAGTGGAAAGTTCACGCATAAACCTTACGCGGTCCATTGTAGGCTATCTATGTGACGTTCGTAGGTGCTCTTGCGCACAAGTTCATCCGAACGATCCGTCAGGGCTGAAAACCGATGTTTTTATTTAAAATGATAAAGTTCATAACTTTCCAAACCGCCCTCTTCCTCTTCCCATATGGCGATGGAGAACAACCAATTCACCACTTGGTGGAAAAATGTTTTTTGGCTCTTGGAATGTCACTTCTCTTGTTTCGAGAAAAGAATATTCTCTACTGTTGTATCTCTGTTTCTGCATTTTATAAGATATTTTTGAACATGTAAATACCAGACTGAAGATCTCCACACGATGGATAGTCAAAAAGTTGTAGTCAATTCCGTAAAGACCTAAAATTATACAATTTGTAATGCGTTATTGCGTATTTTCTAGTTTGATATTACCAATTGATAGCTCCGAATATCGTCTATTACCAGAGATTTGCTCCCACATTTCCACATGTTCACGAATTCTGTTCGATAAGTTAGTTTCAGAAGAAACGAAACGAAAATTGCCACCGTCACGTTGTTTGATTTGTGTGATAGATGACCCAATATTTTAGAATATTTAGTAATGAACGTTGCCGTCAAGGTGTCGCGAATCGATTCTTCCTCCCGGCAGGATCGACCCCGATCTCACACTTTTTTTTCCTCCATGAATCGGCAAGGAAAAGCGTCCCAGTAGGTAGTCAGCGTTGAAGAATCGACTAATAAAGAGAGCAATCAAAATTTTCCTAAATACTGAACAATAATTAATTCCTTTGTGGCTCCAAGTAAGTAAAGCAGTACGGTAATGAGTGATCAGAATGAGACAATGAAACTCAGTGGGCTCTCCTATAAACAGCTGCAAGCCCTAGCAATCAGATATAAAGTACCGGGGAATATTAGAGTACAGTATTATTCAATTTTAACCTCATTAGCTCCATATCCTATGTGAAAAACTGACTTTTGTATATCCAAAAAATTATTTCATTTTCAATAGAAAAATATTCTGATAAAAGTCCTGGAGGCTGTGAGGGAAGGTGATGATCTTGGGGTAAATAATTTACTGCGTGAGCTACATCAGACAAGGAAAAAACGCGTTAAAAAATCTGCCAGACAACTGGAAAAAGATAAAATGCTACATTTGGAGCCAATAACGACCTACAGTCCTGATTTTGACCAAGATATGTGTTACGCTGTAGGAAATGTTACTCAGGCTCAACGTGAGACGGTATGACCTTTCATTAATTATTATTTATTATTATTAGTAATGAATTCAACAACTGTTCGTTTAATTTGTGTCCTGAATATCAATATGTCTACCTATCTGGTGAAACATACTTGATAAAATAAAAAAAAAACATTTTTATAGCTGATGAATGTTGAAAGAGAGGAAACAATGATAGGAGATTCCAATCGCACTGACAATCAAGTGCAAATACCAATTTATCCGGAATTTAATCAATTCTTGGGAGAAGGAATGCAAAATGAGTATTGCTATAATGCTAATGCCGTTGAGAGGTCTCAGAGTCCCACTATTGTCGATTTGCGAATAAATTCTTATAGAGTGGGTGAATGGAGTGAAATTGAGATTCAGAAGAAAAAAAGATTTACCGATTGTAGAGGTGAAGAGAATGATACTTCAGTTCTTGATTACAAAAGTTACAGTAATATTGATTCTAGTCAAATGATTCAGTATGAAAGTCCAAGATTATTGAAAAAAATGCTTCAGGCACCGGTGGGTGTTAATTTAAAGCAACTGGTGAATTACGAGGATTCGTATGATATGCCAAACTTGAACAATGATGTATTCGATGATTCCGATACTCTGACAGCTGATTCTGACGTGAATGGCAATGATAATGTAATTGACCCTAATCATCAGCACAGTAATAATTGGCTTGGAAATAACACTGACAATATCTTCCGGACTTATGGTAATAAATTTATATTATTGATTCACGATGTAGAATAATCTGAACCTATTCATCACGATTTTATTTCAAACAGGTGAAGAACGTATGGACCATTACGAATTTAATTGTCACACTTACTCCACTGATGTCATTGAAAATTGTCAAAAATGGCTGGCAAATTCATCGTCAATGCTTAGCAGTAACGGTGATAATAATACCATAAATATCGTTGACAATAATGAGTACTGTAATCAAAATCGCATTCACCACTCTGTCGGAGTAACGATTACCAATAATGAGAATTCAACGTATTACCATAATACTGATGATCAATATTATAATTTCCATCTCAATGAAAGTAATGGTAATCAGTATGGATATCATCATCAGCAACAATCGGAGCAGCAAAACTTTGAGGGAGATATAAACATTATCGAGGAAATAGGAAGGGTTGAAACAGTCGACACATGTGGAGTACAGGATTCGGATCATCAATGGACAAGTACCTATGCTATTCACCGAAATCAAGGGTCCCTCGAGCCATTCTACGAGGGCAGTAATTTCATATGCAATGCTGAAGAGCCACAGTTCGGATTCCATATTAGATTACCAGAGTACGATGAATCTGGAAACGAGCGATACGGACAATGTATGAGGGCTCAGTACACAGGAGAGACAAGCAACGTTCAAGAGTCGGAGAGACTCGACGACTGGAGTCGACCAAATTTAATCTCCAATGAGTTTTCATCGACGGCAGATAATGTCATTAATTATTGTTGGCCTCAAAGTTCCTCGACAGAGAATCCAATAATCCAAGTGCCCCCAGTAAATTATAAACTAGAAAATTTACTCAATTTAGAGAAAACTTCGTATCAAGGAGAGCAACTCAACTCCGATCAGACATGCTCCGTCTACTGCTATACGGCGCCAATTGTTACGCAACGAGTACTTTCTACTCCTTCACTTGCCTCTAAGAAGAACTATGGCGGAATCATGGAACAGTATATGGATTCCGACAAACAAGCCTCTTCTTCATTGACCACTAATAACTTTCCATCCAGTAATATTTACGCTCCATTGATGTGCCGTCCGTTGTACTCAAATAATTTGATGGATTTATCCAGTCAAACGACGTGTGAAGAAGCGACAGATGCTAGTAACATTGATGTTACTCCAGCAATTCATACAAGTACGTGGTTTACTGAGTATCCAGCTGTTGAGAGTGGTGATAGTACTCAGGTTTACAACCGTTAGAGACACGTTGAACGGTCTTTTTTTTTCAAGTAAAAAATCATATTATTTTCTATTTTTTTCTACTATTTTTGTACGCAACTGTAAGTATAAGGGATTATCCTTATACATGAGCCATTTTGTTCAATTTCTCACTGGGAACTAGGAGAAAGATTAAATGGTAAACATAGGAAAGTCACGCGAACTATTATAGTTTGGAATTATAGTTCGGATAAAAATCAACGATTTCTTACATATATTATTATTACAACTGGATAATTGATCCTCATATAGATATTATGGATTTATTTACAATGAAATTATTCCGGTAAATCCACTTTTTCTGTACTAATTGTTATTTTCATTAATAAATCAATCCATCATAGTTTGTCCATATGATAAATTATTTTTCTCCAAAGCTGAGTCTCTGGACCAAATCGTTCAAAGTATCTTACCTGTGAAAATTTCGAAAACTAACGCGCACACCTACGATCTTTACTGAAAATAATGTTCACCAGAAATAGAATATCCAATAATGAATGAACCATCAACGAAGAAAGTTAAGCACTAAGAGGTAATTGCCGTACATTGATTTATTCACAATTTTTCCATTTTTTATTGGATTCACAGTGCATCCAATCACTCATATAATTACGTAGCATTCAGAGTACATTTTCAATAATTGATCATTAATTTTACTCATTTTTCTACATTTCCCAAGAAAATGTTACAAATTAATCTCATGGAGCTATCATGCAACGGTGCCAGCGTTATAAATCAAGTTGCTTATAGAGTTCGTTACATTTTTCAAATGAATAATGAATAAATAAAGAGCTGGGAAATGCGGTTTTTTAATGATAAAAAAATCAGATCGACTAAAATCTTTTCCCCTATTGATCTAAAAAATTTTATCTATCACATTCCTATGTGTGTGTCGCTTAAAACGTAAAAAAATCTTCCAGCATTTCCAGTAATAAATTGATAGAAGAAAGTGCTACCTAATAAAATTCAGAGGTGAAGAATCATATTCCCGTCACTGGCAAGTGTTTTATTTATTTTTTTAGATTTTTTTTTGGCAAGTATGAAAAGCAACTAATTCTCAATTTTCCACATTCGTATTCTCCCCATTCATCCAAAAATAGACCACCTTCCGCTCTTAAAAAAAAAAAAAACATCCCTCTCCTCGCATTCAATTGCATTTAAAAAATGATCATTTATAACTATTTTAAAAAATACTAAGAAATTCTAAACAACTATTGTTCCATTCGACTCAATTTCGTGGCAAACGAAAACTTCGAATCTTTCCTATAATATTTCTTCGTTAACTCGAAAAATGGAAAAATTCCAATAGAAAAAAAAATAAATCCTACGAAAAATTTGGAAAACAAAATTCATTGATGTGTAATCACTCGAATCACTCATGACTATTTTCATAAATGTTTTCAAACAGTTTTCGACATAAGAACTTGTGTTCTTTGGGTCTTCTCCCTCGAACAGTTGCTGATCAGTCTTGCCCCACAATCCCCTCCTGAGGACTAATCCATGTTGACAGGGAGGTTCGTTAATGACTCCATTTAAAAATGACCATATCTATAAGACAATTATGATAACTGAATCAGGCACTCTCAGAGTCATCCTCACAGGCAAGTACATCCGTACTGCGAGGAAGGAGTAGAGCCACGTGTCCATATTTGCTAGATTTGTACTTTTCTTGAATAGCCTGTTGCGGAATATTGGCAGCTATTGCAAATGTTTTACTCAGATGTGTAATGCATCCCTTGAGCTCGTGGATGGTGTAACCAGTGGACAATTCAAGCTCGTGAGGCCACGTCTCCTCCTGAAGTGTGTGACGTGCAACAGCTATGGCTGATGCTGCCAAGTGACTCGGTAAATACTGAAGATAGGGATCAGCTTCCAGCATTGATAACTCACACAAGTACATAGCCAAAAACAGAACCTTATCATTCAGATTGTTACTGATACAGTAATCCCTGAGGAAGGCTAGTGGCGTTGGTACTGTCAGGTCAAAGGACAAAACCCTAAGAATAAGGTGTTCCATTCTCAATACCTGTTTTTTCGTGTACGTGTCGTCAGTTATGTATACGAATTCACCGACGTCTGGGGGGTATATTTCCTCGTATTTAGCTGCTATGAACATTGCTGCTGTACCTACCAACTGGAGCTTTGCTCTCACCACACTCATGTAGGATAAAAATCTGTCTATGTACGAAACTGCTAGGTAGAGGGTCTCAGAGTGTAATCGATATTCTTCAGCTACTTCTACTAACCAATCGACGAGGATTGCTCGCATCGAGTAAGTGATATCTGGCTGTTTCTTCATGTAGCCAGGTTTGGGCCTGTGTTGAGTCTAGAACGATACGTATTTTTTTTTATTATCTAGCAACTAGATTAAGTGGCATATTTAAAAAAGAATAACATTTCTAATAGTTTTGACTGTAAAGTTCCTTAATGAAATGAAATTCTTAAATTAATATCCCCCATAAACGGAAAAGTCCAAATAAATAGCATTTATATACCTCAGCGACCCTCAGGTAATTATAGATGTCCGCCCTGTACTCATCCACATCATAGAAATTACTCTTGGAAACTTTAGTGGCCTCTCTTTTGGCCCTCAGCCCCTTTTTCCCAGAATCAGTCAAGCAAATGGATTTCTCCAAAGACAGTGGACCAGCTCGGTTGAATAATGACACATCCTCTTTCTTTTTCTCGTTACCAATTTCACCAAGGGCTGGTCTGAATGCTGGCACAATGCTCTTCACCGCCAACTCGACCTTTTTTGCACGTGTTACGTTGACCGTTACCTCGGTCGTTTTTTTAACCTGTATCTCGCGCGTGTCTCGTGTTTCCCGGAGGACAACCTGAGTTTCTTCCTCCAGTTTGTCCTCATAGATCTTGAAGGCACCTTCGTCTTTCTTGCCATCGTATACTTTAAAACCGTCATAAGGAGGTGGAATGAATGTAGCTTTCGATTTTGAAAATTTATCCTCTTTGTTGTTGATTTCCTTTTTAACAAAAAGAGACCTATCATTAGTATTGCCATAAAAATACTCGAAATGAACTTTCCAAAGAAAAAGCCAAATTTGATAATTCCAAGGCCACCACCCCAATCCTCTAATAATTTCCAAAATCAAATAAATCAGAAGGTCACCGTTGAGGTGAATAACGATTGTAAACAGATAATTAAAATTCGAACCCAACGGCTCGTGAAAAATGAAAGCGTGCTAAAGGCGGGCGAGACTCACCGGCTTGGCTCTGTGGCAGTTGTTATGCAGGACGCCCAGAACTGCACGCTTTTGCTGTCCTATACCACCCTGATGCTCCCTGAAGCCACAGTTTTCCTTTCCCCGTCTGGCATCGTTGATACGATTCTCCTGATCTTCGTGCACCCTCAGCGTGGCCATTTCTATCACCCAAAAAAATCGTTATCTTGGCTTCCTCACGTTTCTAGGGCCCCCGAAAAAGGATTCCTCGTCGTTGGTGACTGTCTCGTAATATCCTTTTCAACTAGTCTCGACCGTTTTACTGGTACAAAAAACTCAGAGACTATCGGCGAATTGTTTTTCAAGGAATGCACATCACGATGGCGACGAAAATCCAGGGAATTCGTTGAGAAAAAATATATTCATCTATTAGAACACCCGGAGAAACCCTCCAAGCCCCCCACTCAGCAGCTATACACTGTCCGTTTGGATTATTTCAAACAACAAGGTATCCCAAAATGTCCAACAGCTGTCGGTAGGCAGATTCGTCGTTATATTCACATTTGACTTGAAAATCGTCCAATTGAACGGGAGAAAATGAGAATCGACCAATGAAATTTGAGATATTGAAAGGGGCGGTGTTCGAGAGTGATAGGTGGGGATATTTGCGCGCTCGATTGAGAGCCAATCCTGAGGAATCTGGGAGTGGGAGTTCTCAACCTGTTTGTCATTGGTGCAGCTGGTGAAGAAGGAATTGTTATTACCGATGAAAAACAAATGTCTCTAGCTAAATATTTCTAAACGCCAAAAAAATTTCTTCAGCATCTTGAGCTGTGCTTTGGGCTCCTCGAAGCCTTCAGCTCATGATATTTTTATGACATTTTTGGGAGGCGACATTGACAGACACAATTATCAAAAGACTTCGGAGCGATTGTTTCGTATTAGAGGGAATTATTGGCTGAAATGTTGGCAATTCATCAACACGTCAAACTTCAGAAGTCTCTAGGAAGTCCGGCCAGCTGCGGTGATTAACCCGTGAGCAAGTGTGATTATATACAATTTTGCTGTGGGGTGTGAGCAACCCCGGTATTTCAGAGATATTTTAATCATCAGAACAAACGAATCATTGGGAATATTAAAATTGTTTATATGATTTCGTGATAAATTCATTGATAAAATGGGTGAGTTGATAGGTGTACATGTGTCATTTTTTTTCTGTGAATGATGTCACAACTTTCATATCACATCAGAATATTTTGGTAATTTATTTGTGGAGAATTTTTACGGATGATTTGAGGGATCGTTCATGGTTTTTCTCGATTTTCTGCGCAGGTGGATTGCTGAGTTACTTTCGAAATCTCGTGGGGAGTCGAGAGATGAGGATTCTCATCCTTGGACTTGATGGTGCTGGCAAGACGACAATTCTGTACAGGTTGACTACTTTATCTATCTCATCGTTATTATTTGAACAGTGATATGAGACCAGTGTCATCATTGGAGAAGTTCATAAATAATTTTAACGACTTTATTTTGTTGCAGACTCCAGGTTGGAGAGGTCGTTACTACGATCCCAACGATTGGATTCAACGTTGAACAAGTTACATTTAAAAACCTCAAGTTCCAGGTCTGGGATTTGGGAGGACAAACGAGTATTAGGTATGTTGACAGAATGTAAAGTTATGAAAGTTTTGCAATTTTATTCACGACTCTTTCTATGTCTAGACCTTACTGGAGATGTTACTACTCCAATACAGACGCTATTATTTACGTGGTGGATTCAGCAGACAGGGATAGAATAGGGATATCCAAGGATGAGTTACTCTACATGCTCAGGGTAATAAACAAAATATTGAAGTCGCTACTTTTCATAAACAAAGTATTATTTCAATAAATATACAGCTTTAATTCGCAATTCCATTGTGGAGTGATAATAATTAATTTTCCAGGAGGATGAACTCCAGGGAGCGATCCTAGTTGTCCTGGCTAATAAACAAGATATGCCAGGGTGTTTAAGTGTAGCTGAAGTTCACCAGGCACTTGGTCTCGATGCTCTGAAAAACAGAACATTCCAGATCTTCAAAACATCGGCGAAAAAGGGAGAAGGGCTCGATCAAGCAATGGACTGGCTGGCAAATGCACTGCAAAGTAGAACATGATTCGTTATTAATCCAGAAATAATAAATTATTTCTGCGATAAGAGGAAAATTTTTGTAAACTTGCGTCATCGAAGGAAGAAAAAAAATGCGAGGGGATTCAGTTATTTATTAATGATTGAATGGTTTATTGAATGAGGCATGAATGGTTATAGTTTTGTGCGTGAATGTGACAAGTTTTGATGATGTGATGTCCGCTGGAAGTCAAATCAATAGACAATATTTTTCTTTATCCACGTAAATTCTGGACTTGACATGAGTAAAGAGAGATAAATTCCTCGTGCACATCTATGGAAGGGTCTAAATAACTTTGTAAATTCATCCCTTCACCCATGGTCAATTCCAGAAGTTTTATCTTCATTATAATTACGTGTAATCGTTCATCTAATTTTCTTTTCTATGGAGTCATTTTTGAATGTGTGAGTGATACTGAATGCCAAATGCGGGTTAGATAAACTGAATAATATAATTCCAATTAATTTTCACGAATGAAATTGACATGTTGGGTAGATTTTTGATAATCCATTCCCATAAAAAATTAAAAGAACAATTACGAAAAACTTGGCCTGATGTAACGGACCAAAAACCAAATGCAATTAAAAATAATGATCAGTCTTTTTTATCGTTTTTGTTTTGTCGAACGATCGAACAGTCAATGTTCAGTTCAATGAATAATGAAAATAAAATTGATGAAAATTAAGGAAAAACAATCTCACCTTAAATTACCAATCAGTCACGCCAAATCGATCGATCCTCTTCATTTGTGTATCCAGCTCCATTTGTACTTTTTTCCTCATGTAGAAAATAGGACAATCACGGCTGGTGCAGAGGACCTCTTGGTGAAGACTCCCCTGGCACCTCTGGCACTCTGTCCACAATCTGCAGAACTTCTCCTCAAGTTTTCTCCCAGCATACAGCTCAGTCTGATAGTATTCAACTTCTTTAGATTGACAATACTTGCAGAGGGCCATTTTCTCTCTCTCTGGCGGTAAAACTGATTTACAACCAATGCAAGTCTCCTTTTTTTTAGTGAATGCGGCCAGTGCTCCGACTCTGGACGTAACAATGGCTTTGGTCCGCGTATGCTCTCCTTTGAGAAGTAGCGATTCAGCCCTTTCCCCCAGAATTGGTTCAAAGATACGAATCAATGGTTTTGCCAACTGATTCTCCAGGTAATAATTCGTGTCAATAGGAATGCTGTTCTCCAGCACGTAAATAGGATCCTCAGCTTTCATGTAAGCTGGTGTTCCCTTTGCTGAACTTGTAAAAACGTAGGGAACACGATCACCCAGTTTTGGAGCAGTTCCAGCATCTCGTTTCTTCATCTTGGCTGCCAACTCCACGTGAGCCTGTTTAGCAGCATAATCAGTCTTTGTCAGCTCCTTTGTCACGACCAACTGGGAAATATCAATTCTGTTGCACAGTAGATCACTAATCATCTGTTTAGCGTAATCCAAGGCCTCCTCCGGATTTCTCTCAATCAGTAATTTCTGCAAACAAGTGTTCATCATATTTGCGACCAGGGGACAATTGTCCCTCCTCACTGTCTCCAGTCCCTTGCAATCCATTTTGTCATATTTGTCAGGTCTCGTGAAGTAAAGGCCGGCATATCTTTTCTTATTAATAAGTAGATAAGGAAAGTAAACTTTCTCAAATTCCAGCTTTATTGGCTTGATGAATTTTTCCGAGACATATTCAGCTGCTTCTTTGCCCAGCTTCATAGCTTCCTCGATTTCCTTTACTCCGAACTTCACCATAACTGAATCCGTGTCACCGTAGATGACAGTAGCGTCATGTTGGTATCCATTCTTAATGCAAAAGCGTTCTTCAACTTCGAGCTTTGTCTTTTCAATCATAGTTCTCCCAAAGGCTGTAACTGAAGCTGATATCTCCAAACAAGGAAGCTTCCCCACTTGAGCGCCAGTGAATCCATAAACCGAGTTGGCAGAGACCTTGAGAGCATATTGTCGTCCATCAAGTACCTTCTGCTTAAGTGGATCCGTCTCGTTCTTAAGCTCAGCCTTTGCCTTCTTCCTAGCACTGAGGAGATTCTCCAGAATTTCCGGCAATATTCCTTTTCGAACCGTCTCCTTGGCAAATAATGAATTCGACGGGGTTTTCGTGACCTGTTCATCACTGAGATTGTACTTCTTCACTGTCTGAACGGTCAACAAAGTTGTGTAGCAGATGTTGTGGGCCATGATGATGCTGGGATACAGAGAGCTGAAATCTAGAGTTGCTATTGGATCGTTGTAGAATCCTCTCTTCGGCTCGAGAACAGTACCACCATCGTACTGCTCCTCTGACACCTGTCCCTGGTAAGCAGGCATGAGATAATCTCGTTCCCGTGCATGCCTCAGCAATTGAGAGACAACTTTGATCTGTTGTCCACGGGTGAGCAGGCTTGCCAGGGTGACGCCAGTCACCCTGGCCATTTCCATGTAAATAATGATGCACATGAGCTTGTCCAGCAGCCTTAGTGGTAAATAAGCATCCTTTAAACAATAAACAGCCAATCGTCGACGAGTCTGGGCGTCACCTGCCTGCAGGTCTGATATTATACTGTGATGAACATCCTCCTTCTGCTCCTGAAGAAAGTGGTAGCTCACTGCGTTCAAAGAGTAAGATCGAAGCTTGTAGTCTCGTACAAGAACGAGCAGTAGATCAAAGGGTACCCTTCCTTCAAAATTCACAAACTTATTCTCCCTCCTTCCCATTTGCTTACTCTGCAGAACCTGATCCTTGATGACACTCCTCTTATCCTTGATTCTCCCCAAAAATGCGAAATTTGGAACATTCAGATGTTGTGCACGATTAATTAGATAAGGAAAATCAAAGTTGTTGATGTTGTAACCAGTGAATATGTCCGGATCCGCCTGCCTCACAAAATCCGCCCATTTTTCCAGCATGAGTTTTTCAGTATCGAAACTGAGCACCTGGCATCCTAGAATTGGTGCGCACGTGTCAAGCGTGAAGATATTTCTGAGAAAGGGCTCTGAATCGCCTTGTTTAATAACCATGTTCGCTATCTGAATGACAGGATCATGATTGGGCTCAGGGAAGATTCCTTTTCTTCCTGCGCACTCGATATCGAAACTCAGAATTCTGAAAGGAGCCACCTTCGACCACTCTCCCTCTGGTGCGTGAGAAATGAAAGCATCCCAGGCGACGTCAACTTCCAATTGACATCTGGATGTCACTGGCACCGACTGATGATCAAATTTTCCCCTAATTTTCCAGGTACCAGGAGGAAGTTCTACCCAGGAACAGCCTACCACTGATGTATCCACCATGAATCTTATGTCAACGTCGATGTTACTCTCGAATGCAGTGTACTCGTGGTGGAATGCTGAATAGACGACCTCTTTCTCCAGGAGTCTCTTACAGGCGGCGACGAGACGCGGAAGAGCAACTGTTATTTTCAAGAAGGGAGCCTTCTCCTCACCACAGTATCCGTACAAGTTCTGTTTATGAACTATCTCCACGGCTAGTACTGCATCCACCACGTTCTCGGGATTGGATCTCATGTCTTTTTTGACAGCTGTATCCAGGGCTTCTTTGAAAGGCTTGCAGTGGTCGTTGGTGAAGTTTAGGGGAGCTGTGACGAATAAGTAGGGACAGAACCCGTGCACGTGACAGCAGACTGAATTACCGTCCATTGTCACTCCAAACATACGCATTATGGGGACTGGACCGGCTTTGTTCCCTGGCATACCGGCCATCGCCTTACCTGTGTAGTGATCTATCTCAATTTGCTGGAATGTCAGGGTGTCTTTCTGGGGATTGAAGTCCGGGGGTGGTGGACGTAGCCATTTTGACATCGAGTTCTCCTGCTCCGGACCCTAAATTTCCCAGTTGTTATCATTTTTATGCTTCAACGTTGGACGAAACATTTCTTTTATTTAGCTAGCAATGCTGGCAGGGAAAGAAAAGTACCAGGAGGGTTTCGAAAAATATATGCAAGCGTCTTAAGTTAAAAAATAACGCTAACGACTTGAAAATAATAAAAAAAAAATATCTTTGTGAAAAGCAAATGGCTGATGCACAAATGAGGGGACAAGGGGAAGGTGATTGTGAATTGACACGCAAAAAGAGATAGAACTCACGCGCTGTCGTTCTCTAGCGACATAAATACTTGTGGACGGCTAGAAATCGAGAAAAGATTGATAAACTCCCTGGAATAATTTTAGATATTTAAATATGGAAGAATAAAGTGAATTTTGGAGTGAATCTTAAAGGGAATCACCTCACCTGTTCATCATTGATGTCAGTGATGTCTCCAAAGTCATCATCCATCATAGTGGCCAATTCAGCCTCAAAAGAACCTGGCAAGTCATCCTCATCTTCATCCTTTCTGAAAGGCCAAAAATATTCCATAATGCTGTCCATTCCTCATGTATTTTTTTTTTTTCAAAAGTGGAGGCTCCCATGCTCCTCAAGGTTAAGAGACACGTTATATTTTTTAATTGTCCAATCCCCTGATGGTAGAATGTTTGAATTTGGAAATTGCAGCATCGGAGTAATGAAAAAACTGTGTTGGTGCCTCAATTTCGAATAGGTGGTTAATTATTATGAAAACTAAAGTAAGTGGACAATTCAACATCTTTGGCGGAATCTGCTTTCACATATGTAGTAATGGTACTCACCCAATTTTACTCCTTTTCGCGGGTGTCTGTGACGATCCAAATTGTCTTTTGTTCATGGTTCTCAATAATTAGTTTATTTTTCTCAGGTCGGTATATGTTTGACGAAGGCTTACAGGTCAATCTAATAACTTTAACCGCGCAAACCGGCGTCATCTGCCAAATTTGCTATATAATAACACTGGTGGCGCATGGAGTAGTGGAGGGAAGGTTAGGTTAAACGGTTCATATTACAGAGACGAGTTGAATGTGCAGTACATGCTGTAGTAGATTGTCTAATCAAAATAAATAAATTAGAAAAACTTGATTTTTCAGTGTCACAGCACCTTTTATTTTTCTGCAACTCTTTTTTCTCAATAGCTTTGATAACAAAATAAGCTTTTTAACATTTGTCTTCTGAATTATATTCGAATAATACTTGGCCTTTGGAAAAGGTGGATATAAAAAACTAATAAATTAGATGTAATTCATCTTCGAAAGATAGATAATCTCTTTCCCATATCTACTATGTGAAGTAACTTTAAGGTTTTTCATAGCGGCTTGTCTTCGAATGGCTTTCTCTGCTTGTGGTAGCAATCCTTCCGGTAATGGTTGACGCATGATGTGCTCGTCATCCACGAAAGTCTGGACAAAAGAAGTAGCAAGCTGTTCATACTCATCCTCTTTAATAATTTCTTTAGACTGTCCTAAGCACTTGGACCACATTTTCTTCTCAATTTCTTCGTATTTCTCTGCTGAACGATTGGCCTAAAAGTTAGAGTAAAGATATTACCGGTGCTTGTCTTTTGAAATTAGTAAACTCTTTTGACATTCAAATTTTTTGTTCTCACTAGTTCCATTTCCTTTATAGTAGAAATATTTCCTGGATCCAAAGCCAAACATTTCTCCAACTCTGAGAGTGCCTGATTGTATTCTCCCATCTTTATCAAAGCCCTTCCATAACTGTAAATTAATATGATGTAGTACAAATTGTTAATAAAGCAACATAAAATTAATAAAAATTTAACAAGAATTAATTGAGATCTACTCACTGAAAATGAATTTTTGCTGTTTTGTATGGAGCCTCGTTACAAGCAATACATGCTTGACGGGGCATGTTCTCTCTGTTGTAACAAATAGCCAAATTTTGAGCAGCCCGAGTCAGTAGTTTTTTCATTTCATCCTGGTCTTCCTCTCCCTCGAGTTCCGCTTCTTCCAAGAAGCTCATGATTTTTTTGTAACTGACCGTGAAATTTGCGAAAGAAATGTGCATTGGATCATGAGATCAATTATCATTTAAAAAATTATTGGAAATATATTGGATTGCAATGGCAAATGATATCTCGTCTCTGGATGTTTTACAATCTAATCAATTTTTTCAGGACAAGTAATATGTACAGGTGTACTTACTCTCTAATAGCTTGCTTATACTTCCTTTGCTTGAATCCATCGCCGGCAATTTTGAAAATGTGTGCTACATTATCTTTGACATTTTTGAATTGCTTCTTCTCCTCGATACTGAGATTCGCAAAATTATTGACAGAAGCATTGTCCAAATAATTGATCAATGAAATAACGAACATGATCTCGACACTAGGTGGAATCAGGGGAGCACATCCCAGTTCTCCAAATGCATAGTCAGGATGGACCCAGAAGATGGAGACCTCGTGCTTTCTCATACTTTGAATAGCAAGCTCAAAGCCCGGTATCAGCTCACTATTATTGAGCTGATATCTGTCAGTAGTGCCACGTGCATGCGATGAATCGTATGGCTCGTCCTCTCCTTCAAAGTAACCAGAGTATTTGATGGTCACGAGTGCATCTGGGGGTATGACTGGGCCAACACCTTTTTGTCTTATTAATTTCTTCACCTGGTAGTGATCACAGGAATGGCCATTGATGAGAAAAAATAATAACTACTGAAGGTCCAATAATGAATTTTGACAATGACATTTCAACTCAAGAAAACTGTGTTACCTTTCCATCTGCAGTCAAATTTTCCATTTTCTCTTTAATTTTATCAAAATGTATCCCAACTGACTGGGGAATTTCGGAGTCTTCCTCCACCTGGTCATCGTCATCCAAAAACTCTTGCATATTTATTACCCGCAGCAATTCTTCATCAGTGAAAGTCAACTTTTCTCTGTATAAATACTCCTCGTCCATGTCTGTGAATTCACTTCCCACATTGAAAGTTGTCCCATGTTCAGAGAGTAAATCTCTGCATTAGAAATATTTCCCAATTAAGGTCTTTATCATTCCAATAAATAGTTAATGAATTTCAATCATTTATTACTATACAGTGAATGTGTGAAAAAATAGTATAACATTGTCATTCTATCGAACAATGGTCTGGGGAAGACAAAGGGATCTGAACAAGATGATTTATTCTCTTAACTTTAAGGAAAAACAATTGATATCTTCCATTGTTGTACAGTGTCAGTACAATTATTTACCTTAAGGAAAACTCGTCGAAGGGATTTCTGCTAGCCATATTTTCACACCTAATATATTTGGAGGAACCAAACGTGAAGTGATAATTCGAAATATTTAAGAGAATCTAGACGCTCTGGCTGTTCGCACTGTTGAGTCCGATGACGTAATACCGGCGTCGGATATCAACAAAGAAAGAAGCAAACAATTCAAGAATGCGATTATCGGTCAGCTGGTAGCTTCATGTGTGCTCGGGTTAGGACAGAAATTATGGGGAAGATTGCTGACGCTTAGAGAGTGTAGGAGAACAGTCATTGTGGTTTCTACAGTGAACGGTAAATACCGTTCCGATATTATCAACTGTAGATTCCATATAAAAAAAGCTAGCAGTGCCCACAAATAGAAATACTGAAGTCCCTGGATGAGGGATGAAATATTCAATGTAAAAACCCAGGGCTTTCTCCAAATTTTATTTGTAAATTTTCCACTATCCAAAGGCAGATAAAATTGTATTATTTTCACACGTACACACAGAAAATAATGATTTGAAAAACAACCGCCATTATTTAACTGTGCGATGTAATGCGTGTGAAGGGGGCCACCCTTAGGGGGATTCCCCCTTCTATGTCCCTCTCAATATTTATCAACAAATTATAGACTTATAAATTATTTAAAATGGTGACACGAACAATAAAAACTACGATTGAACGAAAAATGAACTCTCATTGTTTATTTATTAACGCATACAACAAAGAAATGAGGTAAAGAAAGCATGAATGAAAAGGTAATGCAGTATTTGGTCAAGAATATTGTGGTACGTTCATCGCCTCTTATTTATCTACCTTCTGGACTGAAGTACACCATTGATGAATCAAGTGATTCATCAAATGCGGGCTGTTTCTTGAGTTGTGGACTTAACATGCTGCTGGGATTCTCCTCCAGTTCCTCCTTCATGCTCAATTCAAGTTCACTCTTGTCAGGGTTCTCATGTTCAGTAGGTGCATGTCCAGTTCGAACAAGAATATCTGGAATATCCTCCCACAATGCTGTCGTTGTGGACTGGAGTTTTATTAGTGCTGCTCTCAGCATAGATTTATCTCGTTCCAATGATTCCTGTGTCAACAGTGCCGAGGCCAATTGCTCTCTTACAGCATCACGACTCTTGGTGATCATTGAGATTCTCTTCTTCAGCATTAGCTGTATAGCATACGCTTTTTGCTCACTGTCAGCCAGATTTGCCTCTAACTCTTGAATCCTACGTTTGGAGTTCTTGGCTTGATTTTTGAATAATTTCCTCTCCTTCCCTACCAGCCCGAGTAGCGAGACTGCTTTGTCTACTTGAGGCGTCAACTGGTGTCCGGCTGGGCAGGGTGAATCAAGATTCATAGCGAAATTGGGCTTGTTTTCCTGATCCATCTGGAGAATTTACGATTTGATGAGCCTCAAAATCATTTTAAATTGATGGGGGATTAGCTTGACCGAAGTATTTTTATGATTTTGATGCCAGGTTAAGGAGAAATATGTCTCATTCTTTGTCTATTTGATATTCTGGTGAATGGGTTATTCGATATATTGATATGATCTAGTTAAAATGCCCAGGGTGGTGCATTTCTGAACGTAAAAAAAAAATACTCGTGTCATAATTTTTTTGACTCTGAATAAATCGTTGGGTAAATTGAAACAATTAACTCCGAGGAAAAGTGATCAGACAAAATCATAAAACGAAACACACTTGTATGAACTTGATGATGATGAGTTTTTTGGGCTAATTAAATGCTACATTAGTGACTTACACTGGAGGGAGTTGAATTTCAGGTTTTCAGAAATGAAAAACAATTAGCCGAGCCGATGTCAACGTTGTCGAGCTGTTTTCAAAGACTCTAACGGCTAAAAACCTGTCACGGCGGAGACGATCGTTCGTTGTTATTTGTCGTTGTTATTGATTGCCTTTCGCTAACTGAACTAATTCTATGGTTTGTACTAGGTTTGTACCTGTTTGTGCTGACTTTAAAATATTTTGTTAGTCTCCCCTTTATTTTTAAATAAATAATTAAAAATCCAACATAAGTAGTGACCTCTGGGTGCCGCATTTTTCACTGTACCCCATAATTAAACAAATTAATTGATGAACTACCAAGGATTCTCTATCGATATGCAGTGAAGCTATTAAAAAATATCAATTTTTAGTAATCTATCAGCCAGCCTCATGTTGGATTTTTAATGATTTATTTATAAAGAAATGAGAAACTAACCAAACATCTTGAGCTCAGTACAAACGGATAGATACCTAGTACAAACGATAGGATTATTTCATTTTGCAAAAAGCAATCACCCGTAGGCTATCTACTTGCCACCTACAGTTGGCCTTTAATTGCGGTGACGTGGGGAACTCACGGCAGCTGATTGTTGCCACATGCCGCCCAGTGTTTCCGCTACCGTCGCTGGCGTCTGACCGTCATCCTTGTTAACGAACGCGATGTCATAGGCCTCGTGATACGTTTTCCGAAGCCGGTTGTTATCGCTATCAGTGCCAACAGTGGTGTGAACGAGCTGGGGCCTAAGAGTCCCACTATTGTCAGTCAAAGGACGATTATGCAGAATAAATTGTTCCTGATCCACGTGGCAAGATGTCCCTGCTTCACGTCATTCTGGCGATCGTCCACTTCGCTTACAGCGTTTACTTGGTTATCTCAGGCCAATGGACGTTAGTAAAGCGGCAATTTAATAAACGATTCAGTCGGATTGGGTCAGGAAGTGTTGGGCCCGTAAGGTATGACGTGGGGAGGATTAAAAAGTTACCTGGACACATAGTAATTGCTGTAGCGTACGAGGACATATCCTTCGTTGATCTCGCTAAGTTTGTTAGTTGGACGGTTACGTTGGAAATACCGCATATCAGTTTTTATGATCAAAATGGTAAGTTCTATCTCAGCATAGCACAATTTTAAATTGAATATCGATAGAATCTTTCACGATTGTAACAGTGATCGAAATTTTTTTGAAGTCAACAATTTCTTTTTCACTTCACCTTACATTTTCTGGTTAAATTTGTTGTACCAGTAATAATTTTTTGGCATCTCAGGTGTAATCAGAAAGAATGCAAGCAAATTAAAGAGAGTTTTCGAAACCCTCACGCCGAATCTCGAGTCGAGAGTTACTTGGGAGATGGAGAAAATCACACCAAAGGCTCATGCAGCAAACGGAATTAATGGTAATGATTTCTATTTATTCAGAATAATCGGCTGCCTATTCAACAATTGAACTTCAGCTCTTTATATGTATTTTATCCAAAGAAACAAGATTTACAAAAAAACCATAAGAAATTTTCTACAACTTCGAAAAACGTATTCTTTCAGGCTTCACGACCACAAAAATTCATTTTCTATCGTACGAAAATGGTAAACACGAGATAATCGAGTTGACCAAGGAGCTCTCCCATGCAGTGACTAAAGGACTCCTAAAAACCAATGAAATTGACATAAACCTTATGGACGAAAAATTGCATTTCAACTTCCCCGATCCAGATCTCGCAATAGTGTGCGGCAAAACGTTTTCCACATTCGGATTGCTTCCATGGCATATACGCGTAACAGAATTCATGTGAGTTTTCCGTTTCTACTTTCTGTTTTTTAAGATAAAAAAAGACTCGTCTGTTAGGATTAATAACAAGGTAATTATTGTTGCAGTCACTTATCAACTCACCACCACGTGTCTCACCAAAATTTCATGGACATACTGGTGAAGTATGGTTGTTGTGAGCAACGATATGGCAAATAGTCCATCTAGTATTGAAGTTTGGTTGAAATTATTACTTCAACAGCTGCCTGTGCACATGATTTACTACCTCAACGAGGCAACCACCGATAAATTAACGGAGAAATAATGATGGAGACCAACAAATGGCCATGTAATTGCAACTAATGCGGAATACCAAATGGTTGACGGCTTATGTCAATGTAAATAATAAGTATTTAAGGATGTAATCATTTATTTATGGGGTTTACTTGCTGAATTGATAAACAAAAGTGAAACAATAATTCGAGGTATCTCAGAGAGATGTATCTCAAAAGATGATTTTAAAAGTGTAATTCAATCTTCAATTCAAGAAAGGAAATATCAGGTGACCTTCGATTACACATTGTTTTGTATATTTTGCAATTTTATTTCATCAGAAATTTTACCATTCCATTTTGGAAAGAAAATTTTAAAAACTTCTGATGAAAAAAAAATGTAATCCTTTTAATTTATTGTTGAATTTTAATACAATTCTACTGAATTGAAGATTTGATATACGTGCATTTACAATTTTATGCTGAAGCCCTATTTTGTCGAGAATCTATCAAATAGATGAAGTGACAAAACAGTATGAAAGAGTAAATTTCACCTGCGGATGATCTTAGCAAATAAATTCCAGGAGTTTCACCATAATTCTCCAGCAATAGTCGTGCATTCCATTATCATTCAATTCATCTATAATGTAGAACAAAAATCCGAGCATATTTTATAAAAAAAAATTACAACTTCCGCGATCAATGATGTAAGAAACAGATCAATAACACAAACTATTGAAATAAATTCGTAGAATGTTCAAAGTATTTCCTTTGTAAAGTCAAAATGAAGACTGAATATATTTCGTTAAGATTATAAGATTATATACATTAGATGATCATTAATATTAAACGATTCATTGGTTCATTCAGTCTCTGACTCGCGCAAATGGATTTCGCCTATGATAAGTAAGAAAGGAAGAGGAAAAAACGAGAGAAGAAACAAAATCACATTCAGAGAGGCAACATTCACTCACATCCTTTGTCCTTATCATAATTATTACTAAAATTCGTAAATAACCGTTATTATACCATTGAAGCTGCTGAATCCCAGAGACCGGAAGCCTGAAACAGAATGAAATCCCCTCAAGATCATGGTCCCACGAATGTGAGAGTACGTCTGATGAATCGATCATTAAATCGAGTGCATCAAGTACTAGTGGCCATGCACATTTAATTAATAATTCATCGTCGATTCCTCCGTCTAAGGGACAAAGCAATAGAAATAAATGATTGGAATGGATCATACAACCTTTTATTATGTTGTTTCTGTGCTGAATCAATCCCTGTATCGTCGCGATGACTTCTTACCATCACGATGACCCCTGGATTTTGATCTCGATCTTCTCCGCTCCTTTGATTTTGTTCTGCTCCGACGTTTCGACGAGTGACCATAATGCTTTCTCGTTCTTGAACGTGACCTGGAGTGCCTCCTTTCCCTACTGCGCCTTCTGGAATAGGAACGTGAGCGCCTGCGTGACCTCGAGCGTGACCTACCGTCACGACTCCTTCGTTTTCTATCGCGAGTGATTTTCAAGGTGGATTTTCTGCTGGAGGATCTCGATCTGTAGTCCTTGCGCCTCGTGTCGCGGGAACGACTGCGCGATCGTGATTTTCTGGCTCGTGATGGACTCCGGGATTTTGATTTTCTTTTGCGTCGTTTTTTAACGTCTCTGCTAGAGTCCGAGGAGGGAGACGAGCTTGAGGAAGAGCTGGGGGAAGTGTTGCTGCTGGTGGACTCGGGAGAACGCGAGGGAGTGCTGGGAGTTCTGGGTTTGTGGTTGTCTCGGGCCTCCGCAACTGGCTGCAGATGCTTCGGAGTCTGACCACCGCTTGATGAACTTGGTGATGATTCTCTTGAGTCGGGGGGCCCTTTCTCTTCGGCTGTTGGGGAGTAGAGGAATTTAAATGCCAATCATGATTTTTTCAAGTGGGAATTTATAGTTTATCTCTCAATATTCAATCCTACCTTCTTCGATAGCGGTGTCATGCGTATGGTTGTCGTTTTTATTCGAATCCTCTTCCTCCCGCTGCTCTTTCTCTTCTTCCTCGAGGATACGGGCCTCTATTTCCTCTTCAGTTTTTTTAAAGGCTGCTTGACGTCTTCTCAATGTTTCCTAATTGAGAAAAAATAATTATTAAGACAATGCAATCAAAAATTTTGCCAGATTAAATTGTGGGCGAAAAAAAAAAATTTCAAGTTATGTATTTCTATCCTCACCTTGAGCTCACTGTCACTATCATGCTCCTCAGTCTGGCACGTCTCCTGCTCCTCCTCAGACTCACTGTTGCTGTCGCCATAGATGCCCAGACCTGGATATACAAAAACCAAATAAATTCCCGTCGACGAATAAATCTCCCCTGGCTCAACATCATCAATAAAATCGAAAATCACATTATTCTCGTCGCAATGACGTAGGGATGGCAGAAAAGAGGCCTGTGGTAACCCACACTGGCCACTTGCATCCACCGTACCTACGATGCTCAATGACTACAAACCTTCTACAATTTCTTTAGTAATACTCACATTAAAAGTACGAATTCATTTACTCACCGAGTTTTCGAGTGATCTGAGCAAGAGGGGCCGTGGTGTTCAAGGATGCGATGGGGGTGCCTCCTGCAGGGGCTTTGTAATACACACGAATTTAGTGGCGGAATATTCACTGACTCCTTTGTCTTTCTCATATCAAACATGTTTATTCGCTTTTACTGAAATGTTCTTTCGCTCCACTCGAGATAATCTTCTCCGTAAAATACCCCCAAATACGGCTCCCTGATTCCTTCATCAATTTTACTTACAATGAATTATTAATAAATATCAAGCACAGAGTTGGCCAATAAAACAGTGGCATTCATTCGCATGTCAACAATTCAATGAATATAAAATTGAGGATGTACTGAAATAATAGGAGAGGCAGGCATATGCAAAAACTAGAAATCAAATGGGCATTATAACGGAGTGACTATCACCTTGGCCGCTCGTTTTATCGCAAATCCTGAAAATCATTGCTATGAGTAAAAATAAGTGGGATAACTTAAGGGGTGGGAGGTAACCGCTCTTTTAATGTACACCTTGTGATTTATGTACAATGGCGCCAGTTGGTCCAACACATCGACGCTGATGAGAAAGAAAATGTCCATACTCAAGCTAATTATTAGATCAGATATTTGAAAAAAAATGGTATCTTTTTTTACACAGTTATTAGTTAGATTTGGTTGGTGATTATCAGTGGTACCTTTGGCACGAGAGCGATTCCATACTTCTCTGCACACGTTCGATATTTCCTCGTTTGTTACCTCCAATAATATTTCCGTTAATGAACGCCTGACCTTCAGCATCTGCATAAAATTTAATTGAAAATTTAATGATCATTTTAAAAACTTACCAATAGGATTTCTAATCAAATAGCTGCAGTTTGGGAAACAACCGTAACTTACCACATCTTGAAGGATTTCCTCTCGAGAGCGCTTAACAAAATTTTGGCCAACCGAAGCTAAAGGACTGCTTTCCTTATTAATTGTAACTCTCTGCTCGGGTGAACCAGCATCCCTGAACCGGGATCGTCTTGGTCTCATGACAATATCAGGACTGCCATCGAGATTATGATGGTCCTCCTCTTGGCTGGGATTATCAGCTTCCGGTTCCACCTCTTTGTCTGAATCCGATTCCTGCATAACATCGAATCATCGAATCACTATCTTACGAATTCCCTTGTCTACGTTCAAAAGAGTCAAGGGAATTCCAATTGTACATAATTGAATTTTGAATAAAAATTCATAAAAACATATAAAATTACAAATTTGCTCTTGCTGGGGTTAAGAACAGCTCTGGCCTCATCCTCGGCTATTTTTCTCGCCTCAAGTTCCTGTTTCCTCAGCATCTCCTGTCTCTCTCTCTCCACAGCTTTGTGCTTCTCCCTCTCCATCTTTTCGAGTCCCTCGCGAATCCAAGCCGGCAGCTGTCGGCGTTTAGCTGCATCGAGAACAGCAGAAGTGTCCTCCTCAGGGGTCTTCTCTTTTTCCTCACGATTTCTCATGATATCACATCGAAGATGAGGCACCCTCGGCCCGTGCCTCATTCCCTTGACGAAGGGCGGGGGATTCTGAGTGTCTCCACTCCAGTACCCTTGGATTCCTGAATTGAATGTGGGCTGAATTGGAGCTACTGAATTATAGGAGTAAGGAGCATTGTGACCACTGTGACCACCACGATTGGTGATTGGTGGTGCAGGGGAGACTGGAGGAATTGGAACATTTGGAAGACCCATGGGTTTACCATCGGGACCCATTGTAACACCTGGTGGTGGTACACCACTCCACTCCCAGCAGGCACCCCCTGGAGCTGTCGCATTCCACTGGCCCCACTGACTCCACGAGTTCCAATTATCGGAACCACTTATATTAGGGGCTGGAGGGGCTGGAGGAACGTCGTCCTCCTTGGTGTCCATGTCCATGGGGGCCTCACCCCCACCATCATTTGATAATTCGTTACACAGAGAGGGAGGAGGAGGCGCGGGGGGTACTATTGTCTCTTTCATTTTTATCCATTGCTGGGCTAGAGCTGCCCAATCAACTGCAATAATTTTTATTATTTCAGGGCTGATTTTTAGGGACAATGTTACAGTTCAAGTGCCCTTGTCAATAAATGAGGTTGTGAATTTACTAGGAGATTACCTTCATCGTTGCTCATATTCTGATACATGGAGGGATTGAGTGCCCACTGGGTAGGATAATCCTTGCCCTCGAACATCTCCCTGTTCATCTTCATATGATAAGAATAGTCCTCTTTCAAATGCACGTCCATATCATTGTTTTTGGATATTAATCAATTGTAGGAGTACATCCAGGAGGGTTGAGTACACCACTGCTAGCGAGTTTCGGCACTGAAACACGCACCTAGTGCAAAAACCCAACTAAGGTATAAAAATCACTGAAATGGAGCAATAATGTGCAAAGTCCGGTGTATAATTACTCAACGACACTCAATCATAAATTAAGACTGAAAGATTGTTTCATGAATCCGTGGGAAACTCTTCGACAAAAGGTGAATTTGGTCTTAAGGCAGCTTTTCAACTCTCCACACAAAGTGAGAAAAAACCCTAGGGAAATGTTCCTGAACATTACTGATGCTTTCTAGGAACTTTTTTATGCGATGATTATGGCTCTTGTTTTTTATTTCTTTTATTGAGAGCTGCCATTTTGATCTCATATCTGTGTCACATGTGAGCTAGTGGAAAATATAGGGCGTCAATGTGTATGAGGTCCGACATTCATGAATTATTAATCGAAAAACGACTGGGCTTGGAGTTTCTACACGTACAATTTACTTACTTGATAATTGAAATTGACCCAATGCGAAACCTAGCGGACCAATGTGGACCCTGTGAGGGGTGAGACTCGTGACAACTACGTGGTGGATAATCGTAGGTGGTAAATATGATGTGTACTTTTTACTCACAATGAAAACTCTTAATAGCTGATGTGCATGGAGGTGCAATTCTTACGGCATATTCTCTTATTTCATTGTGACGTAGTTTATCACTGAGGTAATTCAATTTGATGGAGAGACAGTGACGATTGAATGAATTGGTTAATTGGATTTCTCTACGATTTTGCCCAGTCAGCGCCTGATCGGTTTTATATCCGTGAATAGTCTTGGGCTTTCAATTCTTTGTTGCAGTTTTTGGAAAGAATTAAAGGACATGGACAGCAATAAAGATGAGGCAGATCGATGTCTGGATCTTGCTGATCAGTGTATTCGGGACAGCAAATTCGAAGATGCTGAAAAATTCGCCAGGAAAGCTATGAAACTTTACCCCACCAAAAGGGTTGAAGGTAGAGTGTTCCTTCAAATTGTGCTGATTGATTTAGATTTACCCATATTTATTTTATTATGATTTCGATTGAACATTCAGTAAAATTTGAAAATACATTATTTTTAAGATACTTAAAGGCTTGTTATACGTGTTTATTCGGGTCCAATGGTATTAACATTGGTGAGATAAATCTATGGACTGGTTATTCGTAGCCCTCAGTTTCCTACGATTATTCTAGAAATTCTCGCGAGAGTCTCGATGTTGTCGAAGCAGAATAAAAAATCAGATCCTGAGCCAGAAGTCAGAAAACGCCAAACGACAACAAATAAGGAAAATAGTCAGCCACATGTGAATGTCGAGTATTCAAAGGAACAGTACGATTATGTTAAACGGTAAGAAACAGCTAAAATCATACATTCCTGGTGATAAGATAAATTTTCGGTATGTGCATTGAGCTGTTCCTGAAGAAATCTGACTCTTTAGTTTTCGTTTGCAGGATAAAGAAGTGTAAAGATTATTACGAGATATTGGGTGTAACTAAGGAGGCCACTGATAGTGAAATCAAGAAGGCATACAAAAAACTGGCCCTGCAGCTTCACCCTGACAAGAATAAAGCCCCAGGTGCAGCTGAATCATTCAAAGGTATGTTCGAAATATTAATGGAGGATTTCAGTTCTTCTTAAATATATTTTAACTGTAATTTTCGTGATGATTTGCAGCAATTGGTAATGCTGTGGCAGTCCTCACAGATCCTGAAAAAAGAAAGCAGTATGACCTCTACGGCTCAGACGAAGATCGAATGCAATCAGCGCATTCACGATCAACTCACACCCACTACAACTATTCGCGAGGATTTGAGACTGACTTTACAGCTGAGGAATTGTTCAACATGTTCTTCGGAGGTGGTTTTCCGCAGCAAGAGTTCTATATGAGACGAACTGGTGGCAGATGGATGAGACAAACACCTGATAGTCAGCCACAGCATGCCCACAGAGAGCAAACCAATGGCTACACTGCCTTCCTACAAATGCTACCAGTGCTTTTATTAATCGTTCTCACCATGATGAGCAGTTTCTTCATCTCTGATCCTCTCTATAGTTTACACTCGAATGCGTAAGTGAAATATTCAATCTGATTTTGGATTTTTTTTCGGAAAATAAAATGACGTTTAAAGCATCACATACGGGTTGTTTATTTTATTCCCCAGGAAATATTCGGTTGAGAGGACCACCCAAGATCTCAAAGTGCCCTATTACGTCAAGGAGAATTTCCCCAGCGAGTACCAGGGCAGTTTGCGTAGATTGGAAATATCTGTCGAGGAGGAGTACATGATAAATCTCAGGAGTACTTGTTATAAAGAAAGAACTTACAGTCAGTATTTTTCAGACAATCATTTGCTTTCGATGTAATTCCTGCTCTTCCACTTGTCAAGTAATAAAAATAATCATGTACGATAATTATATTTTTTCAGAGGACTCAATGGCCTGGAAGGCGAGAAACTTCGGTGACGCTGAGCTATTCCAAAGGGCAAAAAACATGGACACCCCGTCGTGCCGTAAACTCCAGGAAATCCATGCATAAACTAGATAATTCATCTTGCATCTTAAATTGTAGATAGGTGTATAATATACATACATTGTGTATCAATTATCCACTTGAATGCTGTAGAAAATACTGGAGTCGAGCGTGAGGTATATCAGCTTGCAATGAAAACTCTTGAGAACCAACGAGTAAAGCTAATCTGTACTGCATTTTTATTAACAATTCAGATATTTCTCAGTCGGTCAGCAACATGTATCGAAATTAAGGTTTCTTCTACTATTATGACTTAATTCTTTGTCTGTACACCCATGGAAATTTACAGGTCTTTTAATGATTAATTATCAATTCGACGCGGAGTAGAAAGATGTATGAGTAATGTGCACTTATTTATTTAATGCATCATATAATGCAGAGTATCCATGTATATGATAATTAATATTGGTGAATAAAAATTGTTGTTTTACCTGCAATAAATGATTTGTCCAATTTCGCCCAGGATTAGTTTTTTTTTATTTCTACAGCATGAAAAATACTATAACGACAAAAATCCTAACAATTTTATTGACCTCAAAGCTCCACCTACCGCTAACGGTTCGAAGCTTCTTTGAAATAATTCACAATTACTCATGCAAATTATTCCGATTGGTCAATCAAAAACCAAATTGCCCAATACATAATTAATTTACTGAATATTTCCATCGCATCTACAACAAAAAGTTATTACCCCTCATTATTCCTATTTCCTTGCAAAAAGTTCGAGTAAAATATGTCGAAGAATCTTAATTACTCATAACTGAATGCCGAATAAATTAGAATGATAAATTCAAGCGCACGGAGACCTTGAACTACGTAGCAACTCATGCCTCGCGATTGACACTTTTATGAAACTGTTATTTTTTATTACTATTAAAACAAATGGATGCCCGTAAAAATGAGTTAAATAGATGTTTTGTAATGACAATGGAACTATCTTTTGTCCTATTCTAATTCCGACGGAAAAGAAATGAAAATGACAAACGATAAATGCAGCGAGATGTAACGAAGCGAGGACAGCCTTCTACAGCATATTTCCCCCACTGAAATTCATATAAATTACAGAGAATCACCATCCCGTTGAGCCTCAGCTCTGCCTGGCTTCTGCATTCACTCACACATCCAAAGTGTCATGACAATCCAATGATCTTCAGAAGTCAAAGTCAACAGATAAGCGTTTACTTTGGAATAGTCGTTGGAAGTTTGGAGTTCACAGCTCTCGAGTGCATCAACTCGAATTCAATAACTCATCAATTTTTCTACCGTTTGAAGCATTCGTCGAATTAATTAACAAACAAAATGGTTAACAATCAAGGATCAAGTGTCAACGATTTGAGTGATAACTCTGGGGTATTTTATCATAAATCACCTATTTTCTCATATTCACCTCTGGTTCAACTCCAAGAATACATCAGACGAGTTCATTTCTATTTTAATGCCGCTGTTTTGTGTCTGGGGTATGTCTCAGACACCGGGCAACGTGTTCAGTCACTCGTGGACCTCGAGGGGCCTCTAATAACCTCGATACAAACGTGATTTAACCGTCGTCGTAAAAGGAAATATCGTACAACGTGTCATAACTTACCCTCATTCGATTTCCGCTTTTTCTCTCCATTTGTCGTGACCTTGAACTCGTTCTGGAGCCCTCGAAAGTCCGAACGAGTCAAGTATCCTCACATGTACACCTGAGATCATCCGGAAGAGTGAAAATATGTTAGATTCGAGGGAAAGGGTAAAGCATTTTTGCCAGAAATTGCGGTGACAGGTTTTGCTGAACTTTGCGCTTGATTTTTCTTTTCTTATGGAGCTTTGCTCTCGTGGAGTATGCTATTACGAGATTTCCCTTTGGTTAACCTCGCTTTCTATCTATGTGCCTGGAGTTTTTAACATTCTCTGACTCTGAGCTGACTTGCATATGTCATGCAATTCCAATTACGGGGACTAATTGTTGAGAGGTTAATTAGTATGTTTGTCATGCTGATGTTATACATTTTCTGTTCGTTTTATTTTTGTGAATAAATTGGAAAGGTTTATGTGCGTATCACAGTTTCGTTTCTTTTCATTTTATTGAATTGAGAAGGTTTTTTCCCAAGTTTTAAATAAAAAAGTTGGCATTGTAATTTGATGAGGTGTCTATGTTTAGAGTTTGCTGTGCTTTAATTGAATGAAATTGCTGTAGTTAAATTTTGAAATATTCATCAGAGAACATTTTGAAGGTTCTTACTGTGCTGGCTGCAGTTGGAACTGTAGTTGCAGTCGGAGTAGCTGTTCAATACTTTCTAACATGGAAGAAGAACAAGAGAAGGAAGTCACCAGTTCTACTAGAGAACCCATTAGCTAAATACAATCTCCCTCTGATCGAGAAAGAAGTCATCAGTCATGACACTAGGAGGTTCAGGCTGGGCTTGCCAACGGCGGAGCATGTGCTTGGGCTCCCAACAGGTCAACACATTCATCTCACTGCTGATATTAATGGGGAGCTTGTCATCAGGGCTTACACACCAGTCAGCAGTGACGATGATCATGGTTTCGTTGACCTAGTTGTCAAGGTAGGCAAAGCTTTTTGAGGCCGCTCTAATCCTCGAGAAGAATAGGCTAGAAATGCTATACAATTTTTTTTTCTGACACAGGTCTATTTCAAAAATGTTCACCCGAAATTCCCAGAAGGTGGTAAACTATCGCAGCACCTTGAATCTATGAAGATTGGAGACACCATTGCAGTTAAAGGACCTTCAGGTCGCTTGGTTTATAAAGGCAGGGGATGTTTCAGCATACGGATGTTGAGAAAGGAACCTCCCGTTGAGCATCACGTTAAAAAAGTATTAAATATCCCCAACCTTTAACCCCAAAAAATTGCTTTCCATCTTTTTTCCTCGCAAAAATAAATTTTTAAATTAGTAAAAATTTATTTCCTTGTTGCAATTTTTGCGCTCACTAATTACCAAAAATATATCTGCAACGATCAATTATTAATTGTTCTAGGCTGTTATGATAGCTGGAGGAACCGGTATAACCCCGATGCTCCAACTCATCCGTCAGATCACTAAAGATCCAGAGGATTACACTCAAGTGTCCCTTCTCTTCGCCAATCAAACCGAAAAGGATATTCTTCTCCGAGAGGAGTTAGAAGAACTTGCGAAAAAGCATGCAGACCAGTTTAAATTGTGGTTTACTCTAGACACGAGTGGAGAAGGCTGGAAATACTCAACTGGACATGTGAATGCAGACATGATTAAGGAACACATGTTCCCACCCGCGCCTGATACGATTGTTCTCATGTGTGGACCACCCCCCATGATCAACTTCGCCTGCACACCGAATCTGGATAAATTAGGATACGACACGAAACTCAGATTCGCTTATTAGTCCTCAATATTCGAGGCATTTGCAGTCATTGTTGACACATTGACATGTTTTTTTAACTTCTGAATTAAAAATACCTCCACATTTTACTTTAACAAATGGTTTTTTTTTTATTTATACTTTCGACGCTTTCCAGGATCCATTGGAAAATCAACGTCTCTTTTGTCTCTTTATCTCTGATGAAATTAATTTTTCCACAGTCCAATAATGTAGTTTAAAGACAAGGTCTGAAATTATCTTGTAAATAAATAGACAATAACGTACTATTTGCGGCATTTATTCATGAAAAAATGGTACTTGTTATTAAAAAAATGAAAATGTGTTGACCAATAATTTGGGCATTTCTCCAATACTCCAAAGTTCCTCATCTCTTCAAATTCCCACGTATACTTATAAGGTATCAGTGAAAAATGTAAAAAGACTCAATCCTCATTCAATTCAATCATTCTAGGAACATGACTTGAGTTTACACAAGAATTATCCCCTGAAAAAGCAGCTTAATCAACTTAACAATGCTCTGAGTGAGAATAAATGAATAGTCGTTAGATCTTCAATTGGATGAATTAACAGTGTCCACGATCTTGGACACGTTTACGTGGTGCCGATCGCAGGATACTGTCAACACGAAGGATCATCTCGGCAGCCTCAGCAGCACTGAGAAGCACCTGCCTCTTGACCGCCCAAGATTCGGTGATCCCCAGCTTGGTCATGCAAGCAACTTTTCCATTCTCCATGTCGAGGCCAACAGTGCATACCCCAGAATTGTGAGCGGCTCTCAGCTCACTAACGAGCTGCGCCGAGTCGTAGCCAGCGTTGTCAGCAATTATCGTGGGCAATTGCTGGAGAGCGCGAGAGAAGGCCTCCATGGCGACTGCCTCTTTCCCTGGAGTCGATGCGGCTGCCTTCATGACAGCACAGGCCATGATCATTTCACTGCATCCACCTCCATAGACTATTCTCGATTCGCGTACTGTTGCCGTCAGGACGCAGAGAGCGTCGTGCAAGGAGCGTTCAGCCTCGTCAAGAATCTGCTGTGTTGCTCCACGAATGACTACCGTGCAAGCCTCACCGAGGGGCACTCCAGAGAAACGGAGGAGTGTGTCTTCACCGATCATTACCTGGAAGGGAGATAAATTGTGAACTCAATGGAGAGCTAAATGGACATAAACCATTTTACCATGTCACTGAAATTTTTACAAAAACACTTACTTGTTCAATTAAATCGCACTTTCCAAGTTTGACAAGTTTGGGCTGATCGAAAGTACTGACAATCTCTCCCCCAGTGACGAGAGCCAGTCTCTCGATTCCATCAAAGTCAGCATGTTCAATAGCCATAACCCCAGCATCCGCGAACAGTTGCTCGGGGTAATTATAGATCAATTGTCTGTTGATGAAGACATTGCAACCATGCTTCACGATTTTCTCCACCTTGTCCTTCATCTTCTCTTTTTCAGCGACCTCGAGCTCAGCGATCTTCGCCATAGAATCCACTCGGACTCTAGAGCCAAACACTTTGATTTTGTCAGTGTCCATGGGAGTGTTGGCGATGAGGATCTTGGCATCGGTGATCCTCTGTGGCTGATGGACACCAGGTTTCTTGTCCAGCAGAAATCCTGAGTCCAGGAAGGAGTTGCCGAGGGTGGCACCGCGGATTTTTATTATCTGGATGGCCGAGAGGTTTCCAGATCCCTTCAGGCGGAGAACAGCGTCGACTGCGAGTTGACTGAAGTGTTCCTTGTACTGGGACAAGATCTTTGAACTCAGGGTCGTTCGCGCAATGTTCAGGAGGTCCTCTCGGAAACGCTTGGGATCTGCCGAGTGATCGGCCGCTGCGTTCTGAAGAGCCTCTCGTGCTACATTCGCAGCACGACGCCAGCCTTCTATTATCGTCTGAGGATGAATTTTTTGTTCCACCAGGTGCTCTGCTTCCTTCAGTAATTCAGATGCCAGGACAGTAACGGATGTGGTACCATCTCCAACTTCATCATCCTGAACCTTTGACATGTCGACAAGAATTTTAGCGGCCGGATTGTCAACACCCACACTCTTGAGAATGGTGGCACCATCATTCGTGACCTGAACCTGTCCTGCACTGCGTCCATGGGCGACGAGAATTTTATCCATACCTTTTGGACCAAGTGTTGATTTTACCAAGTCGCCGATGGCAATAGCGCCCACGAAGAGACTCAGACGAGCAATCTCGGATTTCTCCTCCTCAGCTTCATTCTTCAGAATTCTCACGGGGTTAAGGGATACCTAACGACAAATTAATTCACCAAATTAGCAACTGGAGGTGAGCTACTTGGAGAGCATCTATTCCTTTGAAAAGAAACAATATAGAAAAGCCAGAAAATCAATTATTCTGAGAATGTGAAGCGCTCATTAACTATTCAGTCGAATAGACAACTTTTTTGACATTCGAATGAATAATTATATTCGGAAAAAATATTAATTTTCGAGGTGTGGTATCGTTTCACATGACACGTGCGCCATTTGTCATATTTTCAGCGGCGATTGATCAAAAATTGTTTCAAATGATACAGACGCTGAATACTCTCCTTTTGGACGAAAAAAATCAACAGTTAAGCAGCCAAATTGTGATATTACCATTGTGATGCTTTATTTTGACACTATTTACTTCATCAACGTTGGAAAATACCGGGATGATGATTTTTTACGTTGTGAAAAATGTTGTAGCGGTGCACGAGATGTTCACAACGCTCATGCTTCAAGATGTCGCCTCAATTGGATTGTCATGGTATTTCGCCCGGATCCATAATTTCGATGAGCTCATTGGAGGGAAAAAGCGGGATGCTTTGAACTTACCAATGAGCTAAGAGAAGCGTTTTCAGAGAGCCAATGAAATACTTGGGATAATCGATACGAATAGTTTGTCGGGAGAAGGAGAAATATATAGAGGGCGCGGGGGAAGACTCGCGGTACTCAATTCAATTCCTTTTATGGTGATTTCAGGGTTCCAAAACGGTGGATGTCAAGATTAAGTCTCAAAATGATCAGATGATGATCCGTGGCCGATAATGTACAGATTAATTGTTGGAAAACCATTATTTAGTATATCATTTTTATTACTACCAGAGCTAGTAGATAAATGGTAATTTATATCATAAAGTCTGAAAGTCGAATTTCCCTCATTCTGTAAATAAATACAACTTTTTCGGCATGTTTCCAAGTCTGACGAAAGAACATAAAATTGAGAAAGCCAGTTGTTATCGATTTTTATCGTATTGTAAACCTACAACGAATAACCGGGTGATTCTCGTGGTAAAATCGTGATAATACTTCCGGACAAACAATGATTTGGAGCAGGTGATGTCATTCCATTGACCCGTCCACAAGAACAGAGATTATGGGCACGATATTTATCGAGTAATTTTTGTACTAGTTTTGCTCTTTGAAACTTAGGCTTTATTCATTCATCTGTCTTTTAATTTATGATAAAAAAAATTAATTCCTCATTACCCGTCATAGAAAAAAAAATGGACGAGAGAAACCTAAATTTAAAAAATAGTTAAACGTCAAAGAATTTATTATTGTAGAGATGCAATAAGAGGGTGATTTTTTATAAAGCTCTAGTTCCCGACTCTGCAGAGTGGACAAATAAAGCAATAATTGTTTAATAAATTCCCTTTGTTTTCTACGATAATAGCAATCCCGATTTACTACCGTTAATGATAAATCAATATTCTCAAGCGTCGGTTGACTAAGTCCATCCGATCACGCATGTAAACCCAGTGAATGTTCACGTATAAAAGGGCCCCATCGGCCCCTATTGTCCTACCGGAGCGAAAACTAGGGGACAGATGTGCCAAACCGTTATACCCACCGTGTATGGGCTCTGGTGGAGTTACATACAATATAAAAACCCGTACATGATAGACAAAAGTGGCGGGTGTCTGCGCTTTACGTGCAGACCATTTTTAAATGGGAGAAACACCATTTCAATCGGTGGAGTTTAAATGGAAACTTGTTACTCTTTGGGTTTTAACTTCTTGGAAGAGCAATTTTTTCAATTTCCTGTCTGGGAATCGATGAATCACCGCAATAACTGTTTGAAAAAAAAAGCGTAGAACTGCTCTCTTATGATGACATTCAATTAATTTCATTAAAGCTAAATTGATTTTTGAAACTCTCGAGCTGAGATTATTCAACGTCCCAAATGCAGTAGAAAAAATATAAAATATACACGTGCAAATTCCATAGGAAATGTCGCTCCGGCCTTTCGAAAGTAATCACTGCAACGGAATCTCATGATGCAACTAGTCCGAGATAATTTTCTCGGTTACCAGAAACACGTGCAGCATGCTGTACATATTCATCCACATTTTTTCAACGCCTGAAACCTATGATGAGAATAAATATCACCGGCTTTTCCGAACCCGGATACCGAACAGATGTCCGCTATTGGCCCGTTTGGCGCGTGCCTAGCCATCGGGGGGAGGAATACGTGTGACCCCTATGTTCCACCCGTAAATGCAGAGCACATTTTTATTTTAAGTCAGTACCAGCTGGCCTTTCAAAAAAATGACGTGATTTCTTGATGTGTAGGGTAAATTTCCCCTAGCCCTTGTTAGAATAATTCTTTGCAAACGAGGGAAAATATCAATAAGTATTTTTTTTTCATTTTTCCATAATTTTAGAGTGGATTAATTCTCGATATATTTTTTTTTATTGATGTGAATGAAAAAATTCTGCAACACGGGGTAAAAAGATTTTTTTCTGCGATCGCCGCACCCCCTCTCATCCCAAATTTCTCTGCGACTCGAAGATTAATCCTTACTTTGAATTTAAACTTAATGAAAGGCATAGTAATTGTAATGACATTTTCGAAATAACCGGTTATACGTTGGCTAGAAAGTAGAGAGGGTACTGTTGCATCTCCCCTTCCCCTCATGTGTGAACTTGAATGCCGGCACACGCTGCAACCCCCATAGGTGCACTAATGTGGGGAAGCAAGGGGAGGCGTGGCGGGTAGGGAGAGATGAGGGGGATGCCCGCGACTTTGCGCCCAGAGGGAGGAGAACGCGTCAGGAAGTCGGATGGGATTCTCGTACCGAGGCAGAAGCTCCATTCTTACACCAGAAAAAAGTTTAATAGTTGCAGAATAAAGCGCAATTCAAACAGTGAGAAATCAGTGTTAAACTTTAAAAAATTTAAAGCACAATAAAAATACATTAAAATTAAGGACTGAAGGAAAATGTGAATCGTGAATGAAGTGCTTGGAAGTATTGTCAAGTGTTCAAGTGATTTATTCTTCATTTGGATTTATAAAAGTTGGAAATAATCGGTTGTCATCGCTCATAAATAAATTTGCAAAAAATGTTCACACTCGCTGAGCGAAAAAATCCCACGTACTGGTTCCCACAATGTGAATGCATACGAATTAATGTCACCAATTGAATGAAAATCCAACGGATCTTACATAAATAAATAAATAACTCTCGCTGAGTGTTCTCCGCATTGAATGAAATTCTAATCAAACCGAATCGTCGGTGGGAGTCGCTTCCGATTACTCATCGATGCCGTTACAGTCCCCGCATACCCATTTCGTCGCGAGTGCTGGTATCAACGGGGGGTGATCGCTGTAAAATACCTACGGCATAAGGTCGCGTGCCCCCAGTCGCTCATCATCGGTGTCCAGGGGATTATTTAAGCGCCATAAGGTGCCCACGCGACCCCGTCTTGCTCCAGTGGTTCGTGAAAACAGAAGTTTCTCCGCTTGGAGACGAGCCCAGGGGGTGGAATTCATGACTTCCTGAGCGTCTTCACCGGATGTTCCGGGGGTCTTAGTATCTTCAGAGGGGTGGCAACAACACATTGGCCGGGTGTACAGTGTCTCGTGATAAATATTCAAGAGAAAACATGAGTTTAATCAGTTTGGCAGTTGCAAAACTAGTGCTAAATGAATAGAAATGTTATATTGAATTAATTGGAAGTGAATTAAATTGATGAAAAAAAACATTTGAAACTGAACGATCGAATAAAATTGTGATTATCACGATGAGTGGATTTAAACGTATGCAGAGCAGGGTGTTCTGGGGGCAAATGGAAGCCTACGATCTGGATAAAACTCCTCTCCTCGGTGCCTCCTCCCAACATTCCCAAAATTCTTACTGCAATTTTGGTCGTGACACTGACACGGAGAAAGACAGTGACACGAGTCACGAAGACGATGAACTAACGGGCAACAGTGTGAACATGAACATCACAGCCATTAGGATAGAGCAAGTAATCGAGGAGGGTTCGGAAGTTCAGCTTCGAACCTCAGGAGAAGTGCGTGAGAATGCGGAGGAGATCGTAGTACAGGAATGCTGCAGATCGTCTAGTCAGCAGTGTCAGGGTCACGGGAGTTTGGACTCGGGTTTCTCGGACTCAGAGAGGTCCAAGAGTCCCGACATCATCGACAATGGAACCCCAAGAAGGCAGAGAAGGAGACGGAGGCGCTCCAGGGACAGACCGAGACCGAATCCGAGGATCAGTGCTCTTTTTCGGGAACACGATCTTCTTCACACCTCGACACCGAAGAGAGAATTCCCTGGAGCGAGGTCGAGACAGAGTATGATATTCACTAGTGACGAAGAACGAGAACTTTTATCGCGTAGGTGAGTGCACGAGTAAATCATTCATTGGTATTGGACAGAGAATTACAGGTGAATCAGTCGAATCGTTTCATTCGAGAAAAGTTGGATAAATATTTCGATTTAGAACCACCGATAATGGGTTTCGCTGTCTTAACGGGCCTTTTGCAACTCAGTAGATAGTAATGGGGAGTCAGAGTGTTAAAGGACAAAGATATAAGAAGAATGCGACCAATAAAACATTGGGGAAAACTCGGTGTCGTATCACACACTATCGGACCTTTCATGATGTTGATTACTTCGATCATATCATCGACACGTGTACTATATTTTATTGACATATCGTCTAAAAAAATTCCTTGATCCAATTTGTTGAATTCAAGTTTATTATGGGGATGGGGGGGGGGGGGGGAATGGAGTGGAAAATATTTACAAATTTTTGCTATCAAATATTCTTCACCGAGAATTTTCCATAGGTGCGGAATTTTTCAAGGGAATTCACGATAAATACATCCATAGAACTCCAATCTAATGCTCTAGCGGATTCGACAGCGAATGCTATCAATATCTAAGAATAAGCAGGTCTTGTTGAATAGACAAATAGTGAGACAATTGTTTTCAAAGATAAATAGAAACGGTACTACTGTGATAGAACTGGAAATGAATGCATAAGTAATAGGGAAGAGTCCAAAAAATTGTTCCGTCTCGTCTCGTTCTCGTACCCATCATTATTATTCAACCCATCTCACATAAGAATACGTGTTCGACCTCTGATTCTACAGACGTCTCCAATCGCACGTAATCCGAAATAAAAATCTCGCATTATTTCAATCTCGGTGAGGCAATTGTATCGGAGAGAAAGAAAATTCCATCAGTTGCTTCCACAACTGCGAGTGACAAGCATCAAACACCCGGATAATTTCAATCACCGTGCCCTGGTAAATACTAGACTGAGTCATATGAGACATTCATCCGCGTTCCCTAAAGATGAGGAATCGTGATTCGAGAGAAAATGAAAATATACGTGAATACATTGGTATTAGTCATTCGAGATCACTGCTGGATTAGTCAGCTCCGAGCTACGCTGCGATAGCCCGGATTCGTGCATATGAGAGTATTCTTGAGTAGTTGGAGGAGGGGTGCATTGGATTGCAGTTGGTAGTTGATGATCAGGCAGTCGTTGCAAGTACACCCGGGCTACTGGAGGCTCAAGGGTTTTGCGGGGGTGTAATAACGCGAAATGGCTTGGTCGAGGTGATTACTAGGGAGTGATTGTCCCTTTTAAAAAAACTAGCGAATACATCATACACTTATACATTAATTCATTTTATTTACTCATTCTTATTATATTGTTTGTTAAAGGATTGAAGAGGAGAAGGAGGAGAGGGTGGTTGTCACCCCTCAGGAGGAATGTCTAGGAGACTTTCTCTACACGCACGAACCACCGGAGGATGACATTGCCACGTCGACGAGTACTTCACGAGGCTCGACACCTTCGTTCGCAGGGCCCTGGTATTCAAGGCTGTCAAACGAATACTCGGGATCGAGTGGAGCTAGCCCGAGAATTTCGACCGAGGCGAGGTGCCAGGAATCCGTGAGGGTGTGGCTGAGAGACCTCGCTGAGGCCGGTGAGGCCGAGTGCTGCATTGCACTCCAGAGCAAGGCCCTACCGAAGAGAAGGCAAGAGAGGGAGTCGAGGGAGGAGAGCCAATCGAGGGATTTAAGGCTTATGACCGCCACCGCCACCGCTGCAGCCACCGAGTTGATCATCAGGGCTGAGGCATTCACCAAACATATTAAGGATATAATCAACAAAGTGTCACATCTGGAAGGCAGACGATCGGAGCGAGAGCTCTTGCGCTCCATCGAAGAAGAGGCATTCTCATTCTTATTAGAACTAGGCGCTCCGCCTCCTCGACGTATCCACGAAGGAAGTTTACGATCAATTCTGTCTCAACTGGAGTCCCTAGAAAATGTTGTGAACAGCACTGTCAATACTCGTCTCGATTTCTACATTGAAAGAGTGGTGAGAGGTCTGGAAGATGCTCCAGAGGAGACGGGAAGTGCTGCGAGAGGAGCATTGGCCGCCCTGACAGCCCTGGGTCTCGCAGGCACCCGAGCAGGGAGCAGCATAGCCAGGTGCGCTGGAATCCGGGCTCTCCTCACATCCCTCATATCAGCGGGGAGGCTCTCCAGCGAGTTGCGTGCCTCGACTCTCCGGGCCCTCTCTTGCGTTTGCTGCTGCCCTCAGGCCATCAATCACTTTGTAAAGGAGGGCGGCCCAGAAATCCTGGTAGATCTCCTAGCGTCTAAGACATCCCCGGAGAAAGAGAAGATGGAAGCGGCAGCTCTAGTCGTACAGATAACAGCTCCTTGGACAGAGGCCCTGGGCCTCCGTCATCTGGAGCCTTTTGCTAACATTTTAGTGGACATTCTAACATCTCTAGCCGAGGAGACCAAGTGCGCACAGACTCTTCTACTCTCCGCAGCAGCACTCAACAATCTCGGCGATTCGAAAAAATGTGTTTACGCTATCGTGAAGTCCAATACCGTCCGAAAGCTTTTGAGGTGTGTGAAAAAGTCAGTTGGGGGTAGCATTTGGCTGATGGAACAGGTCGCCTCGCTGGTAGGCAAACTCGCTAAAATTCCAGATGTCAGGGCTCATCTGGCGAAGGCCAGGGCTTCTGTCGCTCTCGTCTGCTTCCTGAGAATGGCTCCACCGGGGCTTGAAGAAGCTTATCAAAGGCTAGCTGTCACTGCTGCTGCTGCACTCACACGACTCTGCGTCGACCCTGACATTGCGAAACAAGTCGTTGCTGTTGGCGGGGCTGATTGCCTTCCCAATTACAATGCTGAAGAGGGAGAGGATGAGGAGGATCAGGTTGGACTGCTGAGGTACACCAGAAGTCTCAGGATTGCCTGCAGACGGGCTGCTAAACATATTGACGAGGCAAAGGCCTGCGATTACACGATGTGAATCATAATTAGTCACGCAGTTAAATGCTATTAATGATTTAGAGATGTATGAGGAGAGAGGGAGACGGAAGAAATGAGTCAACTCTGTAAAAATAGACTTTTATTTTGTATCGTATCTGTATTGTAAATAGGTTCATAATTATCGAGGTTGTTTTTAATAATTTTGTTTTTAACACTGGATTGGTGGATTAAAATACTGTATCAAAGATTCAGTGCCATATAAATATATTTTAGAAGAAAACAAATTATTGTAGAAAGGATTCGTGTTTGGGGGAGGAAGGAGGGGGACTTAAAACGATTTTTCCAGATGACTCTTGTGGAATATGTCAATTGTCGTCTCCAGACACGGCCGGAGATCGAGGTCACAGGCTCCGAGGATAAATTTACCCTCAGGGGGTTTGAAGTAATCTAGACCACGTCCGATTTTTATCACCCAACCGTTGCTCAATCTGAAAGTTAAAATTTTGAAACCATTTCTTTCACAAAAAACAATCCAATGACAAAAAACAACTTACGAGATTTGTCTGTCATGGAGTGTATCGGAAAATTCAAATTCAAGGGTGACTAGTCGACTAGCCAAGCTTTGTCTCAACTCCTCCAATCTTTTCCTCTGATTGTTGCCATCCTCGGGATCTTGAGTGGTAATGAGAGAGACTTTTGACAATGATGAGCATTTCTGAACTGCTAGTTCACATAATCTAACCAGATTCAGGCACTAGAAAAATCCGATAGAGAGTGAAAATAATTATGGACGAAAACCTCCGGTTGATTTCCTCTTTCCAGCTTTACCTGGTGATACGCTCTGATGTAGGGGTCCTCGATGCGCACATGTGTGACGGTGGCATCGAGAAATCTTCCGAAAAGACTGTTGTACCCATGACCCACACTCCCTGCTTCTATTCTCATTTGCTCTCTGTATTTTCCCTCCTCCTTTTTCTTTTTTATCATTGTCTTTACGTCTTCAGCGCGTTTGAAATACTGGTTCGCTTTCGAGTGGAAGTGCTCCTTCTTAGTTGGGTCTTTCAAGTCTTCATCCGGCAACAAATGAATTTGCTCGTGAAATTTTTGAACGTAAACTCTTCATTAGATTATTTAATTTAATTCAATTTCATTGATTATCATTCATTTATTTGAATACTCTTGTCACCTTTCATGGAATCCAACAAAATCTGCAAGCCCTCTTGATACAGCACCAGAGCTAATGTGTATTGCTCCTTCTTGTCCATTTCCACCGCTCTCGTTAAGATCGAAGCTGCTGTGCTCTCCATAATTCATCTGTAAAAAAATCCTCGCAATTAGGCAAGCATTCTTCTTATGTTATATATTGAAAATTGCCGGTGTCCTCGACGCATGCGTCAATTGTACGTACAAGAAAAGAATATGGCGAACAGTTGAGCGCATTCGTTCATAACCTTGAAAGGTCAAATGACACTGAGAAATCATAGCAAAGTAGGTGAATTATACAGTTTCTCGGTTTTAATGCAGTGGAGATTTTTCGATGAATCAGGTGATGTGCATTTTAAAGCTTAACTGACATTTAATTACCTGTCATAGGGGAAAAATTCTAACGGAGTAACTGTTGTTTCTTTGTTGACCAATCGCCTGGTAACACCAAGGGGTGGGAGAAATTGTGCTCATGTGAGATATGTGTAAATATTTTACAAAGTTCTTGTGATAACATCAAACATGATACCGAAATTTAATCAAAGCTGATGATATGTGAGTATATATGATAGATAAATTCAATCTTCAAAATGTCTATTTGATTTTTTATATTAATTTTTACCATGTAATTATTTTTTGTCAATAAATAGGGATCAATTAGTCCAATCCATTTGAAATCAGAATCGTTTGAGGGTTTTGGAGCATCAATTCTAATGCTATTCCAGTAAATATGAAATCGAGTAGGAACCTGAGCGCCGGAGCACATTGGGGAGAATTGCCTGCCAGGGAGACTCACAAACAGGAAGTTATTACTCCGGATATTATTGAAAATATATGGAGGCAAGTGCTGGATGATTCCAATGGAGCTGACTGCGATTATCAGACCGAGAGGCAGACGGAATTTATTCAGTGGGTTTGCGATTGTTTTCTTTGATATTGAAAATACTCGAAAATAAAAAATGTCAAATTAAAATTAATTGGAATTTTGACGTAAAAAATAATTAATGGCTTTGCTATCACTTTGCAAAATTTTACAGACTATCTATGGATAATCCTCATGTGCTGAATACAATTCAACTTCATAATCAACTAAGTTCAATGGTAATTAGAATGTTTGATGATTTAATTCAAGAACATATTGAAAATGTATTTATATTTCCCTAGTGATTAGAAATCTCTGCTTTTAGGACGAGGGAACAGTCATTCGAGGAGTATCAGAAGTAGATGAACAGGAGTATCCACAGAGGAGAAAACCATCGAATCCATTTAATTTTCTGTCACCCAGACCAAACAAGTATATCAATTCCTCCACAATCCTCTTAAGTATTAATTGACAAAGTTATAACAATAAATTAATTACACATACCAATGTAATTATGTAATTTTCCTATATAAGTCCAAGAGGGAATTCCTCATGTGAGATTTCATCATGGGAATTTCAATAGAAATAATTACATTCCAAATAAGTGATTTAATTTTTAGAGCAGAGTTGAAGAATGCCTCAATTGTGCATCATTTGAAACCGGCGACAGCAAGGAATTTATTAAAACACGCTGTAATTGTCCTCTCAGCGCATTTAGGATATCAAACTGCTTCTGATATTGCCATTGAGACGCTAACAGACGTCGCTGATCATTTCTTGAGAAAAATGACGTTGCTTCTGAAGGTTGCCTCTGAACAGAGTGAGCATGGCTTTCCGGTGAGTGCTAATGTCGCTTCAGACAGCCCTGAATGAAGGGACATTATATAATATTTAATTTTATTTCAGGACACCGTAGAACGTGTGCTCGTTGAAACTGGTATTGGTGGTGTAGCCAATCTCCATGATTATTACCAAAATTACGTGCTATGTAATGAAATCAACGTCAAGCATGAAGTAGAGATGAAAATGAAGGAACAGAGGGAAATGGAGCTCAATGCGAATGTGAAGTTAGTAAACAAGATAATTATGATTAAAAAATTATTCAAAACCCTATTATTAATAATCGAATACATGGGTAAATGAACACAAATGTATATTTCGAGAAAAAAAATGGCATAAGACCAGCTGTTCTCGAGATGTTGAGTAAAACGATTTGGAGCTACTTAAAAAGCTATTGAATATCGCCATTAATATTGTAGAATGGAACTCGACGAAGGTGTAAATAAGATACAATTTGAGGAACTGGACGAGTTCGGTAACACCTTCAGAGAAGCCCCAACGCTCCAGCTGCTTGACCCCGATATGGGCTTTCCTCCGAGCCTCGATGCTGGTTTCCATATCCTCCAGAGTCTCGAACACGATGAATAATTATTTAATTAATTCAATAATGGGTCAACTAATTAATCAATCAATTATATATTTAATTATTAATTGTACTTTACTTTTTTATTTATGAAGGTAACAATTTACCGGACAATAAACGAATGATTTTTTATACAAAGTTTACTCTCTCTTGTTTAATTCTCCCGCTTTATTGAAGTGGGGAGACTGAAACCAATGGGAAAAATCCAAGCCACAACCACTTATCCATTACCCACAATTCCGCCTGACTCACGTTGACAACTCGTCAAAAATGGCAGATTCGAGCCCCACTAAGTCCGATATCGAGGAAATTTTCAAGCGATTAAGGGCTATTCCAACGAATAAGGTACGAATTTAATAGTATAATTTAAATCTAAACTCGATCTCTCCAAATTAGACACCAAGTATTCAGATAAAAAGTGATTATTGACATGACAGATACCGACACGAGCTGAATCCACGTACCACATATTTCCATCACTCATTGCTCCTCAATAATCCTGGAGGATTAAAGCCAAAGTCCTTATTGCCAATTACAACTTCAATTGAATTCTCATGTCCCACAATTTTTAGTCACTTCAACATAAAGGGGGTGGATTCTTTTGGGAGATGCTTCATGATAGGTTATTTTAGATTGATCTTATGGACATTTCCCGACCTCCAATGTATTTCGACGATAAACGAGGATTGGTTTCCCCTGATTATGTGGTTATTCTGCTGATTTTATTGACAGGTAACCATAATCATCCCGGCATTTCAAAAAATTAGAGCAATGAAGGAAGGTGATAGAGATTGAGAAGAGTTTGATCTTGATTAGTTTTTATTGTTTTAATCCAGTGAATTCATAAATTTATGACATGACACAATTTGGAAGTAATTTTATCTGTCACAGACATGCTTCGACTGCAACACCAAAAATCCAGCTTGGTGCAGTGTAACATACGGTGTCTTTCTCTGCATTGATTGCTCCGCTGTTCATCGAAGTTTAGGTGTACACTTAACCTTTGTCAGATCCTCACAGCTAGACACCAATTGGACATGGCTACAGCTGAGGAATATGCAATTGGGAGGCAATGCTCATGCTGTGAGTTCACTTTGATTTTGTTTTAACCGATGAGTGGCTGATATTTTTCCTGTAAAGGCTATTCCTCTGAACTTTCAAGGATTGGTGTTACAATTTTACGGTTTTATGATTTCAGAGAACATTCTTCTCTCAACACAACTGCACGACTACCGATGCACAGCAGAAGTATAAATCTCGCACTGCCATGCAGTATCGTGAGAAATTGTCTCAAGCTGCCAATCAAGCGATGCGTCGTTACGGCACTAAGGTAACTAATTGTTCGAGTGTTCATTATCAACCAATACAATATAAAGTATACTTCAGTAGAGAAGTGAGAAAGCGAGAATAGTCAATGCAACTTTGGAACAAATCAATTTTTAGCGAATGCAGAGGACAGGCAATAAAAATCTGTTCATTTGATTGCAATGAACTTAATTTCGCCTGAGTAAAATATCAGGTCTGAGTCTGAAGAGAATTATCTCGTAAACTTTGAGTATCCACGATTAGTCTTCAAGTAGCGTTGATTAATCGCGCCCTCTCACTTTATCACTGTAATTATTAACTAGACTGTAGTTTTTATTCATTTATCCAACAATTATAGGCTATTCTTCCGTCAAATCCATTGAAATTGGTGAGCTCCAGTTTTTGCTTTGTGATTCCACTGTCGATAAAATTATTAATGCTTGGATTTTCACATATTTACAATTCATAAAATCATCTAATTTAATTGTATCACAAAAGTTAGCGACCTCCATGTCAGTCACATAAGTTAATTTGTGTTGATCAATGTTTTCCTATTTCCCTCGAAAAAACTCTACAGTTGACATATTTTCTCTATATCAGTTGCATTTAGATGATCATGTCGATACCAATAATGAAGAGGCAGCGGAAATTGACTTCTTCGCTGAACATGAAAACTTCGAGGACGCGAGATCAACCCCAGTGATCCCACCCCAGTCCAAAGTGGCTGCTCTCACCGCACAATCACTCTTAAATGATAATCCATCTAAAAATAAACCAGAAGCGAATGCAGATTCGCTTGTGGGCAATGTCGGGCCTTCGGTGAAGCTTTCAGACTCAGCCCCGAGTGTTCAGCCTGACAGGAAGCCCACAATAGGAGGTAGAAAGGTGCAGACTAGGCGTCCAGGGCTTGGAAAGAAGACTGGAGGTCTTGGAGCTCAGAGAGTCACAACTAACTTCGACGAACTCGAGAAGAACATCGCTGAGGCGAGTGCTCAGGCGCCCAGGGAACTCCCGGAGCGCGGGAAAGAGGAGCAGGCAGAGATTGATAATCGCTTAGCTTATAAATACGAACAGAATCTCACGGAGCAGGCAAAACTCGTCAAGGAGAGAACCAAAATGTTGGATCCGAAAAAAGCATCACAAGCTGAACGTCTTGGAATGGGGATCAATGCCAGGAGGTAAATAATTACTTGACATTGCCATTTAATTTTTTTTACAGTTACGACTTTTTAATTAATTTTTTGATGATTCAAAATATTATAAATAAAAAAATAATTCTGTGTAGTGGAGCTAGTCACTCAGCGGTGAGTGACATGAAGGTAATAACCCAGGAATCCTCAGGGCGTAAAATTACTGCCAGTGAACCCAGATATAATCCACGAGACGACGCGGAGATTGACACCTCCACAGCTAGAGCTGTACCGGACCTCGACGACTTTTTCTCCGCGATAAGTTCTCCATACTCAACAAAATCGGGTTACAAAATGGGGAATGAGGAGGTCGTTGTCATTTCGGAGCCTGAGATGCCGAGGAGGGCACCGTTGAAACTCAATGGTGGGCGTGGTGATGTCAAAAGTACTTCCAGCGGTAGTTCCAATGCTGATGGCGAGGCACAGAAGAAATTCGGAGGGGCCAAGGCCATCAGCTCTGATCAGTACTTCCGGGACGGTAATAGTGATGATTCGGTGAGTTCAGGTCGAATTTTGTAATAATTCTGATTGTGTAATTCTTATGTTTTGCAAGAAAACTTTATTGAATCGTCCCTCTATTTCAAGTGGGAACGCAAGAGTAATCTCCGACGATTCGAAGGTCAATCGTCGATATCTTCGGCAGATTACTTCGGCACCGGTACCACATCGCCAACATCATCATCATCATCGTTATCAATGAGTAATATAACAGCACGAACTCAATCAGTGGACCTCGAAGACGTTCGAGAGAGTGTGCGCCAAGGGGTAAATAAAGTCGCCGGGAGACTGAGCTCCCTGGCAAACGCAGCAGTTTCATCAATTCAAGATCGATATGGACTTTAACAGTAATTATATTGTAATATCGCGGAATTAATAGCTCCTCTGTCATAAATACAGAATGAATGCCCTCAGTGGTTCCTTGGACGAATGAGGCGTCCATTGTTCAATGGTTTTCCATGATTTTTTTTCTTATTTTAGACATCAAATTGGGAGAACAAACTTAAGGACAGTGTATCGTTGAAAATCTTGTATTCTATCAATTGTTAATTGAATACACATTATTATTATATACAATTTGTTAAGATTATTCTTCTATTCCGGGAGTGAAACCCATAGAGGCGTAGAAAATTTAATGTACGATCATTTTTGTTTAATAGGATAAATAGTTATTTTTTGGTCGGGTCAGGCCAGAGATTACTCATAATTTTCTCGACCAATTTTTCCTCAGTTGAATTGGTCTGTTCTGTTTTGTCACCGGTAGCACTCTGTTCTTCTGCACTGTTATCTTCGTTATCCTCCGATTCAGCGATATTATCGTTTTCTGCGTCTGATGAAGCGCTAGAGGAATGATTCCTATATCTTAATCTGAAATGATATAATCGATTTAGAATCTATAAAATATCCAATCACATAGCGTTTTACCACTCACTCATTCTTTGGACGATCTGCCCTCTTTCTCGGCAGACGCTGGCACTGTAACTCCAGTTGTAATGATGGTTTTCCATGAAGAAGGCATACCAAGACGACTGTCATGTTGTCACACCCTGTGCCCATTAATGCATCAGGAGCTAGACATTGATTTATTAGCTCTTCACATATCTCGTCAGGGTAAACAGCCTCTATGCCTGGCAAAAGATCTGGATCATTTTGTCTGGCAGTTGCTATGGATTCTCTCAGGAAATCTATTACTTCCTCGCTACTCATCACATCCCATATCCCATCACAGGCAAGTATTACGAACTCCCAATCATCAGTTATTTCGAATTTCTGTACTTCAGGAAATGCTGCAATGGAAATGATCCAAACGGAAAATAAATGAATAAAATTAATTGATAAGCTGACGCATTCCTTAATTCACTGATTAAGATTATTTCTCTGATTTTCAATGAAATAATTCTTTGGTTAAATGAAAAAAAGCCTGATCACTGTAGAGAGGATATTTTTTTAAATTCACCTGTTACAATTTGTTCTTCAGCAGATTTATTATTATTCCACTTGAATTTAAAATCCCCAAGAGCCCTGGAAAGCGCGAGATGTCCATTAACACGATTGAACTCGACCCATCCACCAGCAGCCTCAATTCTCCTTCTCTCGTCCTCGAGGAAGGGTTTGTGATCGCGACTCAAAGACACCGCTTCTCCATGGACACTGGCCACTGCCCGACTGTCACCTGCATTTGCCTGAAATTGCATAGTATTAAAAAAAAATTATTTTCCTCTTTTCTTCCGGACCTTGGCAGAAAAATGTGAGTCAACTTTGTCAAACGCAGAACACTTACACAATATAATATGTTATCTTTTATTAATACTGCGATGACAGTGGTTCCTGCCCGGTCAGCCCTTAACGCCGCGTCTGCCTGCATAGCTTTGTCCAACTCGAGAAATCCCTGCTCCATCGCCTCCACGATTTGACCTTTCTTGTACTCCGGTGTCCTGGTTATGTACTCATGAAGATGCTTTCCAGCGTGGAGAGACATGGTTGCTCCTGAAGACAAATAATTATGATTTTTGATATTCCTATTTTTAACATTATTAGTTCACCTAATTACATACAAAATAAATTCAAATATAATTATTGCATACGTTACTGACGTAGAGGCATAATTCCTTCTTTCTTAAATTGAGAATTGATTAATTTGGTCATTAATAATGTCAAAACCTATGATCCGATATGAAAAACCCGAAAAAATGCCAATACCTCCATGACCATCATAAACTGCGAAAAACGAGGCCTCAGGATCATCGGGAAGTGCCAGTATGTGAACATGACAGTCTTCCATCTTGATCCTCCATCCCTGCATGCAGGAGCTTCCAACAAGGAAATTCGAGTCCCTGCAACATGCTGAGGTTTTCGTGGTCACTGGTTCACTCAGTGTCTGGCCCATCTTCTTCACAAGCTTCCTGTGATAATTGTTAGACTCATCTCTATTTCTCTCAACATGTCCAAAAACTCATTCATTCCTCAATTCAGATTTCACCGCGGCTAAAATGGGTGCCTTTCAAGGATAATATCATTTAATGAAAAAAGTGAGAGGGAGTATTCATTTTGCCACACGTGACGCATAAAAAAATGTTTCTATTGCGTTCTCATTGAAATTTTAATGCGTCAAAAGGCCGATTGTATTAAAAAAAATTCCGAAATTTTTTTTTCAATCGTCAATATTCACAGAATCTTTGAATTGGATTTTATCATTCTTCTTTGCTTGAATTCATCTGTTCAGTTTTTTCGAAATGTTAAATCATGGAAGAATGGACCTGGGTTTCCATTTGGACGTGAAATTCTTCAATTCCCTTCTCCGAAAACAGAATAGTCTTCTAATCTCTCTCGGCATCTCTCAAACCTCAAAATGATCACGGCTTACCTGTCATCGATGAACAGAACAACGTGAAAGTTCTCCAAACGTTGGAAAACTCCCAGCAGGTTAAATAGAAAATTATCACGTTTATTTATAACTCACTTTCCTCCAATTATTTTTATTTCCCAATGTTATGGACAAGTTTCACACAGGTTATGTCTTACTAGACATTCACAAAATTGAACCGTTTGTAAATTGTTAAATTTCGTCGGCGAGTTTTAATAATGTATGATTTTCTGGAGCAATCGGAGGCGCTTTTATTGTATGGTTTATATTACTTCACATTGATGATTCCATGTTTACTCAGTTCCAAACGTGGGACTGTGTATTTTGTTCTATTCTGTTGAATTTCTCACGAATTTTCAAAGGTGATTTAAATAGCTTACTTCAGTGTAGTCATGGAGTGGGCAGAGTGGCAGGGTAGTGGCCCGAACAGCTGATCATTTGACCTACTTCGTGGAAATTTAAATGCCAAAGCGACTTCAACTCACCGATGATACCGCAATTAGTGGAGGAAAATAATCAATACATGATTTTATTTTTAACAATGTTTTATTTCATCATGATTAATTAAAAATTATCTGTGTCATTCAGGCGACATTGTGTCGAACATGGGTGGGGGAAAATAGTCACCTCCGTGATACTCCTAAGAAGAATGATTTTTTCTTTGACTCATTTGAAGTATTAGGTAGTAGCGAAAATGAACTAATGTTGCGTTTTTTTCTATTGAAAATTATTGTGTATTTAAGTTTTGAATCTTTATTTTTTTTCGTGACCTTTTCTCGTACAATGATAAAAATCTAGATCTCTTAATTTACCTAATTCATGGCAATGAGATGGCATAAATGGAAGGAAAGGGAATCGAATGATATAGTTAAAAAAAATAAAATAAAACATAAGTCAAAAAATTCGTACTCATCAGCATTTTATTTTTGATTCATTACGAATTATTTCAGTAATCAAAGAACACATCGTATCAATCCACTTGCTCATTCACTCAATTTCAATTATATTCTAGATCTTAGGGCTACTGATGTTTTTTGAGTTTTTAAAAAATTGAATTTCATTCCATTCTGACTCTGGAATTACTCTAAAATAAGTTGAGCCTTTTTTCCGTTGATCTCTGTTGACAATCCATGACGGAGTGCCAGCTCTCTTTTAACACTAGCAAAGAGTATATCTGTCAATAGAAATATTTGAGCGATGGCGAATGCTAGAGTCACACCGAAATAAAAATTGGCATTTGCTGATCGCGAGTAGATCCACTGGTGCCAAACTGTTGGAGCAAATACTGTGCAGAAGAGCATGAGGCAGCCGACGAGGAAGCCTTGCTGCATGTCTGTGAACATCCCAAAAGCAATTTTAGAAAGACTAATAGCAAATAAATAAGCAATTGAAGTCACCTATAGAAAATAAATTCATCGATCTTCCTTGAAGAGTAAACTTTTTAATTGTTTGCTCAGATTGCTATAATGCTTTTGAAGAATTAAACATTGAAGTCTAAATTAATCTCTACAACAAAAAATGAAAAAATTCTTACGTTTGAATAAATGTTGCCAGAGGGGCAGCAACGCCATATAGAATCCAACGTCTCCAATGCACGGATATGATTTGAATATCGCTTCAATAGCCAAATAAGCAAATGCAAGGATCATGGGATCCTTCCTGAACTTCAGGGCGAGGGGAACAATATACAAAATGCCGACATTTATCTGGAAGGAGGCAATGAAAAGCCACCTAAAATGCTCGAACATCTCCGTAAAAAAGTACCAGTACAATCCAATGTTGGGTCGAAGATCTGGAACAGTTAGGATGAAGCCCATGGTGTTTCCAATGAAGTTCCAGTTCCCCATGATGAGATATGACAGATAAAGCAGCATTCCCGTGAAAAATGAGAATAAGAGGATCATCTGCACTATGGGGAGAAGTTTCTTCCCTTCAGGGAGATCCTTGGCAACGTAGATCGTTGCCGGGACCATCAGCGCCATGGGATAGAGCCCCTGGAGGGTGGCCAGAGCTATCAGAAAGCAGCTGGACAGCCTTGATTTATTTATCATTGAGAGCAACGTCGCCGCAAAAAGAAGGTTCGTAAATACTGTTGTGGTGAGGCCTACACAGTTCAGGACGATGAAAGGATTGAAGAGGTATGCAGCTGGCACGTACAGCACTGAAGTTCTCGCAATTTTTGAGATCGGCGTGTAGCAAGTGTCTCTGTCCTGCGATTCTCCTTTCGAGTGTTTCCTCTCGTGCTTCGCAAGTTCAACGACATAAAGCCGAGTTGTAGCGAACAGACACCAGGCAGTGATCAAGTCAGCGAGGATGAAGATGCACTTGATACCCCAGGTTGATAAATACTTGTGAATGTAGGTGAATGCCAAGAGACCTACCGGTGTCTCGTGAAACAAATCGCCTGTGTAGGGATCGATGTTGGAGTTTCGCAAATGAACACCCTCGGTCACTCGTTTCCACGAGTTAAGGGCGGTGGACACTTCGACTCTGTTACTGATAATTTTCTGAAACTCTGAGTTCATCAGTAACAGACGAATTGCACCGGCCAGGGCACAATACGACAGTCTTTCAATTGTTCTCATGTCTCCGAATTGTTTAGGTAATTGGATAATTACTAATAATCAGCATAGATAGATCGCTACATAAACAGACAAACTTCACTTATACAGAATTTCCGGGGCTAGATGTTAATATCGTCGAAGTGGTTGCTAGCAACCTTTCAAGGGATAACTGTCAGTGGTCCTGACTATTCATGAGGATTTATCACTACTTGTTTGGTGAGAATGATTTACGAACTAAATTTTCATGACACTCCACCCACGGCGATGACTCCGATTATCGGTTTGTAGGTTAGGAAATGTTGTTTTGGAGAGAGTAGATTGAGACATAACCTGGCTTGTTTCTGTACCGTTGATATTGCCCTTAATGCGGTAATAATAACAACAGGGTTAACTAGTCGATTAAGGAGAAAATAGAGAAAATTTATTAGGTAAGAGGAGATATTTTTGAAATCTGTATGTGAAAGCTTGTAAAAGGTAATGTTATGTACAATTCATTATCGTCAATGGAAACTGATTCTCAAATTATTTTCATTTCCGACCGAACTCAACTGAGGATTTTACCACCCACAGTTTAGTTGTGCTCTCGAAATAAACAATGAATGAAGAAAAGAAGGAATCGCCACTTAAAAAATTACGCTGGTCGAGGAAAAATACAGTGAGGAAAATGGCTCTTGTGTTTTCCGGATTTTTGGGAATGGTAGGGCTCTTATTGAGCCCGTCATTATATGCCATGGCCTTTCCTGAGGACTGGAGTAAGCACAATTGATTCATCAAAAGAATCATTCAATTCTATCGATTTATTATTAATTGAAAATATTTTTTCAGAGGAATATAGACGGAAAATGACTGCCCATATACCCCCTGATAAACGAGTAGACTAGGAAATTGAAGTAAACACTCGTTTTAAATCATTTATATTGATTTGTTTTAAATTATGTACACAGAATAAATGATTTAACATTGTCACACGCTCGATTAGTGTCTGTACAACCTCCAAACAGTTTAACATATCAATCTGTCGTTATTATTACTTTCGAAATAAAGTGAAATAAAGAGTGGATCTAGTGGTTTTCATGGAGATGTCAAAAGTCGTCATCATCACAGACGTCGAGGAAAACGTCGAAAGCTTCACGATTGCAGTTTCCTTCGGACGTAAAGACATATTTGTGGAAAGTTCCGTCCATGCAGACAGCTGAAATATCCGAGCATTAAGATCCGTTAATTTTTCATTACGCGTCATATTCTGGGTTGAAATTAGCTTTCGAAATAAATTAGAAAGCCAAAATTTTGGGAATCTTTTGACTCACCAATAACGGAATTGTGAGATCCAAATGCACATACACAGGCACACTCTGGGGGTACAGTAAACGTAGCAAGCGCCCACTGACTCTCAATATAATTACCGAGAAAGCCCATCTTAGAAAATCTAAAAATACGGGTGAAATGCACAATGCCATCAATAAATTTATTGAAATGTTGTCCATCTGAGAATTTGGCTTACGTGGATCTCCTGTTGAGGCGAGTGTCTTTGAGGGCCCATATATGAATAGTGCCCTTATCACTCGACGCGCAGAGGAATTCAGAATCTCTACTGAACGTTATGCTAAGAATTGGAACGATTGGTACCGACTTTTGTGATTAGAAAAAAAAAGTTCACATTAAAAAAAATTAAGGAATGTTAATTACCAGTAGAGCGTTGCTGGATCTGCTCCGCGTCGCAATTCCACAAGCAGTTGTCGCCTGATGCTGTCCCACACTCTAACGAGTGTTCCTTGTGCTGAAGCTGTTGCGACCATTGTTCCATTCGAGTTCACGGCGAGACAAGCCAGTGGTCCCTGGTGGGCGGAAATGGTCGCTGGTGCTGAGGAACTACCAGTCTCAGTAGCAGCAAGATCAACGAGTTGAACACTCCCAATCTTATGTCCAGGAAAAGCCAACAATTGTTTATGGGCACTAGCTAGTGTTGCTACCTCGACCAGCCCTTTGGGATTATCTCTCGTCTCGAGAGTCAGTAATCTCCTGGTGGGAAAGGGGAACGAAAATACGTGGATCTCCCTCTGAAGTGCTACAATCAATCTGGAAAGTGTTGACAGAGAATAGAAATAGAATTGTAATTTTTTGTGTCGCCCAATAGGTGATAAAACACGGTTATTCCCCGAAGGACTGACCCATAAAAAAGTTCTCCAACTCACTTATCTCTCCTGAGTCTCACAGCCTTGATAGTGCTGGTGAAAGTAATCTCCAGTACGAATTTCTTGGCAACGTCATCATAAATCAGAACAGTATTATCAGCAAATTTTGGTCGTACGCCACCGCCCACGACTGCAATAAGATTCGTCCTCCAGAGCATTTCACCAATGGCGATGCTGCCCATGAGGTCATTGTCGAAGTGGGCCTTCTCCACCAGTGGCTCAACATTATAGATTCTGAGACCTGACTCCATGCAGCACGTGAAACATCCTGCAATTCCATTAAACAATAGCCCTGCAATTTGCCCAGTGCTTTCTTCAAACTCATGTGCCAACGTCGAACTCTTTCCAATCGAAAAAATTGATTTCCAACCGTGGGAAAAGGTGAACGAACGAAATTGTGCCTTTGTTCCATTCTCAAAACACTCACCCTGATCTTGGTTGAATCTCAGACTCAGTATTCCACGTCCAGCAGCCATTTTAGACGTTCTAATCGTCGAACGTCTAACTACGATGCTATTTACGAATTATCACATTGCTTTATTGATGAGTGGAATCCTTTTTGTTTACTGTTTACGTACTCCCCTCAAGTGGAGTGGCGGACAAGAAATGTCGTCGCAACGTGGGTAAAACAGAGTCTATGGTGGGGGGTTAAAAAAGTGAATCATCACTGGTTGAATGGGGGTTCAAAACAAACTTCACAGCGATCAAATCGGTTCATCCCTTCTCTCTGAGATTTACATTTATTTCTATCTCTCCCACTATTCAGTACCGAAGATGGCCGAGAACTCACGAGATCTTAAACGTATTGGAGCAGTTATGTTGTGATTTGGAGGAGCTTGTAATTTGTTGACGTCTACAAAACGTGTGACAAACGAAATTTTTTATTTTAAAGGGTTGTTTGAACATTCTTCATCATGTCTTATATGCTCTCACATTTGCATAATGGCTGGCAGGTAGACCAGGCCATTCTGTCTGAGGAGGATCGGGTTGTGGTAAGTATTTGAGTGATTCATAACCTTAAAAGAACCGTTTTTATTTTCTTTATTTTTTCTATATTAATTTTGAGGATGCATTGAGAAAATAAATGCTTCTCGTGAAAACCCAAATATTTAATGGTTCCTATTTCTTTTTCAACTTGAGGTTATTCGTTTCGGTCACGACTGGGATCCCATGTGCATGAAAATGGACGAAGTACTTTACAACATAGCCGAGAAAGTGAAGAACTTTGCGGTTATTTACCTCGTAGACATCACAGAGGTCCCCGACTTCAATAAAATGTACGAGCTGTACGACCCCTGCACCGTCATGTTTTTCTTCAGAAATAAACACATAATGATCGATCTTGGCACTGGCAACAATAACAAAATCAACTGGACTCTAGAGGATAAGCAAGAGATGATTGATATAATCGAGACTGTCTATAGAGGCGCCAGGAAGGGACGGGGTCTCGTCGTTTCTCCAAAAGATTATTCTACCAAGTACCGATATTAATATTATCATTTTAATCCATTTATTATGTATAAATTATGTTTTACATTAAAACGATATAATCGTGAGATCGGAATGAGTGAGAATTCGTTGGTTCACTTATTTTAAAGTACAGTCACAGTCACGAATGAAGTTAGTCATTATACTTTGCATTTGGTGACTGATCAAGAGCACTTGATGATTATTGTAATTATCCTAGTGTAATATTTACAGTTTTTAATACAATAGTAATACCTATATAATTTATGAAATTGTGAAAGACTGAGGGGCTTTGGTCCATCATCTCTGATATTTTTAGAAAAATAATTTTTGAGGTAATTAGGAGCCAGTTGACCAGTTCCGGATTAGAGTGATGTGTCAAGTAGTTCTGAAACAATGAAATTAATTACTGTTGGAGAATGAATTGTAAAAATATTATTGGAAAAATTTAAAAATCTCTTTTTCAAAAAATCTAACAGTTTCACTGATTTTTTTCCTGTCTATGAATGACATTTGACTTACTCTCAGTCACAGTTGGATCTTCATTAACAATATGCACTGATTTGGATCGATTTATTGGCTGAAGATTCTCGTAAAATGAATTACTTGATTCATCAGAGTCATCGAGACTGCTTGTACTAGATTTGCCTTCCTTCTCGATCTCGTGGATGGGATAGTCCAATGTATTGTATCTTACTGCAAGGTAAAAAAGGTTCTCCAGATAATTTTTTTCGAGCATTTTCCTTTTGAAGAATTTCTAAAAGATTTACTTGGCATCTTGTAAACAATCTGTCAGAAGTTAAATGATTACCTATTTGATTGGTGAATGGCTTTGAACAAATTTCTGACGTTGATTTTGAGTATTTAACCCCCAGCGATAAACAATATTGTGATTTTGGGCTCGATGATGTGGATGATGATGAATGAAAGATTTGTTCGGCTGATTCCACTGATGTTGACAAACTGCTCTTCCTCACTAGCAAATATAAATGAAAAAAATCGTGAGTCTATTTATTTGCAAAGTTTTAGCAGTCAAATACGTTTGGAAACGTAAAACAGAAAAAGCCGATGCAGACAATCGTATTAGACATTGGAGAACAAATACACAAGCAAAGCGTGACATTTATTTTTCTGTCAGCATACCTTGTTGCTGTTTCAGATTGCCATTTCGTTCTCACTCTGCGATAAAGAAACTCATGTTACTTCTACCGGGTTAAGTTATCTAAATTTTTATTTGATTTTGGTTAATCATAACTATATGGTGATAGAAATAACGTTCTATGAATAGAAAATGAAATAATAGGTGGTCTTTGTAGTTTAGTTATGAATGGGCTTAATTTATTTTACATACGAGTCTCGAGACTGCTGACTAGATTCGTTATTGCGGGCTCCTTCCTCTTGCCGTTGACGTCGGTTATTGGATCGACTGATGGAGGTTTGTCTATAAAAAAATATTTATTCGTATTTATTAGAGGATATATTGGATAATATGACGGTGAATACATTATGGGGATAATGTTCGCCATAATTAACTATTTTTTTGTGCCTTCTGGTGATACTTACAGGTTTTTGAAAAGTACGGGTTCTTCAGTACTTGTCTAATACAATTATAAATATATGCGTACTGACTCTGAAAATGTAAAAAATATGTATACTGATAAATCTGATATATCTAGATATATTTCCCCGATAGTTCAGGGTCGAAAAAAATAATAATCTCACTTCTCTCTGGACCATATTAATCCTATGATGCCTCAGTCTATAGACAGTGCCAAAGACATCGAGTTTTCTATTCTCCTTAATATGCTGCAGGAGAATGTCAATGGCAATAAGAGTTCCGGTTCGTCCAATGCCAGCACTGCAGGAAACATTGTAAAAATAATCCGGTTATCTAAAGCCATGCGTTCGTTATGTTGAATTATGATTTTATTACAAATCTTGTTTACCTGCAGTGAACCACGGCAAGGCCAGGATTGGCGGTTATATAACGTCTAATTATTTGACAGAAGTTTATCATTGGGTCAAAGTCCTCAGGTACATCGTGGTCTGGCCAGTCTTTGAAGTGGAGATGAGTAATAGTCCTCTTCTCATTTTCCTGGAGTGGAAAAAAAAAATTTTCATCACTGGCATTTTGCATGGAAAATATGTGTTGATAGGGAATGAGGAGAAACATTTACTTAGAAACTTCTACTCATTTATTTTAAAAGCTGGAGGAACCTTACTTTTTGCAAGACTAGGGTTCTCTGAGTGTACGTCCTGTAGTCGAACTCAGTGGTACATCTAATGGACATATTTTCATATGTAAACGTCTCCTTCATTGTGGGAAAGTACTGATGACACTTGTCCTTATTCTTCTCCATTAGCTGCGTCAGCATGACGATGAGCTTGACGTCGTATTGATCGATCATCCTCCAGAAATCATAAGTCGTTTCCTCCTTGGGTCCCTGGCAGGCAATGTACTCCTCCTCCCCACTGCATCCTTTTATGAACGAGGCATTTATGTAGTCGCTGTTGGGATCTGTGTCGATTTGCTCTAATTTCACTCGGGAGAAATCATCTGGAGAGGGAAAAAAATCAAATAAATCGTTAAAAACAATTACTGGAGATTAATGAAGCATCGAGAGCGGATAAAGATACAGGGAATATGTCTTACATGGCAGAATATCGGTGTAACGATTTTTCTTTCTATTTGCCTGAAGACATGCCGCGTTTGTCGGCATCTGAAGGTCGACGCTGAGGGTCTGGAGCAACTGAAACTCATTACTGAGCTTACCGGGGTTGTCCGCGAGCTGTTGACAGTGAGTGATGAATTTTCGTCTTGTAAATGGCGCTGGTACTGGGGAGCCTGGCATGTCCGAGTGGAGAAACCGCCTCACTACCCTAAAATCCGGTAAATTATTGAGCTCAACAATTAACAATTTGGGTTTTCGATTTCTATCACTTGTTCTGGAAATGTGGAAGAAGATAGTCCAGCAGCCCACGGCACATTTCTTCTCTATACATCCACTACCAAAGACATCACCAAATTGGGATTATCACTTCTCTTATCAAGTCGACTTTTTATCTCTATGTTTTTGCTTTTTCCTCGTGAAGCAATGAATCATTGATCCGGTTTAAGACTCTAAAATTCGAGATAACAACTCATTTCAGTATTTCCATATTTATCTTACTACCAATTACTATGAAAATTTCGAAAGATAACTTCTAGGAGCTCATGTCACTTCTTTTTTCTACGTATTAAATTGGAAATGCCGCTTCCGATTCTTCAACCATTTTTTCCCCTCTTTTCATGCTACCCCTCACGAACCGATGGCTAGAATTTTCCATTTGTTTCGTTTCCTGACAATTTATGATTTTTTCGCTGTCCAAGACCAAATAATTTGGATTTACATCTTCGCTTGTTTCTCGACACATTTTTTTGTTCCCTATGATAATCACTTTTCAGCTGATTCGTTTCGTTATATTTCGGAAAGAACCACTTGCCATATTTGCAACTTGCTGTTATGCATCGACCCCATAATTATGTCTAAATAAAATGATCTTTCTAGTCACCACTTGTTGATACGCACTTGTTAAAGATAGCGAAAATTGATTCATTCCCGTATTGTTTCTTGGAGTTCATCGTACTCCAAGTCTCTTCCACAGCACTGACTAGAAATTTTTGAGTGTTGTCTCAATGACAGACTGACAGGAAATGACGGAAATAAAAAATAGGAAGAGGACGAGGAAGAAGCTGAATTAGAAACCGATACATCACCCGAGCATTCGCCGAATATAAGAAGTAACAGGATCGTGCGCCACTCGTGTGGAGCCGCCGAAAATAGCAGCGAAGGGTGTGTTAAAAATAAAAGACTGAATTTCTCTCGACACTCGACTATTGGCTTCTGATAGTAGACGAGACTGGGAAGAGACTGAGGGGATCCACGGGTCTGCATTCGCACGTGATTTGGAACGCAGTGAGTCGACCTTGCCACCTTTCATCCAACATATGTATACATATGTCATATAGTCTTCCCAGTGAGTCACGTAAAAATATTGATTATTCCCCATAAACCGTACCACGTGGGTATGTAAACAAGTGTGACGATGTTGTTGAGTTAATCGATTCGATTCCTTCATCTTTCAATGTTAGTTTGCCAATATCATTGCACGAAAAATTATTTACTACAGCGGTTGATGTCGGGGAAAGACACGATTAGTGGAGCGGAGATATTCTTGGAATTGAATGAATTATGCGAATAGATTGGACGTGCAAGGAGGAAAATCATGAGAATTTAATGATATATAAATTTAGTGAGGCGATGACGAAGGTAGATTTTTTAAGCAGGACTGATGGACATTTTTGTATTTAAGCACATCTAGGCCAGAAAGGTTGAAAGGTGCTAATTGTGTCCGAATTTACGAATTTCGTTTGTGATGTAAAAAGTACTTACGCTCGAACGGAGCATTTTCGCACCAAGAGCATCAGCGTCGTAAGAATCCCAAGAAATAAAATACCAAATATTATTCCAATGACTTCAGCCACTCGCATTTCAGCATCTGGGGGAGAGATATTCCGATTTCATCAATATTAAAATGCAAAATGGATAAATCGGGAATTTGTGGACGGAACAATGAACCCACTTGTTTTTACTGTGAATATAGTCGAGTCTCGATATCCGCCGTTGGTGAAGGCCCGCATCCTCACATCGTACCAGGTGTCTGGTTCCAGGGGCCCATTGCAGTAGGACCTCTGTCCACTGTTTGACGAGAGTTTGGGACAATGCTCAGTATCATCTCCTAAGATGTATTTGACGGCTTTCAAATTACCGTAGTCGACGATATAAGCTAGAACAAGGGTGGAAATAATTGTTATGAGATCGATAGAGGATAATTCCGCAGATGAATTACTAAATCGGGTGGAATTTATTTTCATTTCGCTTCATGTTCATCAGTGATTGAAGCAACTTTATCGATTTAGACCAGTTTATCTCTATCAATGCAGTATGATTCACACTGTACCCATTCCACCCGGTGATAAACCCCGAGGGGGCGATACCTCTCGGTGATAATTCTGAGAAATAAAATTTTCACGTCCTCATACGTACAGGGATCGCCGTCGCAAAATTTAATCGCTTGATAAGGTATTCGAAAATCCTCGGACTTGGATTCCAACCAAGAGGGCGTATTGGGCCACTCGCCATTGATTCGATCATTTCTCCCGTGGGTCATGTTATTGTATCCCGATTTGGCCACAATAATTGCGTAGCAGTGGATTTTTCCGTAGGTGTCTGAAAATACTGGTAGAAGTATTGCTGCTGTCGTTGTTGTTCTACGAGCCTTGTACGGATCAATTGTGATCTGAGCAGTGTAATTTTCCTCTGGAAGCGGAGGAACTGCAACAAATTAGTGAGAAAATAATTCACATGAAACAAATTATCCATGTGAAGAATTAGACCAGGATTTAGGTCATTAGTAATCAAATTAGCATTATCTTTCAAGATCGTAATGACTTACTTCCTGCTGGGAATATTGCAGTAAGAGAATAGGGCTCTCCGAGCCTTGAGCAATCCTTTCCCTTTCCGGTGATATTGAAGACATATTTATATTCCTCCCACAATTTTAATTTCTTCGTGCAAATATCGTCCTTACAGTCGGGCCGATTGATCTCGATTACTTCCGTAAAATTATGAGGCTTGTAATTCCTCCTTTCACCGTTAGCTGTAACGTTGTAGTACTCGATTCGCTCTCCATGGATTGAGCACGGTTTACCCCAAGAGAGAGTGAAATCTAAGATATCTGGATCGTCGGTATTTGGAACTATTGAGTAGTTGAGAAATGAAACTGGGCCAGGTGCTACAAATTCAAAATAAAGCAATGCGAAATTAATAAATTAATGGATTAAAAAATACTGAAAAATTTATTCAATGCCAATGTACCTCCAGGTCTCGTTTCCACAAAAATCTCTTCGCTCCAATTACCCCAACCCGCGTTGGTTTTTGCTCTGATCTTCGTTTTGTGCGTTGAGAATGGAATAGCATTTTCATATTTGTACGAAAAGACTTTCCCATTAATATTTGAAATAGTGTCGCTAGTTTCTTTCTGCTCTTCGCACCAGGCAGGTATTATTATATTTGGCGACCAAATTATGAGTTTTATTTCAAAACCTACCAAGGTACCGGGCAGCTTTGTTGGTGCTTTCCAATTTAGAATGAATTTGGTGTCTTTGAGGTCACTCGATGATAAGTTCATCGGTGGTGAAGGCACTGAAATTAATGGCAATGCACCAGCTATTAGTTCTAATATTACTAATCTTCCAGTCGTAAGGTGGCGAAGTGTGATTTTCCATCCAGCGCGACGGAAAAATAATTTAATTAAATTATTAATTAGAATTCGATAATTATTACCTTCTTCCGCAGTTTCAGCTGACACTTCTGCGCTCTCGTCGCTCACCCCCTGAGAATTTCTAGCAGAAGCGTAGCAACTGTACAGGGTGAACGGGGACAAATCATCTATTTGAACCCTTTCAAGAACACTCTTCGTACCATTTACGATTATCTTCTCTGTAGTTCCATTTAGTCCCTCGTATCCGTACCCGCGTACCTGGGTAAAGTTGCATCGAAAGATTAATGTAGTATTTTCGCAGTTGTTGTCATCGTTTGTGTAGACTCTCCAACTCATCGCTATGCTGTGATTAGTTGCGATATGGACACGAGGTAGGACTGGTGGATTTAAGACTGCTGGAAATGTTCGGTTGGATTGAAATACAGCAGATGTACTCTCGTTATAGTTGGTCACTGGAGTGATTGTGATTTCGTACACTCGGCATGATTGCAGGCTGTCAATAAGTGTTTCGTTTCCGGTGATGTTTTGAGTCTTTACGGAATTACCACTGAGGGGTAGTGTCACTCGATAGTGTTTGACGCACGTGGTGCCGATTGGAAATGTCCAGAAGACCTTCAGTGACTGATTGCCTGCTTCCGACCATGCTGGAGATGGTTGCTGGGGTTCTGAGACATTTTTTCATAATTTATTCATTTGTATGAAGAGTTAAAAATTGTAGGAGATTATTTGAAGAAGCATAGGAAGGATAGGAAGTATAAAACAAATGTAATGATTTATCCATCTTACGTAAGAAATTAGTTTCGGAATCGATGCTGGTGCTTCCGTACTCTACAGAGCTCTTTCCATGTACTGAGACAGTGAAATTATACTTTGTGCATGGAAATAAATCGGTGGCATTGTACGAAGTCTCGGTGACGTCCACCGATGTACAGTTATTTGAGTCACATCGACCAACAATGTACTTATCAACACAATCATTGTTGGGTAAATTCCAGCTGATTTTTAGCCAGTCAGTGCCACTGGCCGATACCTTAAGATTCAGGGAGTCTTTTTCCACTGAAACGAACGACATAGATTGACGAGATTATCTACTGTCAAGATCAACAAAACAAATTCCAATGTTTCTTATCTAGAGATGGAATGGATCGATTGATCCATCAATTTACCTTTCAATTTAGTGGAATCAGAGGCAAGACGTTGCTGCTCTTTGCCGTTCTTTGTGTAGGGTGTTACCCGGATATCGTACTTGGTGCAGGGCTGGAGGTCCGTGATAGTGTGATTGAATGTCTCGTTAGAGCTTCGACACTCTGTCTGTCCAGATCCACCACTTCGCCCCCAACCAACGATATAGTAAAGAACAGTGATGTTGCTGGATGGCGCCTTCCAGGCGACTGTCAGCGATGTTTCCGTCACGTTTGTGATGGTTGGGTCACTCGAGCCATCTCCTGGAAAGTCGATTTAACGTGCTTGAACTCAATATATTTATAAGCTGAAATACAGATCAATGTATTTGTCAAAATATTTGCCTACCCGCTCTCTCAACAATCATCGAGGAGTCCCGAGCGTCGTTGTAGTCCTCGGACTCGGAGAGCACTGAGACTTTACATTCCTCAATAGTCGCTGGATCTGTCTCCTCTATTCCATTGAATATTTTAATCTTCTTCTCCACGATGTTCGTAATGCCCCAGTGATAAGTCGAAGGGACAGTTGTCTTTCCGATTTCGGAGAGGAAGTCCTTGCTGTCGATCGAGGGAGGAGTCACTGAGGGTCCAATATCCGAAGATGATTCAGGGATCAAAGTCGATGCACTCGTCGAAACTGAAGTTTCCTCTGATATATCATTCTTTGACTGCACCACAGTTATCAACATGTCTTCGACAGTTAGGGCCGTCGTGAGCTCCCGGGGAGGCGACGTCGTCGTGAAATCTGTTGTCAATGGAGTTTCCGAGGTGTCTGGTATTCTTTGACTCGGGGGGAGGGAGGTTTCATCAATGACTGGTCTGTCAGACATGACAGTGGAAATTAGTTGTCTTGTTTCGTTTGAGACAATGAGGTCCTCGATTGTAGATTCTATCGTATTCTCCCATTTCTCAGGGGTTGATAGTTCGCAGGAAATTGAAATAATCAGGGATAGTTGAACGAGAATGAGCCGGAGGCCGGATATCATGATTGATGTGTCAGTAAATCCTGTTGAAGATAAAATGCCTTCAATAATGGCATTGACAATATTTCATGAATTTTATTTTATTGTAAATAAAACTACACTGGATTAGATCAACTTGAGGAACACTAATGAAATTTTTTTTACATTCTTGAGAGTCGAAATATCCGAAAACTGGTGGAACCGCTGGTGAAAAGACCTCCAATGGAAAATTAAAAAATACACGTGAAAGGATCTCGTTCTCTCACACCACTACTAAATCGGGAAAGTCTCATTTGCACTTGAAACTAGTTACCACTGATGAGAAATAAGTGTCTTGCGAGATTGACCCAACAATCAATTCGCCATTTCCTTGAGACAGCACTGGATTATGTCAATGCCACAGATTTTAATCTAATCAAATGTCAGTTATTTTTAAACTAGTCATGTTCACAATTATTATTTTCATCGATCTAGGCAATTGTGATGTTGTCCGGTAAATCGGGTATAATAATGCGCTCTGTTGAGTGCACAATCGGCCGATTAAAATTTACTACAAATGTGTGGGCTGTACCGGGAAACAACTCTTGCACTATCAGCAGCCGAAGGCACTTCCGGTACCGCTTGAGGTTTTCGAGGAAGTTGAAGACACTTCTATTCGACATTTGTAAAGTTTCATTTTTCAAACGGTTTTTATTAAACTGAAGTTTAATCGTAGAATGAATTCCACTCCTCTGAGTCAGAGGAGATAATTTTATTAATCTCGTAAATAATGATAGAACAGAGTGGAGTGTGGAAATTTTTCTTCGTCGAATATTTGTTGACAATTATTTTTTCATTATCATTTTCTGCTCATTAGACCAAATTTCACATGACGATTGATTATATATAAAATGCAAACGTTAATCGGTAGATGTTCTTAGCCAAATCTATTCATGTCGATTTCAAAGGATTAAATGCGAACAATAATTGCACTTTAATTAACAATTAATTAACACATATTTAGAATTTCCAGGAGTATTATTATGGAAAATTTAGTGAAGAAATGAAACGTGCTTCGATAAGACTCGACTACCGTCCACTGCTTGAGTTTTCCAGCGAGTATTTCGTTCACCTCCTCCTCCCCCCCCCGGCATCTGCTCTCAAGCTGATATCGCTGATAATATTGAAAGCCATCCACTCTAGTTTCGAAGCATTCTCCATGAATGCCATACGGCGCATCCACTCAAGTACTTCATTATTTTAGGCCCGTGATAAACCAATGAGGCGATAAAAAATAAAAATCAAACAGTAGTTTTTCTCAACGGAGGAAACCTCCCTCTCGGGTGTAATTATTGACAGTTTTCTCGATGCAAAATTGTAATGATTTCTATCGGCCTTTTTTTTTTAAATATTTCTTTAGCTGAGCGAAATACAAGCTTCCTACGGTGTGGTTATTTGAGCGCAAACTCGAAGGTGAGACGCATAAATTTGAGATGGTGGGATATTTATTGCGAATCTATGATTAATTGGTTTGCAGCTGGCGAGACGATGGATTATTATGGAGCCTGAGCAAATGCATGTTCTGTTCTTTATATTTCTTCCATTATTTCCATTTCCTTCATGAAAGCAACGAGTGAATAATTGGGAAATAATGTAAATATCCTGGCATAAGACGAATATTTCTTTAATTTTTACCTGATTATCAAAGAACGATCATGGTGATCCAATTGATGACGTAAATCCAAAAGTGGAACGAGCCGAATAACAATTCGAAACTTAAAAAATCACAGTCTCATTAAAACAATAATTAAAAACTTCCTGAAAATGGAGAAACCGCGAGGAAGCCTGTTGAGTCGAAGCATTAACTGAGTACTGCTTCTCAACATGACTGAGAAGACGAGAAGGCCCCAGCAGCGAGAGAAGCATACAAACTGAGAAGAAAGACGAAGGATATCTGTGGGACAACCCCCACAAAGACCGTCTATTTCAGATGCTGGTCTGTGTTGGTGATGTTTCGTGATGATTCTCGAGAGTTTTCGGAGGGGGGACGAGGGCCCCTAAGTTTGGGACTGTCCCAATAGACCTGTTCGCACGCACACCTACATAGACAGCGAGTTTTTGGGCCTGAAGGGCCCCAAACTCGTATTCACGAGGGCGCAAGTGCACTTCAGAAGCAACACCTGCTCCTTGTCCCTTTCTTTCCTCTTTTATTCTCTGGAAACTCTATCGCTCCAGGGCGGGGGAGTGGAGGGATCCCTTTGGGAGTAATCAATTATTTGCGATCATAATATGAATATAAAATTATGAGAGATCAAAATAAAAATTTCTCCCGAATAACCCTGGAAATTCTTTGCTAATTGTATTCTTTCACATATCAACGAAATACTGAAGAATTCGAATAATAAATTTGTGTAAAAAATTGACAACCCAATAGTGCTAATAAATCTCCAAGGTCAGCTTAAGAAAATGAAGAAAAAAAAAGATTTTTGTTGCTACTAATGCGAGAAGGATATGCAGTAGCAGACCCAAGAGAGTTCTGCCACTCACTCCATTATGTCTCAGGGATCTTAACATCTGGCGACAGTGTGTCGTCCAGTTCCGGTTTGTGAGTCTCAATGTGGATCTGAACATTTTCCTTTTACCCCCCTCAAAAGAAAACACCCGCCTTCAGTTCCCTTTCCTTTTCCTGTTATGTGGTTGTTTTTTGTGCGAAAAAAAAATTAAATTCTTTTAAATATGTAAGAAAAGAAATATATGGATTCACTGGATGATCAATAACATTAGGAGTCAATTTTTGTTGTACTGACTGCATTTTATTCAATTAAAAACATTCAACTTTAGTACAATCGTTGTGGTGGTCCCATAGAAGATTTAATGTGCAATGAACGAACGTTTTGCCAATGTTTCTTCAGAAGTGAAACTAGAAAGTTAATTGATAAGTGAACATTTTGGACGAGCTCATCTGGTGTCATCTCAACGTGTCCAACAGCCACAGAAAGACAGAGTACTTTCTTCATTTGGAATTTAATTGTCGCCTTGGCTTCATCTATTTTAGCGAGCATTGACTCCTGGTGGGATAGGAGACCAGGGAATTTGCCGGCTTTGTTCAGTCCTGGACCCAGGAGACGCGGAATTTGCTTGATCAGAGATTCACTGGCGAGAAAGGCGTCGTATTTTTTTGCTGATGACGGCAATCACGAAATCATTAATAATTAGTTGAAAATATGTGGTATTGGAGGGGAGGTGGATAAGATCAATGGGATGGCAAATTAATTATGCTTTACCCAGCTTCTTGACTAGTTTCTTGCTCTTATTCAACTTCTTGAGGGCCTCTACATCCATAAATGGCACGTTATTGGCCTTTGCCTCGTCACAATGCTGCTGATCACCGAGGATACAGACCTGCATTTTTGGTCTGGGGATGTTCTTGAGTCTAAGTAAATTAATTTATGCAATAGAACAATTTGAATTCAACTGAGATAAAGTGCAACAAAAACAAAATGAAAAATGACCCCCCAGATGTAACTAGATAAACTTTTTCATGTGCTGAAATACTTTCTTCGTCTAGCACAATCCACAGCCAAAAAATTCAGCCTTGCCAATAACATTTTTATATATTTATAGAAAATTAACCTCAAACTCAACCCGAAATTACCAAATGTCATTTTGGTACTGTGATATTCTAAAGTCAGCATAAGTTTTAACATCGGGTATAACCCGAAGTCTCCCCTCCCTTCTCCCTTCATGTGGGTAACGCGGTAATATCCTGAAATTACGCATGCGCGAAGAAGGGAGGGGGGAGACTTCGGGTTATACCCGATGTTAAAACTTACGCTGACTTTAGTATATTAAAGTTTATTATTAACTCGTTGCCAATTACACTTGAATTTGTCACGAATCCCAGCTCTCAGTATTCAGTAAATATTCTCATCACTGATAATTCAAATAATACATGCTTATAATATACATCATTGAGCAAGTTTCCGGAAATGATTTCATGATTATTTTTGGATGAAGAAAAACTTACCCTCAGGATTCCATGATCCTGCCATGATTTATAATAGTCAATAAAATAACTGTAAAATAGCCACCCCAATATTTAAGACCCTGAAAAGGGTCCGCCGAGTGAAGCTCGGCTCCCTGACGTGTCATGAGGCGATCCTCGCGATTTCACGAATGCAGAAAAATTTTGATCCAAACAAATATGCATTTGCCGATTGATTGTTCGTCAGACATTCGGTATCGCAAAGAGCCCTCATTGTCAGGTAAAAACGTACTTGACGGTGCCCGAAAAACGCTTATCCTTCTGGGGATCATAATTCTTCAGGCCAATCTGCAGCTCGACTGTCTCGAGAAATTTTCTCTTCTTTTCTTGAGAATTCTGGATTACTGCATTCACACACTCGTAAAGGGTGTCGCGTGATACTTTGGACCTAAGAAATGGAATAGTTCTTTATAGATTCCATTAAGTCATTGGTACATAAAGTGAAGAATAATTTGCGCAGATAGAACTTTTGGAATTTTTTAAGCACAGTATGCTCGATTATCCAGAGTGATTATACAATTTTATAATTGAAAATTACTTACGTCATGTTACCGGGATAAAGGCACAGACCGAAAAGCCACCAATCTGGACAAAAATGGCCTTAAAAATGACGACATTCAATCGTCATTGTCAATCCCTTCCTTTTCGACAACAGCTATGTAGGAACTCTAAAGCATTAGGTTTCTCCGACGAACGGATTGTTTCCTTCCAAAATAAAGTTTGACGTATGACCTTCCAGCGCGTTATAAAAACATTTGTCATCGATTGAAGAAAAAAATCTGAATTTGTCAACCAGTCATCAAATATCATTAATAAAGAGTGAGTACGATTAATTATGTTCATGAAATCATGCCTAAATATTGGGAGATCATTGAATGATGATGATTGAGGTTAGATAAGTTATGAGACTGTTATTGGAACTGATGACAACCCAGATGACTCATTCTCTCAATTGTGGATGAGCTGAGAAATTTCATAATTATTAAATCCTCTCAATAATGCTTAACCACTGGCAGAAAATATTGGCTGATGATTTTTTTTCAACTCAAGCGGGTATATGTCTGTTTTAGCTTTTGAAATTTTGAAGTTTACATTCAAAAGAAAATGGAGTGGCTGTTTGGCAAACGAGTTACCCCTGAAGAAATGCTCAGGAAAAATCAAAGGGCTCTGAATAAAGCCATGAGAGACCTAGACAGGGAGAGAGCCAGGATGGAACAACAAGAGAAGAAAATCATTATGGATATTAAAAAAATGGCGAAGGATGGACAAATGGTAATCACAAAAGAATAGCAAAGAATAAAAATGCTAAATTAATAATCCCACTGGATTAATATATTGTATTGTATCAGGATGCCGTGAAAATCATGGCGAAGGATCTTGTGAGAACACGCCGATATGTCAAGAAGTTCATGCTGATGAAGGCAAATATTCAGGCAGTGTCCTTGAAAATTCAGACCTTGAGATCTCAGAACGCGATGGCTGGAGCGATGAAGGGCGTCACCAAAGCCATGCAGAGTATGAATAAGTAAGTTTTGTCAATATCAATGAAGACGAATGGCTTAATTATTTATTTGTTTTTTTTTTCAGGCAACTTAATTTACCCCAGATTCAGAAAATCCTTCAGGAATTCGAGAAGCAATCTGAAATAATGGATATGAAGGAGGAGATTATGAATGATGCTATTGACGATGCAATGGAGGATGAGGGAGACGAAGAGGAGAGGTAAGAATGAATTATTACATCCTGAAAATAACACGGAAAATGTTAAAAATCATTATTCCAATTTGATTAATTCCAGCGATGCAGTTGTTTCCCAAGTACTTGATGAGCTAGGCCTCCAGTTGACAGACCAGTTATCAGGATTACCTCAAGCTGGCGGATCTCTGAGTGTAACCGGTGGTAAACAGGCAGTGCCAGCAGGTGCTGCGGCTGCTGGGGGAGGTGGAGAAGATGGTAACCTCGTGGACGCTGATGCTGACCTTCAAGCTAGGCTGGAAAACCTCCGAAGGGAATGAATATAACTCGCTCCCAAAATTTTCCTGTTCCAAAGAACGCGTGGACGTTGTATCGAGGAATGGTGAATTGGTAGTACAGTTTTACTTTTCCAATGAATGTGATAAGTAACGAGAAACATAAGGGTAGAGACTGAACAAGTTTCTCCAGGAGAAATTGTTGTTCATCCAGGGAATTAAATATTACAGTTGTAAATTCTAGAACAGCTTGAATTTAAAGGCTTCTGAAAACACACGGTTGTGTACAGGAGAGCACTGCAGGGCTCGTTATTAACTTTTTTCTCATTTAAAGAATTGTTGGAGTATTTTTAATTATGATCATTATAAAGAATAACGAACACCATAGCTTTTTATATTATTGATTGATGATTGACGCTGAAGTTCAAATACAATATTAATCACTAATGTTAATTCATTGAGGTTGTTAATTTTGTCTACTCTGGAAGAGGTGTTCAATGGTGAAGTGGTGGAATGTAACACAACAATAAATACGTCACATGCGTAGTATAAGTTCTGATAATTGATGAATTTATACTGTTGGAAATTTTTATCTGAAAATTATCTGTCAATACTGAATCGCTCTGTAACATTTCACCTCTTCACGCATAAATAAATGTCAAATGATCTACCACCAACTATATCTCCCAAATCCCTCTGAACCAGTAAATTTGTTTAAATATTTTTATTTACCTTATGTTCTTCAAGCACTAAACAACTGGGAAACGCGTTTTTTTCGTATCTTACAAAATTTCGTGGGACCTCTCGATTAATCACATAAGTGTACATATTGTCAGTATCTTTAAACAGATTTCTCCTTTACTTAAGAATCATCTTTGTTAATTTATGAAGCCAAGTGGTCCAAGTATATTTGTCAGAAAAATGTTGCTAATGCTCGATCTTCCTGACAATTGACTTAAACGAGCTTCACGCCATGACTTTTCGTCAAACTCAGTGTTATTCCTTACTTGGATTATTCCTCTTATAATTAGATTACTTGGTAAGAATGAATTGCAGGCGCCGGGGCTAGAATAATTATGTTTTTTTTTTTAAAGTAATTTTTCATTGTCGCTTTCGCTTCAATCATTTTTGTTACGATCTAATAATGCAATAGTAGCAGTTGTTTTTTTCCTCTTCCGAGCGTCGTTACAACATTGAGCTTTTTAAACATTTTTCATTTCATTCCCAATACTGAATTATTTATATGTTTTATTACATGGGTTCGATTCCTAAGATCAGAGTATTTCGCTAGGGATGGATTCGCATTTTTCTAAAATTTATTTTATGTATATATATTTTTTTGTAGTTTTTTCCTTTAGATTTTTGGTAAACACGCTTTTGAATTTAGTTCTTTTTATATTCTTGTCTACTCATAGAAAATTTCTACGAAGTCTTGACATTATTTTTGGTTTAATTTAATCGTCTTATTTTTCTTCTCTCTTTTTCTCAGCTCTCGTTATTCAATATTTTATTTATTTTTACTGCTCTTTTAATTAGTGTACAAACTAATTTTGGATTGTACGAAATTTCTATTGGCTTTTTTTTTTTCATTGAGATTTCTAATTTAGCTTAAGGTGGTTCCCTTTATCATACATTTATTTACCATTATTACAATTCGAAATCAATTACTTAATCATGAAAATTAATTGAATTATTGCTGAAGAGTTTCCTCTAGATTATTTTGATAACGTCATGAATTATCATTTTGCGTAAAAACATGTGAAATTTTACAACTGAATTAACAAAAGGATTTTATCAAAATGAAGAAAAGTGATTAATAAAAAATAACGATAAAAAAGTGAAGTTAATGCGTGGGCCGATTAAGAAAACTACTTGACTTAAAAATATCACAATCTTTTAATTAGAAATTCTTGTATTCATTGAATTCACTCGTAACTTTAATCCGACTTCGCCCTACTCAAAATCCGAGAAAAAAGAAACCACTGGAGAACTTAATATTTAAGATACAAATTCGTAAATTTGTTAGTTCATTATACCCTGACGTAATATCATCAATTATTTTCACCCTTTGAACGTCGAATCATTTCGATAATATTGTGGAGATATTTTCATCATCACCGAAACTACCAACAACCCTTGTATGTACAGAGAGGAAGTGCTCAGGCCTTTTTTGCTTATCTCCATTGGATAATATTATCTGGATATGGTACAATATCTCTAAAATATTCCCAATAAGAAAGAAAAAAAAACAGATAGGTCTCATGCATTCTGATGTGGATATGGCTCATTGGAGGGAAACTTCCTGTTGTAATCCTCATGTACCTCGTGCTAATATACATGTTCTCATTTATTTTGGTTTTTGGTCAAGCGTCTTAGATAAATAAATACTAATCTCTAGGCTACAGAAGGTATTTTGATAAAACAAAGTATCTAATGGTCTGTGCGCTTACTTGGGAAATAGTTTATGATACATATTTACATTAATCCCTTAATCAATACTTCTTAGGGAATCATCATACCTCAGGTCGTTCAAATGACGAGTGGTGAATTACGATGGGTTAAAATCGAATTTTTTGGAATTCTTCTCTCATCTTGGAAATGAGGAAATTCGGCTAGACTTTTCTTGCCATGCGAATATTCCCGAGAGCGTGACACTAGCGAAAATAATTTCCACCAAATCATTTTCTTTGAGTCTCGCCCCCGACTAAATTATCACTACGACAAATCGATATTCAACTCTGAAAAAATTGTCTCAACCCATCCCATTGCATCACATCACCATTGAATTTCTCACGCGGTCCCTGACGAGATCTATTTTTACAGAATAAAAAAATTCATATACTCGGCAAATTGAATCCAAGAGTCAAATAGTCCAGACTTGAACTTTTTCAGCAACAATACACCAGCTAGCATGATCGTAGTACGAAGATATAATGTGAAGATTCTCAACGTATTTATTGATAAGAGCATCAAGTTCCCCCTCTCTGAAGACGTGGTAGTATTGGTGATAAGTGATAGCCCCACCTCCACGATCAGATGGCAGAGACTCCTGAGAGGATGAGCCAGAGAGATTGGTGGACCTGATTGACTCGTACTTTTCACCAGGTATCTCCTCCGAAGCCGATCGTTTGGTATACTGATACTTTCTCCTTTCCTTCAGACTCTTGTAACCGACATTGGATGTCAGTGAGGTTGTGGAACCACAACAAAATCTCCGGGTGGCGGTTGAGTCATCGCTCAGACTTACTGTATTCTCGATCGAATCCCCAATGTCACTGGACTCAACAGATCCCCCAAACCTCATGTAAGACTTATCCCCCTTGCATTGCTCCCCAGATTGTGCTGTTCCAGAGCTGCCGAAGACATTGTTCGTACTAGTCGTAGGCTCTTCGACTTCACCTGTATTCGACACCATCACGAAGTCCATGGTCTCTTCGGAGGTGCTTCGACACAGGGAATGTGACTCCGGAATTTTTGTTGGGGTCGAGTGAATGGGACTCAACTTATTGTCATATTCAGAGAAGTCTGTGTCACCTGTTGAACCTTTCAACCAAGCTATCGTGTTGTCCACCAGCTCGCTGTACTTGCTATTCGTCAGACTGGATAATTTTGAAGATGAGTCCTTCCTATACGTGGGAGTAGAGAGGACTGAGGTGTAGGCGTTTGTGTCTGAACTTCTCCTTGTTACATCCATATTAGTGGCTTTCTTCGCATCCAAATCGTTGTTGAATTCTAGACGTGTCTTCTGACAGTACTGATCAATGTCGTGGATAAGGTTCTCCGATAATTTCCCGGTAAAATCGATCAGGTGCCTTCTGCACTCCTCGTTCCACGTGCTATCCTCGGGGGACAGTTTTCCAGTTTCTTGGAGATGGTTCCTCACATGCCCGACTTTTGTCTGAGTAAGGGATTTCTGGGTGGAGGGGCTGTCGGCCGCGCGAGAGTCCTCGGAGTGTAAACCGATCACTCGAACAACTGCATCCTCCAGGGAATTCGCCACGTTGGCAGCGGCTTCGAGAAGACGCAGGGATTGAGATGATGAGGAGATTTCCGCTATGAGAGGGCTCGTCGTCTCCTCGGTGGGGGGCGAGGGTTCTGACGTGGAGGTTGTCGAGTCCTTTGAAATCTCAGATTCCTTCGCCTTTAATAATTCTGAAATGGTTTATTATTATAATTAATTCATGGGATGAGATTCTACAGACAAAATATATTCATTGAAAAATTTGGAAAAGTAGAAATATGTGTTCAATAATATAATTGTCGAAAAATAATATAAATATTCCAGGTATATAAAAAACTCATAAAAAAAGTTACCATTTTTAAGAATGAATCTCTCATCAGAAATGACACTAATAACCGATCCCGCTGATTCCGGTGAAGAAGCCCCACTGGAATCGCTATCAAGATCATCAGTCTCCGGATTGAATAACTCGAGTGACAGTAACCTAGGCAATGTTCGTGCGACAGACTCTAGCCTTCCAGATGTAGCAGTTGATGCACGTCTCACCAGAGGAAACGCCGGTTTCGCACATCTAGTAGCAAATCCAGGTTTCTGCCTGAGTAACTCCTTGATCTGATTCAACCTGAACTTTCTACTGTCATCGTCGTTGATGGATTCGTTGCTAGAGTGTTCAGGTGCCTCTTCGGTGTCCGTTAAGAGGGGCATTGAGTCCCCGATGGTAGTAGGATCATCCTCATCGACCGTCGTGGACATTGATCGATAGCCTCCAAGCACACAGAGACTCGGTGTTTTGCTTGGAACAGCTTCGTCCTCCTTAGCCTGTATCTTTGGTGCTTCTGTCTTCTTTTTAGTTTTTATCTTCGATGTTTCAATAGCAGGCATTTCTTGCTCGAGAGTTTCACCTTCATTCCACTTGATTTTTGGAAGCTTTTCACCTCCGGTTGCATCCACTTTTTCAATAATAACTGTAGGGCAATGTTTATCTCTTGTTAAAAATTTATCAAAACTGGGAAGAACCGAGGTACTCTCACTCTTGACGTCGCCAGATGCTTGAGAAGATTCAGGTTTGTTTATAGAGACCTTATCGAAGCTGCACGAAATCGGATTATTTTGATAATTCGATCCAAAAAATGGTCTTGCGTTGGCAGAATTCACGGTCCTCGGTGATAATCCTGGGGGACTCGGTGGAGGTAAGGACTTACTCGTTGCTGGAAATTGTTTCAATAGAGGAGACCTCGAAATGAGCTTGAACCGGGGAACGTGGAGTTCTGGAGGATGCTTCACTCTGGGTGATGGTGGAGCTGATGTTGCTCTCAACTGGTAACCGCTGGGAGTTGCTCCCATGACATCAATGAGGGGTGGTGCCTCCTGCTTTGGCACGTATATAACAGAGGCACAGCTGTCTTCTGAATCAACACTCGTGTCGCTTTGCAAACTACTGTCTTTTGACGAATCAGAGCCATCTTCCTTCGAGAGTCGCCTCTCGATTGTGTCGGATTCTTTTTTTACGCTGGGAGCAGCCTGGACATTTTTCTCGATCAATTTATTCTTCATAGCTTCTGCGTTCGTCTCGGACTCTTCGGGATTTGACTCTGATGATTTCCAGCTCTGCAGCATTTTTACAAAGCCATTTTTTATGGACAGGGTTGTCACCTTCTCCATGCTCGTTGTTGACTGCTTCAGACGACTCGTAAGGCCACTTTTCAGGAGTTGAAATCGTCGACTTGCTGTAGTTGATGACAGAGAGTCACGGAGGTGTTCGAGCGTTGGATGCTTGCAAATTATTTCTTCGTTCAGTGATGCTTGTTTCATTATGTTACCACGTACACGTTCACGCTCCATCAGTCGTTCCATAGACATCAATTCCTCGTTCATTGAACTTTGTTTGTGGACGTTCGGGCGCTTAATGGATAGTGTTGAGGGTTGCTGAAAATAAAATGCATTACATAATTAATTAAATCTTTACATAGATAATAAAAAGTGTACGAGGTAAACATAAGATAATAATTACATTCGATGGTAATTCTGGAAGATCCTTGACAAGTTCTTGTATGGCAGTGTTCTCAGGGACTTCCAGACAGGTATCGTCCACCAGATGGGTCTTTTGTTTGACTAAGCGTGGCTTGTACGGGGCAAGTGGTGGGATTTCTGACTGTTCCTCTACATTTAGTTCTAGTGTCACTGTCGAGCATAATCCTGGAATACTGGATCGCGATCGCACGAGGTCAAGGCGCTGAGTCTCGAGGATATCGCCTAGGCTCTTTGACTTCATGCTCAGAGTATCTGTTGGTTTAGTGATTGTGGGATCATCGTCTTCGAGACGACGTAATTCGATGGGAATGTCGTCGGCGTCTGCACACTCGTCGGACTCGAAAATGTGATGACGATTTTTACAGCTTCCATTTTGGAAACCCTCTAGAAACCAGGGTCGGCTGCCCGAACCTCGTTTACCTCCGGCCAATTTCTAAAATATTGAAATTAAATGGAAAAATTGAAAAAAACAATTATTCTAAATTTTTAATCTCTCAACAATTTCATTGAATGGAAAAACATGATCTAGTGTCCAGGAATCTGTAAAGCTCCGTCGCTCAATAATCTAATATTTTACCTGAAGAGCACGACGTAAGAAGCTGTAACACGTTTCATTGGGGCTGGATAAACTGCTAGTGGATGGTGAGGGACTGAATAGTGGATCAATCCAATAACTTCTACTCCTACATTTCTGTCGATCGGTTGATTTTTTGTTCGATCGCAGCACACACTTGGGTGAATTATCCCTGCGTGACTGGTTGGAACAGGGCACACCAGATACTCCACAGTGGCAGGAGGAGTTCAGGCAATAGGCTTTAGGCCACGGCACCAGGACATCCTGGGATTCGAATTTTCTGTGACGCTGCTCCATTGCCCATACTGATATCACGAGTTTGCCACCAATTCTCAGCACTCGAGCGAGCTCTTTGAGGGCATTTACACGTCTCTCTGTCGTTGCAAAGTGGTGGACAACAGCTATTGAGAGAACTGCATCGAAACTCTCGTCGCGGAATGGCAACGAGAGATTGTCGCATATTAGGACCTCGTTCTCCTTCTCCCTGGCTATGTCGGTTAAACGCTTGCATCTGTCACCACCGATTTTGAAGATGTTGTTGTTGACACTGAGGTACTTTCCATTTCCGCAGCCTAAATGTTTGTTTTTTTTTTCCAGAAATGGAAAATGTTTGATTATAGTTCAACGAAAATTGAAAAATATGAAAAAAAAGAAAAAACCGAAATGAGATTGAGTTATTAGTCATTACTTTGTCCATTCATTATGATGAAATGCCCGGAAAAATGATTGGATACAAGGAAAAATGTGTTTCGGAGAATAGAGTAATTATCCTTCGAGCTGAAGCAATATCGAATGGAAAGTAATGATATCCTTAATGGGCCAGCTAGTACATTTGAGTGTTATGGACGCGCATCGCCAGAGCGAATCGATTTCTTTGTGAGGAAAATTCGAATGCCAGTGTAATCTTCCCATGCACCCCGCGGGAACGCCTCTCTTTCTTTTTCAATGCCCCTCTTCTATTATTTTTTTTCTTCTATCTTTTTTTCCCATCTGTATGCATCCGGAGGTCAATTATCGATCCTCTTTTGATGTCGGTGTGGTAATACCCACGAAAAATAAAAAGAAGAAAGGAAAATGGTGCAGTTTTTTTTATCGATGACTTCATACTGGTTTTGGGAAAAATGGAAAATCGAGGGGAAATCACAGAGCTTTAAATATAGGTGGGACTACTGAGAGTTGGACAAGGCCGGTTCAGTTGATTAATGCATATCGGGTGTTTCAGACTTCTCGGATTTATTTAGCGTCATCCATTATCCACATGATTCACTATTGAAACACCAGTCACGAGTAATTTCTCAGAGTAATCGCAAACGAAATATTCTGTGGGACGATCCTACTGAGAATTTTCGTATTTTATAATTATTTGGAGATGAGCATGATATTCTTCGAATGGCATTTAAACTCATTAAATATAGTGTAGTATCATATAATAATACAGTAAATTTACCAATGTCACAGACAAGCGCCCCAGGTTCGAGTTCCTCAAGAAATTTATAGATACGTGGCCAATGTTTGCTCTGTGCGGTCTTCTCGGCGCATTGTTCATAAACCTCGTGGACGTAAGCCTGCTCCAAGGCCATAGACCTAGCCGCCTGCTCTCCGTCGCTCTCAGACATCACTCACCGGTCCAAGGTGGCTCGGCCTCATCCACAAGTGTGGCCAGAGTGCTGAAACATTGAAAGACCCTAAACATAAATCCTCAGGCAATAGTCCCACCTCCCTCTCCGCCCTCATCTACCGTTAATGTACCTCGAGAGCACTTAAAAAAAACAAAAAATGGATCGCACACTCGCCCGAAAAAAAAAACAACAAAGTTGAACTCCGATTTCAGTATAAAGAATTTTTAAAAAACTTCAAACATGAAAATTCCCCGGAAGGCATCCACAGTAGAACAATTGCTGTAGTACTTGTAATATTCGTTTTTCCATACGAATTTTTTCACCGCTCGAGGGTCCATTGTGACACTATCCAACTCTTCTTGATGTCTCCTCCTTCTCTATCTCTCAAGTGCCTCACGTTGTACGCCTGGCACCAGCGTAAAAACTCGACCGAATCTTCATCCCGGACGAAAGTCACAATAGCCCACAGGGTGCAAAGATGTCGAGGAACAGTATCAGATCCACAACTCTCTTCTTATCCATCAATAAATGCCTCTCCTGTATCACTGATTCTGCTCTATTAAATGCCGAATTGCCCTCGAGACTAGGTCACAATATATATTGGCTCACAATATTGTCCTATTTCACAACCAAATAAACTTCAAATTGCTATCCCATTGACCTTGACTAATTAAAGCGAGTTTGAAGACACCTGAAGTAATTAATCATTCAGAATGTCGAGCATTGAAGTACAGTCGACCCCAATTAGTCTTTCCTCACCTTTGATAATACTTCTCCTGCTCGTAAAAACAAGACTCGAGTGGTAATTGAAGATGTGATGTATATGTTTATGTGTTGGCATAACTTTAACAATGAAATGAAGAAAAAGTTATGTCAAATGAATTCAATTGAATTGTTGAAGGGATTTTTGAAATATAGTGTAGATGATGAGGAGATGTGTGAGGGTCCACTAAGGCAAACAGGTGGATGGACCGTTGGGTTTCTCATCAAAGCCCTCCGTGTGCCTTTCAACCCACTCCATCCCTCCTACCTTTTCACATGTACAGCGGAACGATGATGCGTTGTGTCGTTTTGTTGTATGTATATTGTATATTCGGGCCAGCGACTGCGCCCTGAATATATTCAATATATTCCCTTTCACATAACTGGGTTACACTGTGTGCCAGTTTAACTAATTTAACCGCATCCTACCACGTGGAGTCTGATTGAGGAATCCTGGAAGCTTGTGGGGAGCAAATCGAGCCATTTCGAGCTTTACGAATGATCGAATGTTAAAGCTGGGAATTTATTAAAATTTAAAGTCTACTCTACTATAGGCTATTCAATAATATTTCATTTCTGAGTGTTTACCCGAGGATTGAAGAGCATTTCCGGTTTGTTACGAAGAATAAAATATCAGGAAAATCAGTGAGAAGAATAGATTGAAAGGTCATCCCACCATAGTTCAGATACTCCTCATTTCCTACCGATAAGTTTGTTATCCGGGGAACACAGCAAGCGGAAAATGTCGTTATCTCAATTTCTCCAGAGACGCCTCGATGCTTAATTCAATCGATTGATTAAATTTTCATAGCTGTCACTGAAGATTGAAACGGTGCTAGTGTAACTGAAACATTATTCAGCATTCAACTAAAATGCATTTTCCGAAGGTAATTCCACTCCGGTGCATTTATTATAAACTTAACCGTATTAGTTGCGATGGAAGTGAGCTTTTTCAGGGATTTACCCACACTCATTCTGACGAATAAATAAATCACAATGGATGAATCTCAATGCGAGAAAAATTCCCTTTATTGTCGTGTAGATCTATTGAGGATGTCAAGGGGAAATGGATTAAAGAATAAGCCAAAGATCATCCTTGTCGTGTGGTTTTCAAGCACGATGAGACCACCAAGACGTGGGTCAGGGTTGCATGGCATTTTACAGGGTCGGGTGAGTTCTCATTTGCGGTACATTCAAGCGAGAGAAAATTCTAACCCATTTATGTCGAATCCATTGTTTTTTTGATGGGAGTAGGTGGATCGGAAAAATGTGGAATATTGTTCGAGGGATTTAAACTGAATCAATGGCTATCATCACAACTCCTGCAATCCTCCTATTTTTTTCTCTTCCCATTGAAATGGTGATGAACTTTCGGAAAAATGAAATTAGAGCGTGGGCTGCACGTTCTGTTGAGTTTAATCCAATTTTAATGGAATGGAGTTTTTAGATCATATTTCTGGGGCAGAGGGAAGAATGACATTTTCATGAATGATTTTTACTCGACATTTCATATTTTTTCCTCGAAATTGTATAATGCGCAGATCTTTTTGCTAAATTGCACGATTATGTTTTTGTGAAATACGATACAGAAAAGTCTTGAGTTTATTCCCTTTGTCACTCCAATTCTACTGAACTTAATTCAATTGAAACCTAGATGAAAAAAAAAAAAAAGTCTGTAAAAAATGTGGGAACGTCTTACGAAGCCCTCCCAGCGCTGATTGACTCTCCATTTTCATCTGCTCCCCCCATTCATGAAAGGTGATAGGCTTTAACATGGCGTAATCACACCCCAGAAACCCACATTGAATATCATGAATGCATTCGTGTAATTCTGAAGGCCGCAGCGCAACTGCCTTTTTCGACTACTTTTGCCTCCACCTTCATTTGCATCTCCTCCCGATGATGAAGAAAAAAAAATGGAGAGAAAGGAAATCATTTTTTGTTCTTTCTATCTTTATCTAGATTCCTTGAGGAGGATGAAACTCATAGCCATTTTCAGAACCTCTTGAATAAGAATGTTTCTATATATAGAGAGTGGAGTTCGCGTAGATTATATATTTTTTCTTTTGTGAAGATGACGAAATATAAAAAAAATATAAATTACTGGAAACCAATCGATTGCAATAACATTCTGTCATTATTTCGTGGTAGAATGTGCTATGAGGGTTAAACTGATGAACGATGCGCCAAACTTGTGCAAATTTTCAATTCAGGCGGATTAAACTGTTTCTCCAACAACGAGAGGGGTTGCAAAATCTACTCTCACTATTTTCGTAAGAGAGAGAGAAACACGTAATGAAATTCAGCGACTAATTGACAGAATGGGACAAGTCAATTCCCTCCGATGTGTTTTAATGAAAAAACTTTATTTCATTAAACCATGACATTTTCCTAGACGTACATAATTACGAGTGAAAACTCGAAAAAATATCCAGCAGCGTGATTTATCGCACTGCGCCCCGATCCCCATCCCCATCCCCATCGAATTGAAAACAAAATGTCCAAAAGTTGGGATATTGGAGCAATAGTAAAGGCGAAGGTCCTTTCATGATCAAACTTCTCCCTAGCTTGGAAGTGATAACAGATGAGCATTGGAGTACAATGGAGCACAACTGCGCCAGTAGTAACGTACATATGTAGTCAGACACTCACTGAACTTGGAAAAATAGTATCAAAACTCCTCCTTCCCCTCTCCCCTCCTCTCTCCCAGTTGAAAAGTTGAAAAAGTGATAAATAACGCAGGGCATTAATTCCTACACTCACGTGCCCAACGACTCGATACTTTTCCGTCAATATTCACTGGAAAAGGAGAATGAAGGGATTGAAGAAATTTGTGATTTAGCGATGGAAATGGCTTGCGACAATGTCTGATGCAATTTTGGGGTCGATGTGTTGATTATTGAGCGGAGGGGTGAGGGCGGGAGGAAGATGGGAGGGGGCAAGATAGGCAACGTGCCTGGCGCGCGTGAGGGAGGCAGCCATGAATGAAAGTAGCACGTATCGATTTATCCGCAGCCGCCCTAGTTATAATGTACACCAAATAATACTACATTCGATGGGAGGACCGGTAGAATTTCTGATAATTGAAAAAAAAAAAATTGCACAATTGCTTGAGTGTTTCTCAAGATCAGGGAGTAATACGAAATATTCCAAAACGTCAATGAACGACGGTAGTGGAATGAATTGTACTGTACTCTGAAGCGTAGGGGGGATTTAACGCTAATTTCGAAAAATTTTCAATCTTTAGTTGCTCTCTAATTAATAGTGAAATAAAAAAATAAGGGGCTGAGTGGAAAAACAAATTTTTTTCCCCGAACTAAAGGAATAACTAATAATAAAAATTGCCCTGCCCTCAGGAAATCTCCGCAGCAAGGCCATGAATAGCTAACCCCCGCAAAAACCGTAAACAAGTCGCCAAATGAAAAATCGATAAAGCCAAAAGGATAAAAAACAACTCGTCCAACAATTGGAATCATTGTACTCAGTGCCACGTAAGTACATCCATACAATTGTCGCAGGGACACTCGCACTAGTAACAGCATGTACGTGCATCGATAGTTCGGTGGTGAATTCAGACAATGAAAAAAAAAACGTGTAAAAAAAATGGAGAGAAAAGACCAAGTGCAGAGAGGGTGGTGAAGCTCGTCCCCAACGAAACGCATATGGCATAGGTCATCGAGGCAACAGATCAATGGAACGATTGGTTACCTATATACACTCATTTTTAACTCCCCTCTCGCCCCTCCTTGCTGACGCGTTTCCACCGTAGCACCAGCAATACGTCCATCCAAATTCCCCCTCAGCCCTCTCCCACCCCTTCCGCTATTCACCCTCACCACATAAACCAAACGCCCACAATATCCATATCAGTGGGACATGTACACAGATACCCTGAAGATAGAGTTTACTGTTACGAGGAGGAGTTTAGTGTCTCTGCGACGCCATTGCTCATTCATGCTGGATTACTGGGCTCCATGCAGAGCTTGCCGAGGGGGAAAAAAATCGTTGAACATTCCTTTTCCAGATTTAACCGATATTTTTTCCATCCCACATTTAGAAAAACATTAACGAGGCCTTGAACAATTCTTTTCAGAATTTTATTTACTCACAGTGGTCATAATACTGCTGCACCCCTCATTTTTACACTCCAGATGAGGATTTTCTGTGCAAAAAAGACCAGCAGTGCAGAGACACCAGCGATGATATTGTCTCCACCATCTCCATCCTCGAGATTTTTTTTTTTATGATATTTCAAATCAATTGTTTGTTCGGCGCACCACTAAAGCACAAAAAAACATCGAAATAACGGCGAATTATGGGACTTTGATTTTTATGATGTGGGAAAGAACTTTTTGTTCCCTCGGGAAAATTAATTACTGATTGTGTGTACAAAAAAAATTGTCAAATTCTTCAACCGAGACGAAAGCTCACGTTCGCGCGACGTCTAAAGCACTCTGACGGAGCGCAGCTCTGCGGCGGATTTTCGTGGAGGGTGCGTGGGAGGGCGAGAGGGGTGAGTTGAAGTACAGAATGACCGCAGGTGGGGGAGGGTATAAACTATGAATTTGCACGATGTGTGGCGCCATCTTGAATTAAAAGGGTGAGACCACCCGAGGATTTCCATTGGTTCGTGTTATCACAGTAGCCCAGTAGATGAGGAAAAAAGTCTTTCCGATCCACCCTCAGGGCGCTGTTTGACCCGTCTCTCTCTCTCTCTTTCTCGTTCGTTTTTTTTATCCTCACGTCTTTAACATTATTTTCATCATTTGAGGGGAATTAAAATATTGCCTATGGATTTTTATATTCATTTTTTTTCCACTATCTCCATCTTTCCAGCTGCGGAAAATTGGAGGAATTATTATGGACAGGGTGAATGAAATGGATCGTTTAACCCTAGTGGGAAAAATCTTTTTACAGCCATGGAAAATTTTTTGACTCACTCACAGGGGAAAATGTTATTTTTCTCCGACTTTATCAGTTTGTGAATGATTCCATAAGAAATCGTTCCATTCATCGTTCATTGGGAAAAATCCTGAGGAAAGTTGGGAAGGAGTTGCTGAGGGCAACAATGACGACGAAGCATCAATAATAATATTCAATAGCTCAGGGTGGAAAAAGAGGGGCGGGCGTGGAGGGAGTGGGTGGTTGTCTATGATCTGGATGAGTGGGAGGAGTAGGTTTGAATTGGGTGGTTACTACTGCCCAGTTGGCTTGATGACGTAAACGAGAGGGAGCAAGCCGCGCTATTATCCTGGCAGCAGGAACGCCAGTCTGCACCACGTGACGATTTACGTCCTTCCGACGGTGTGTCTATTTTTAGAACGTTTTAAGGGCGCTTCCGCGATACCCCGTGAGCGCCACCAAGAAGAGGGGTGATGAGAGGGAGTGGGGAATATTACTCGTCGAGGATGACTACGACGTGGCGGCGCGGTGATCGTCGCGTTCGTCGCCGTGACGTCACTGCGGCATTTTGCGGTGATTTTTGGGTGCCGGGTAGCGATGAAGAAACATAAATTATAGTCATTAACCGGTAACAGGAGACTCCCTATTGTCCAGTAAAATATATATATATATATCTGCTGATTTTCATGGAAGAGAAGAATCGACCTTTTCACCAATAATATTGGTTAGTAATTTGCCCCTTTCCTTTTAAAAAAATCAAGGGTTCAAACATATATCTCTTATATTTTGAGGCATTAATTTTCATTACTCAAGTCTCTTAATGGTTTGTGCGAATGTTCCGACATTTGTGCATAGATCACTGTGCCAGACATTATCGTGTCTGCTTTCTGTAGCATAATAAGACAGACTTGGCCGTCGGCAGGAGCCCCACAAGTTATAATAATACCGTTAGAGGCTAAAGGCTACTCCAAGGAATATCCAAGTGACTTTCACTATCTTGCATCGTGTTCACAAACGCCTCTTTCATATGTATGTAATCTCTGTGTAACATGCACAACAGTTCAACTGAGGGACAAGTGAATGAGGTGGGAGGGATTACGAGTATCCTACAGGGGGAGGGATCAAATCCAGCGTAACAGCGAAGAATGAGATTATCAGAAAAGTCAAACATTAAATTGTTATTGGAGATTTATTTTTCATCTGTCTTATTGAACGATCGAGGAGCTCGATACTCGCTCTTTCCACAGTCTTATCAGGCGAGAGTAGATTAGGAAGTGGGAAAAATTAACGAGTAAACTGATTATCGAATTATATCGCATATAGGAAACAAACACTGAATAATTATCTCATGGAGAGAAAACATGGATTTCTGGAAATAATCAAATTCCTGAAGGGGAGATTAGGAGTTGGGAGGATTAATGAGTAACCTGATAATAAAATTATCCTTTATATGAAAAAGAAATTACGTATAATTATTATTCACTGATAAGTACTTTAGTAGCGAAGTGGTAACACGAGATAAGTCACTTTTGACTATTGATAAGTTTTTCATGAATGTTGTAGACTTTTTATTATAATCTTTTTAGCAGACTATTACGTTTTATGATATTAGTGAAGGCAAAAGTTCCCTTATCAAATCACCAAAGTATTCAACTCCCCCTTCTGATAAATTATAACCATTTGATGAGTAGAATTCTATATTACCAACCTCACATGCCTTCCCATAACCCAAACAAACATTAACAAGTGTCTGAACACCTGATGCTAGTCAATTAAAAAACTATTAAAGCCAATCAACTGTAAAGATCACGGAGTGCAAATTAGTTGACAATTCAAAAGTCTCATTATCGCACCAACGAATCAGCCTGAACTTTTTCCATCTCTGAGAAAAATACTTTCGATATGAAAGTGATAATCAACCAGCATCTCGAATAAACCGGGGTAATCACGCCAGGTATTTAATTCCAACCCAATCAATCATTTCTCCCAAGTTATAACATTACCATCGAAATAAAGAAAATCAATGCATGATGCATGGGATCAAGGTGCGAAATAATTCCCGATAACTTTATTGAACTGAATAATCTTGAATCATAAGGAGGATTAACAAGAAGATTATTTAACAGATCCCTTACTGCACATATTGAAGATGAAAAAATGACTTATTATTTTTTTTATTTACTATTGATGAGGACAAAAAATAAAATTATTCTCAAAAGAGTAATTTCCGTACATAGCTTCCTAACAAGAACAAGTTTAACAAGTATCCCATAGTAAAAAAAAAAAAAATTTGTAGATAGCAAACAAAGAAAAGCCCTCGTCAGACAAAAATCACGTCCTAATGTTTCACCGTTGTTGTATTTTGTGGGCGTGAAATTATCTTGTGAATGGGAAAGGAGAAGGCCCCACCTTAGTTGTTTTTATTTTTAATATATTTTTTTTACCATATACATCGAGACAAATGCATGTGTTGGTTGGAGGGAAACTTATCACTACCACTATTTCCACCTCCTCAGCGTACTTATAGCGAATGTAAAAATGAAATGGGGCATTGGGTGAAAGTACTTCTCGGGGCTGTGACTTCAAACACCGGTTGGAGTCTCTTATATCAGATCAGTTTGGTATGAACAGTGGTGGCTAAATGATGCACGATTCTTAGTTAACATTGATATTTCAATAATTCAGGTATAATTGTGGTTAAAATATTGAAATTCCAATCAATGATTGAGTCTGTGATTAATCTCAGTGGTATTATCTGTACGTCCAGTGGCCATACCACGCTGATTATCGTCAGGAGGCTTTATTTATAGTTCAGTTCACCCAGCTATGCTGTCAGTCCATTAGTTCAACTCCACTTGAAGAGTTGAAGACAATTTCATCAGCAGTTCGATCAACGAGTTTTCAAAATTGTGACAAGTCCATTTTGGAGATTAACTTTTCAAGATGTTGGTGATATTGTGCTTACTAGTGGCACTAGTTGGTCCGGGTTTTTGTCTTGAGAATGGCCTTGCCAGGACTCCTCCCATGGGATGGTTGGCGTGGGAAAGATTCAGATGCAATACTGACTGCAAGAATGATCCGGATAACTGCATAAGGTGAGATTTTTTTTCCTACTTTCTCAGCCAATTTTTCATGAATGATTATTTTTGGCTCCAATTAGCTGATGCTTTTTTTTTCTCCCTATGTCTGGGAGTTTGTTGAAGCAATTAACGACTATTCCTTTCATCGTGCTCTTCCGAGAATACTTTTACTTTTTTTTACTCGATGAAGATTGCTACACACTTTTCGACATTTCAAGTTCACTCTTTGCAGCCTTGTATGATTTACTGAGGTTCACTGTTTATGTGGGTCACTGTGCATTCGTTAGTTTTCACTTTCGCACACGTTTGAAGAGTTTGCGTGAATTTTGTAAGTAATTCTTTTTTAAAGACAGTTTAACTGTTCATTCCCATTGAAAGTAGTTGTTTCATGCTCGAGGTAGCATTTATCTTGATATTTATGGCAGTGTTTAGAGGATTTTGGAGGAATCATTTCATTTCCAGGGATAAAACGTGTATCTTTATTGACAAATGAACGATTTAGTGTCGCGTTGTGTCGATGTTAGATTATTCAATAGTGAGGTCATGGGTTTGGGATTAAAAAGCGCATGTAATATACTCAAGGTGATGAAAAATCGTTCACGAGTATTATAATTCTCTTGATTTATCCCATTGTTCCGTCGTTCTGAATTTTCATAAAGGTGTTGACGAGATTATGCTAGTCAAGAGACCTTGCCGAGAGTGATTGAGGAGAATTTTATTGTTGAAGGCATGAGGTTTTGTAATCGGAGATGTAACTGTTTTTCTGTTCCATTTCCTGATAACTAGTATCAGCTGCTGCACATAAGTGTACCTCACATAAAATTTTCTCCTATTTTTCTTCAATAAATTTTGACCCTCAATTTTTTTCTGCATATAATGTGTCTTCGGTCTCATTTTTTTTACTGGTAAATTGATAAGTCTTCTTGGAAAATGCATGCGATGAACGTTTCTAAATCATTGACTCATCAAATTTTTTTAATGTATGATCAGAATACTGATATAACGTCTTTGCACAAACCAAATTTTTGCTTCGAATGCAACAATGTGCCTTGATTTTTCCATATGAAGTAAAAAGCTGCTCCCAAGTATTAAAAAGTTAGGAGGAGAGATAGGAGATAAGTCGATACGCTTTAATATATCACCACTCCGATTGATCGAAATCCAATTATGAAAAATAATGATAGGTATTTTGCCGTTTCCCTCAACTGCAGTGATACTTGTCTAAAGAATAATCATTAGTTCACTATTGCGGTCAAGACGGAAATGACCGATAGTAGCACTGACTGTGGTTTTAGAGCCTTGGCCAATGCAATGTTGGTAGAGGGTAAATAGTCGAGTGACTGGGGAGTTCGATGACCAAGATATTAAACAAAAATCTTATCATTCATCCTATCGATGGATTTCTAACAAATGATTTTTTTAATTTTATCTGATCGAGAGTTTTATTCGACAACAGTTATTGCACAAAAAAATTATTCTAAATGATGAATTGATTTTGTATCGAAAAAAGAAAAGTTGATGGCACTGCCACTTCTCCGGGACTTTCCCAGAGACGTGTGGTGCATTTAGGATGATATCACTGAGGAATAGGCAATGAATATCAAACTGTTGACAGAAAATTATTTCTCTTTTATTTCAATCTTTTCTAATTTACCTATCGATATATAACTCTTCATTACGGTTATTTGCTTGTAACGAAAGTGTTAAAAAATTTTCAGTCGAAATTTCAAGAGTAATTTTCTAAGAGCCCATAAATAATGGATTGAACCTGCGATTTATTGTTGTTTGTGCCCGAGCGCGCTTTACAGATCCATAAACCACTCCTGATTTTGTAATTTCGTAACTTTTATTTTCGATCTCCATTCCCAATGACGACTGGGTTCATTACAGATGCATAAAAGACGGTGAAAACAGGAAACAAGATATTTTAATTGGAAATATCATAACTTTCCTCTCGCGCGACGAAACCGAAACCGAGAATTACTCATTTGCCGTCTGTCGGTGACAGTCTATGCTCTAAATATCTTGAAAACATGTGGAATAATTGCATTACGTTAATTTTTTTTTACCAGCGTCTATGTTATCGTACTGATGATATTCAGCGAAGTGTAAACGAAATTTTTATTGATCAATTAATGTCGAAGGGTTGAATTGATGGTTTTCTATTATGTTCGAAGCGATGAACTCTTCAGGACAATGGCAGATCTTTTGGTGGCCGAGGGCTATGCCGATCTCGGCTATAACTACGTGAACATCGATGACTGCTGGTCGGAAAAACATCGTGGTTTCAACAATGATCTCATCCCAGATCGCCAGAGATTCCCGTACGGACTCAAGGATCTCGGCGATTATGTAAGATCATCTTATCCCGCCCGGAACATCCAGTTTTTGCAAGAGTTGTAGCTGGTTCCAACACTCCCAGTTCACCTTCACTTGCTTTCCACATACTTCAAGCTGAATTTCTTTCATTCACATTTCTAGTTTCTCAGTGTATCAGAGTGATCTTTCAGGTCGATCATTATGCTTTCCTCCCCTACAAGTCTCGATCCTTTCAGACTGCTTATTCATTTTGTTCATCACTTTTACCAATACTCGTTGAATAAGAAATGTTAATTGTCGAATCAACATGTAGTCAATTAATACGCAATTTATTTGGAGTTTTTAACGATTGAGGAAAGTTCTTTCACTTTCTTTTTTTGCGTGTGTAATTTATCCAATAGTATTATCGAAGATTTTCATGGGAATTAGTAGCAGAAAAAAAATCCTCTCCGTTCATGTGCACCAGAAATTAATTACTTAAGTAGATTTCGTGGGGTAAATTATTACTTGGGTAGCGATACTGTTGAAAGTTTTAGTATTAAAATTTCTGATAGAGTTCTTAACACTGATCAAGTGGCATTTGTTCATCGAAAATTCACAATTTTATGAATAAATCAATGGAAACTTTCACTTTCAGTTACGCATGATAATCAGTAGAAATAAAAAATAATCAGGGAATATATTCTTGATATTTTAATGAACACCAATTGAGTAAAAATTGATACGGTAAATTGTCAATGAAATAAATTGAATTTCATGGCATTGTATTTGATAGGGTTTTCGCAGCTGACACCCACTTGCTAACAATTAAAAACAGTCGATTTGACTTTATCCCCCATTCCGAATGAACAATTTTCTCACATTCCCATTTGAAGAGTGATTTACGAGAATTAGACTGCGTGTTCTCACATCAACTTCTCATTATTCCCGTAGTTTCCATGAATTATGAATTCTGCTATTATTATGGATAAATCATGAATGCAAGAATCATTATGATTATTGTGATAAATTTCGCAATATAATGGAGAAAATTGATTTAGATTCACTCGAAAGGACTCAAGTTCGGTATCTACGGTGACTATGGCAATTACACGTGCGGCGGATATCCCGGCAGCATTTCGCACATGGAGAGAGATGCAAGCATGTTCGCATCGTGGGACGTTGATTATGTCAAATTAGATGGATGTTATGCTGATCCCTTTGACATGGACAAAGGTAATTTTTCCTTTTGATTCTTCATTCAGAAACTCATTATAAACAATGGGACAATTGTTCTCTATTTTTTTACATGACGGCGGAAAGATTGAAAAACCATTGCCATCAATCGTTTTTAATGTATCTCCTCAGGGTATCCTGAGTTCGGCTTCCACATGAACAGAACCGGGCGCAATATGGTTTATTCTTGCAGCTGGCCAGTTTATCAAATCTATGCGGGAATAACTGTGAGTTGCTTTGTTTTTTTTTCTCAATTGCCTTTTTCAATAATGATACAATGTGTCATTACTTAGATATTTAATTATTTGAGGAGAAATTGTCAGTAAGTTTTCATTGTAATCTTTTTCACACAAATTAAAGTCTCTTTATATTGTGATTCAAAATGACTCATGAATGACATAGATATACAATCAGAATTAGAGTCATCCAAAGATATTCTTCCCTGGAAAATCTTCTCGTGAGGTACAATGAGAATGGAGTAGAAATTAGTACTGAGTGTATTCTCTTTTTGATTGTGGATTAGAATTCACATGGAAAATGAGAATAAAACGTATCTCAAACCAGAATCTATTGTAATGACAAAACCTATATTAAAAGAAAGCAATTGAAAAAATTCCAGCCAAATTGGACGAGCATTATAAAACACTGCAATCTCTGGCGAAACTACAACGACATTCAGGACTCCTGGGCGAGCGTCGAGACGATAATCGACTACTACGGTGATAATCAAGACAAAATTGTACCGAATGCCGGACCAGGCCATTGGAACGATCCAGACATGCTGATAATTGGCAATTTTGGCCTCAGTTATGAACAGAGTAAAACACAAATGGCCCTATGGGCCATTTTTGCTGCACCACTGTTGATGTCAGTGGACCTAAGGACAATAAACCCCGAGTACAAAGCCATTCTTCAAAATAGAAAGATCATTGCTGTTGACCAGGACCCGTTGGGCATCCAAGGGCGCCGAATCTACAAGGTTCGATTAAAATAATAATAATGATTGATTTGTCTGAGAAGATTCTAGTCCTCAGTATACAATAGATATATGTTTGAATAGAGTGAGTGACATGATGGTCTCATTCCTCACAAGTTTTCAATAATTCTTTCAGGAAAAAGGCATTGAAATTTGGGCTAGGCCGATTACACCAGTGTACCAGAATAATTACTCTTACGCACTGGCATTCGTCAATAGAAGAACGGATGGCACGCCCTCGGATGTGTCGGTAACGCTGATGGAATTGGGACTGAATTTTTCAGAAGGTTACAAAGTTGAGGTGAAATATTTATCAATTCTCCCACTGCTTGAATGTTCTGTTCATTCCGCAGGAGATTATTATTTTCAAGGATGATTTTTTGCCTAATTTGAGATTTCAGCCACACGAATTTTCTTTCATTGCAGGATCTCTACGAAGATCAAAAGTACGACATCCTACGTCCCGAGACGAAGATCAAGGTTAAAGTGAATCCCTCGGGCGTTGTGATCCTTCGTTGTGATCTCCATTTAGACACTATACTCGCACGTAATCATTACTCTCGTTTCTCGCCATTCAGTCCGGTGTTTGAAGTTAGCCAGAACTCTTTTGAGTAGATAGATATATATATATTTTTTTTTATTGTTTATTACGTTTTTTTGCCAACTAAGCAGTGATCTAATATTCTCATTTTAGTTATTAATGACTGGTTGATTGATCGTTAATCATGAATTTTTACACAATTGTAGACGAAACATGAAATTAAATGGAACAAACGTGAGTGACGAGTTGTTATTGATTTAAAATTTCCCGCTCCATTGTTGAATTATTTATTTTGGGGTGCAGTCGTGTTCATTAGAGGTGACTTAAAAACTTCAATATGCAACACCGCCCTGGCCCCCATAAGCTGACAAAACCGTCAGACGCGATAGAAACGCGAAAATAATTTTTTTTTTCTTGTACCGAGAGACAGCCGTTTCCGCCACCAGAATCGACCGTAACGCCTCCCGATCGGGGTCTAGTACCACCACTAGCTTGGGGTCGCATTACCCTCGATATCTGAGTCTCTATTCTAGTCTATCCTCTTTGAGATGTTTGCTCATGGCGGCCGCTATGGAGACGTTAAAAAGGTGAAGTGTCCCTTTAAAGACCATTATTATCGGTGTCTGATGAGTGCCAAATTAAGGGATTTCTAAGAAAAAGTACTAAAAAATGAAAACTGCATTAATGGTGGCTGAGAAGCCATCTCTAGCGGCTTCTCTCGCTAATATCCTCAGCAATGGGAAATGTACCAACAGAAAAGGTAGGTTAGAACGCCGAACCATTCTTCATGCGTCAAATGTAATATGCTAACATCTACGAATCATACGACAGTGGGAATTATTATTAAATTTTTCGGCGCACGATAGAATAATTTTTGACTGCCAATTAATTTGGCTGTTGAACTGACGTATCCAAATGTTATCATTTCCTTCATTAATAACGTCTTTTAGGGATGAATGGTTCATGCTCAGTGCACGAATGGATTGGTCAACTTCGCTCAGAGACCGTCAGCTTCAAAATGACATCAGTCTGCGGTCATGTAATGAGTCTTGACTTTATCGGGAAATATAACAACTGGGACAAAGTGGATCCCGCTGAATTATTCAACTGTCAAACCGAGAAAAAAGAGGCAGTACCAAAGCTCCGAATCCCCGCGTTTCTCTCGAAGGAAGGATCTCATTGCGAGTACCTTATCCTTTGGTTGGATTGTGACAAGGAGGGTGAGAATATCTGTTTCGAGGTAATCCAGGCAGTTCAAGAGCGGAGGAATCCTCCACTGAGCCACCACAACATATGGAGAGCAAAATTCTCAGCAATCACAGATCGAGACATTAAATCAGCCCTGCAGAATCTCGTCAAGCCGAACGAGAATGAAGCTAGAAGCGTTGACGCACGACAGGAATTGGATCTTCGTATTGGGTGTGCCTTTACCAGATTCCAGACGAAATTTTTCCAAGGAAAATATGGAGATCTGGATGCTTCCCTGATATCTTACGGTCCCTGCCAGACTCCAACACTTGGCTTCTGCGTTCAGAGGCACGATGAAATTCAGACATTCAAGCCTGACCCCTACTGGGTCCTTCAAGTGACGATTAAGACCACCGAGGGGCAGGACATGGTTCTCAGCTGGGCCAGGGGCCGTTCTTTCGATAAAGAAATTGCGAATATTTTCTTATCCCATGTTAAAGAGCATGAGCAGGCAACAGTCGTTAACATTTCGAGCTCTGAAAAGACGAAGGGAAGACCAATAGCTCTGAACACTGTCGAGCTGATGAGAGTATCGAGCTCTGGCTTGGGCATGGGCCCTCATCATGCCATGCAAATTGCTGAGCGTCTCTACACCCAGGGGTACATCAGTTACCCAAGGACTGAGACGACTTCTTATCCAGAGAATTTTGATCTTCTGGCCACCCTCAGGCAGCAGCAGAATAGCTCCGATTGGGGGGAGGATGTGAGGAAAATTCTGGCGAATGGAATCAACAGACCCAAGAAGGGACACGATGCTGGGGATCATCCTCCTATCACTCCCATGAAACCTGCCTCCAGGAATGAACTCGACGGCGATTCCTGGAGGATCTATGATTACATCACTAGACACTTTATTGCCACTCTCGCCAAAGACTGCAAGTACCTCAGTACGACTATTAAATTTGAGATTGGAATCGAGAGTTTTTCATTGACTGGAAGTACTTTAATTGATCCCGGGTATACAAGTCTCCTCACTTGGCAGGCCCTCGGCGCTAATGAGTCTTTGCCTAGACTCAATGTTGGCGACAAAGTGAGCATTCACGAAACTAAACTACTGGAGTGCTACACACAACCACCGGACTACTTGACTGAATCGGAGTTAATTACGCTTATGGAGAAACATGGAATTGGAACTGATGCCTCGATACCCGTTCATATTAATAATATTTGCATTAGGAATTATGTGAGTGTTGTAGCGGGGAGAAAGCTCGTTCCCACTTCCCTTGGAATTGTTCTCGTTCATGGATATCAAAAGGTAATTATGTGACAATTATATTGATTGTTGATTTGTCTATCTGTGAAAAAATTTTGTATCGATTTTGTGGGCGATAAATCCCTAACTTTCGAACTTATAGACGATATAGTCTTCATCTTTCCCCTTGATTTATCTTCCATCCAGCATCACATTAATATAAAATCAGTTAAGAAAGTTGCATCTTTACGCGAAAGTTATAAAACTTTCTTACAAGAATGGAAGAAGACATTATTGATCATAAAGCGTCGTTCAAGGCAATCTTTCTTGCTCCATTAGCTCCATAGATTGGATTCCATTGCTTTCCCTTTGGAAAATATTGATCGAATTAGGCGGATAAATAGATTGATACAATGAGTTT